>NC_140590.1:629274579-629649579 GCF_964204655.1 Triturus cristatus | reverse complement strand
GCAGCCGCTGCAAATATGTACTTTAAATACCAGGATGCACTTTGCGGACACGCCCAGCGGGCTTCACGAACTGCTATTTAAAGCGGCGCCATGCTGCCTTCCCGCATTTTGCCAGCATCTGTGATCAAGGGCGTATGACGCCCGAAACGCGTAAGGACATTGGCAAATGAATTCTGTGGGGGTTACGGGTTGTAAGCGGAACTGCCTTGCAGGAATAAAGGAAGAAACAAGGTGTGTGCCTCTCCAAAGTCTGGTTTCTCGTATTGCATTAAATTGTGGCCCGACCAAGGTCACGGAGAGGTCCCCCACGCATGAAGTGGTGTCCAGCATGTTATCAAACATTGCAGTATGGAGCTTTGTTGTTTCTGCATTTGAAGGAGTAAAACAGTCCTGCAGTAACCAGTTACCATCACGGAAACCTACCAAGGTATTGAATACTTACCATGTGGGAGTGGCAGCCGCTGCAAATATGTACTTTAAATACCAGGATGCACTTTGCGGACACGCCCAGCGGGCTTCACGAACTGCTATTTAAAGCGGCGCCATGCTGCCTTCCCGCATTTTGCCAGCATCTGTGATCAAGGGCGTATGACGCCCGAAACGCGTAAGGACATTGGCAAATGAATTCTGTGGGGGTTACGGGTTGTAAGCGGAACTGCCTTGCAGGAATAAAGGAAGAAACAAGGTGTGTGCCTCTCCAAAGTCTGGTTTCTCGTATTGCATATATATATATATATATATATATATATATATATATATATATATATATATATATATATATATATATATATGCAAAAAAGAAGCAGAGAACTCTGGGTAGTTCTCAAGTTTAGGTGTAAAGCAGCGCCTGTATGGAGCACTCTCAACACCAGCGACACTCTAGATCTGCTCACCTCAAATGTCTGTTTTTCTATCAAAATCTTTAAGCATAGGATTAGCACAGTGCCATCCACGCCGAGATAGAAAAGGACAAAGTATTTTGCCATTTGTACAGCAAAGTCTTTAAGCATAGGACTAGCACAGTGCTGTCCTTGCCGAGCTGTAAAATGACAAAAGCCTTTGTCCTTTTCTATCTCGGCGTGGATGGCACTGTGCTAATCCTATGCTTAAAGATTTTGATAGAAAAACAGACATTTGAGGTGAGCAGATCTAGAGTGTCGCTGGTGTTGAGAGTGCTCCATACAGGCGCTGCTTTCCACCTAAACTTGAGAACTACCCAGAGTTCTCTGCTTCTTTTTTGCATAATTTATTTGTCACTCTATGCCTGAAAGGGTATTTCTTTGACTTATACTGGGAGCTTCCTTGTGTCTGGACAAAGCTATACCTCTCTGAAGAGCTCTAATTAGAGCGAAACACTGTGTCAGGGGTTGCTTTTACTCATTTCAGGTTGGCTTGATAGGTATTTTACCAATTCAAAGCTGTAATAATGTGCCTGGAGTGGTAATTGGCTTTTGTCATTTTACAGCTCGGCAAGGACAGCACTGTGCTAGTCCTATGCTTAAAGACTTTGCTGTACAAATGGCAAAATACTTTGTCCTTTTCTATCTCGGCGTGGATGGCACTGTGCTAATCCTATGCTTAAAGATTTTGATAGAAAAACAGACATTTGAGGTGAGCAGATCTAGAGTGTCGCTGGTGTTGAGAGTGCTCCATACAGGCGCTGCTTTACACCTAAACTTGAGAACTACCCAGAGTTCTCTGTTTCTTTTTTGCATAATTTATTCGTCACTCTATGCCTGAAAGGGTATTTCTTTGACTTATACTGGGAGCTTCCTTGTGTCTGGACAAAGCTATACCTCTCTGAAGAGCTCTAATTAGAGCGAAACACTGTGTCAGGGGTTGCTTTTACTCATTTCAGGTTGGCTTGATTGGTATTTTACCAATTCAAAGCTGTAATAATGTGCCTGGAGTGGTAATTGGCTTTTGTCATTTTACAGCTCGGGAAGGACAGCACTGTGCTAGTCCTATGCTTAAAGACTTTGCTGTACAAATGGCAAAAGACTTTGTCCTTTTCTATCTCGGCGTGGATGGCACTGTGCTAATCCTATGCTTAAAGATTTTGATAGAAAAACAGACATTTGAGGTGAGCAGATCTAGAGTGTCGCTGGTGTTGAGAGTGCTCCATACAGGCGCTGCTTTCCACCTAAACTTGAGAACTACCCAGAGTTCTCTGCTTCTTTTTTGCATAATTTATTCGTCACTCTATGCCTGAAAGGGTATTTCTTTGACTTATACTGGGAGCTTCCTTGTGTCTGGACAAAGCTATACCTCTCTGAAGAGCTCTAATTAGAGCAAAACACTGTGTCAGGGGTTGCTTTTAATCATTTCAGGTTGGCTTGATTGGTATTTTACCAATTCAAAGCTGTAATAATGTGCCTGGAGTGGTAATTGGCTTTTGTCATTTTACAGCTCGGCAAGGACAGCACTGTGCTAGTCCTATGCTTAAAGACTTTGCTGTACAAATGGCAAAATACTTTGTCCTTTTCTATCTCGGCGTGGATGGCACTGTGCTAATCCTATGCTTAAAGATTTTGATAGAAAAACAGACATATGAGGTGAGCAGATCTAGAGTGTCGCTGGTGTTGAGAGTGCTCCATACAGGCGCTGCTTTCCACCTAAACTTGAGAACTACCCAGAGTTCTCTGCTTCTTTTTTGCATAATTTATTCGTCACTCTATGCCTGAAAGGGTATTTCTTTGACTTATACTGGGAGCTTCCTTGTGTCTGGACAAAGCTATACCTCTCTGAAGAGCTCTAATTAGAGCGAAACACTGTGTCAGGGGTTGCTTTTACTCATTTCAGGTTGGCTTGATTGGTATTTTACCAATTCAAAGCTGTAATAATGTGCCTGGAGTGGTAATTGGCTTTTGTCATTTTACAGCTCGGCAAGGACAGCACTGTGCTAGTCCTATGCTTAAAGACTTTGCTGTACAAATGGCAAAAGACTTTGTCCTTTTCTATCTCGGCGTGGATGGCACTGTGCTAATCCTATGCTTAAAGATTTTGATAGAAAAACAGACATTTGAGGTGAGCAGATCTAGAGTGTCGCTGGTGTTGAGAGTGCTCTATACAGGCGCTGCTTTCCACCTAAACTTGAGAATTACCCAGAGTTCTCTGCTTCTTTTTTGCATAATTTATTCGTCACTCTATGCCTGAAAGGATATTTCTTTGATATATATATATATATATATATTCATTCTTCGGAAAGGGTTGTTGGATACACACTATGGCACTGTGGATTGATGTGTCATCGAGTAGGATATCATCCAAGTCCTTGCAGTCCCTTCTTCATAAGCAGTTGGAACATCATCAAATGCTCATCACATTCAATGTGTACCACAGTGATATTTAAAACTAGTTATATTGTCTAAATTGCATGTTTTCGTTACTCTACCTATTGGAGGTCTATCCCTGACAATTACATTTGGGCTACTGACAAAAATATCACAAGAGGAAAAAAGACTGGGATTTTATGTTAGATTGCAGTGGAAGTTATAGTTCATGTTCTTTATATTTGCTGCAAACCTCAGAAAGAGGTGGCAATATTTAAGAAGCATGATTTTAATGACAAACAGAAGTACAATTAGGGATGCCTTGTGATTTCTGTATCTGCTAGATATGACTGAATGTTGATTTAAGATCTGCATGTTTTTAGGACCTTCTTAGATGCATATGGTGCATGAATTTGTATTTTTAAAATACGTTTTTGCTTGCTTTCATTTAAAGCTAAAATCAAAATTAATCTGAATAACCTTGAGCATGAAACTTGAACTTTAGTTTACCTCTAAAGACAAACACTTGTCAATTTATTTCTTATATCCACACCTTTTACCTATTCCTTACTTATTTAAACCATCCACATTCTTCTGCAAAAGTACCCCTCCACCACATATAAGTGTTTTATTTTGACGTTGAAAAAGCCAGAGGAAATGGAAAATGCTACTTCAATAAAATATAATAAGACATTTGTAAATAATGCAATCATCATGCATTTGTTTGACAGCTCCCTATTTATTGTTTAGCTCTGGCCATTGTTTCAGGGGCTGGAAACTCAATGTCCTTTTGGCCTGCCAAGGATCACTAATGATGGCGGTTCAGCACAGGAAAGGGAAGAACATCTTGAATTTTAGATCTAGCTTGGAGGACCTTCCAGCCAGTAATGGATTTATTTGTTTTTTATACATTTGTCACTAATATTGTCTTAGGATCTAAATTAAAACCAAGACGGGGTATAAGTGCTATAGGGTCCATTATGTGTCCGCCCGCCACTGTAACGGTAAACAGGACCGACGGCCAGAGGCTCAGCGGTCCCGCTGTGCCCATTAGGATGCGACCGCCACCCTGGAGGTCGCATCCTGCATATTTAACATTGTGGAGGGCGGTTCTTTGTGCAGCACCCACCACAATGTCAAATATGCATGTTGTGCACGGTGCCTGCCACCTTGTGCATGCCAATGTAGGGGTGTACCATAGGTACCCCGCAAGTGCACCCCCCCACCACCCAACACCACGGGGGCACGCAACGGGCCCCCAAAGCCAAATACCGCATGCCTTTCCATGGCGGCTAAGTCGCCATGGAAAGGCCAAAATCCACAAACATCATAATATGGCGGGTGGTGCCTGCTAGGCACCACCACCATATTATGGCCCAGGACCGCACAACAGGCAATCGTAACGATTGCCCCTGCCTGCGGAAAAGCGGCGGATAGTCTTTCCGTCCGCCGCTGTGCCCCCCGCCGCTGTAATAGGGTGGGGGTAAATGGCGTGCGGGCAAGGAAAGATGTCAGCCGGATTGCCACCGCCGGACGGGCGGTGGCGATCCGCCCGACATCATAATGGCCCCCTAAGTGCCATCCCCTTATTTTCACACTTTATACATGCCAAGGAATAGTCAACTAACTTTGTCAAGAAAAATAGTTTGCTGGCACTTGTTTTTAGAAATACATAATTACTAAAATCCTCCATACTATATGGCAAAACTGTAGGATATGTCGATACACTTAAGGGAAGTCAGGTAAACTGGCATGGTAACAACCTGAGATTGTTTTCTCACTTTCTAACACAATATAATTTTACTAAGGGTTATTCCAAATCTGCCCTTGTTTAAGTCACCACTTTTGTGACCTATCTTTTGTACTCAGTGAGCGATATCCTGTATTTTTTAACCCTTTGACTTATGTGGCCCCCCAATGAATCACGACTAGAAGCCAGGGCCCCCAACCATAAGCGCTTTCTTGTATCTGAACTTCAGAACAATACACATAAATAGAGAATAGGTTTACAACAACCAAGTACACCAATTATTAAATATTTTATTTAATTCACTCAAAAAAGATTACAAAATAAAAATTTAATTTTAATGGGAAGGTTGGAGCCTTTCAAAATGTGCTTTTATTTCTAAAAGATAAAGCAATGTACTAGACTATCATATCACTTTTTAGTTTTTTTTTCTCCTAATGCATGGCATGCACTGTTTTTATTGGTGTATACCTATGCTTTAATGGCGGCCACCGGCCATCTATTCAACATTCTGTGTGATGTGTTTGTGCTGCTCCAACGAATCAAGCTAAGGAAACAAACTTAATTTTAATCTCTAATTTCAAATTTCTAAACTTACTTAGCATTCAGGCTTTCCCCCAGACCTGACGTGGTCACCCACCTCCTTCCGATACCTGGGGATCTAGATTTTGAATTCACTGGAAGACCTCTGCGAGGGTAATCTCGGGAAAGCTCTCCAGTCCTTCAAGTCCTGTGTCCCTTTTTGGTGCTCCGTCAAGCTGCTCATTGTGGCCCGGATCACGGTGTCTAAAATGGTGATGCTTCCGAGGCTCTTCTATTTTTTTGCTAACTTGCCAATAAGTATCCTGGTTTTGTGGTTTAGACAACTGGACACACTGGTGCGGGAATTCATATGGAACGGGGATCATCATCGAGTGTCCCTGACTATCCTTAGATGTCCATTTTGAGGCGGGGGGCTTGGGAGTCCTGGATTTTTAATTATATTTCCTGGCTTCTCAGCTTCAATGGATTGACGGGGCTAATCAAGTGGAGCTGGGACTATCAGATCATATAGAAATCCTACTGGCAGAACTGCTCTGTCTGGCAGAGATAGTCGCACGGTGGTATCGGTGGCACCGAAAAACTGGCACTAATGTGTCCCGAGAACTGCGGGAACACCCCTGTATGCACTGGCACTGCCCATAGTGGCACTCCCCCATGGAGAGCCCCTCTCCTATTTTACTAAAGGCCAACTGTCGGCTTGGACAGACACCAGATTAGGGACAGCAGTAGACTGCTATCAGCAGGGAACATTACTGCCATTGAAAGATTTGTTGGAACACTACGATTTGCGGGCTGGACATTTCCTTATATATGAAGCTATAATCCGGGAGTTCTCGGATCTGTGGGTTGATGAGCAGAGGAGCCCACGACTCATGCCGTTCTGCAGTTGGTGGTCACCATGAGCTCCGCCCAACACTTGGTGTCATGGTTTTATTGAGCCCTCTCGACAATGGTCCGTACCTCTCTCTACCCTGCGAGCGAGATGGGAGAGGGTCCTGCAGCGTGGCCTAACAGACCCGAAGTGGGGTCGAATATTAGACCCCCCTAAAAAGATTTCTAAGAACACGACTAAAGTACCTCCAATTTAACTACGTTCATATGACTTACATGACACCGCATAAAATTCATGTAGTCTACGGGGGGAACCTCGCCCCTGACTGAGATGTAGACATTTAGATGCTGATTTCCCTCATATGGTATGGCATTCCCCCAGGTACGTCCCGTCTGGGAGGAGGTGATTGCCGCCCTGGACTCCATGCTGGGACTCACCCTCCCTATCTCCCTAGATGCTTGCATCTTGGGACTTTTCCCAGTCGTATCGCCATGTCCTGGAAATCTGCAATGGGACTCAGGATTCGTTTCTGGAGATCTGATGTGATACAGTGGGCGAGAGCAGAGGAGCGGGCATTGGTCAGGGAGGAGACTAGAGGACTAAGACGACGTCCCATAGCAGATCTCTAGACTGAGTTGTTGGTGGCTTGGGAGCACCCGTAGTGCGATTTGAGGGGGGAACGGGAGACCATTGATAGTACATCTAAGGGAGGAGCAGATGATACACGGGGGGCCAAAGGGGAGAGCAGAATGAGCGCTGAACTGGGAGAGCTTTGGGTGATGCTTGCCATGGGTCACCGCACTGACGCTGAGCATAGAAGAGTGTAGATCCCCGTAACCCCTCTTGAACAGGACGGGAGGTGGGACCTCAAGTGAAGAGGTCATGTGTTGCATCGCCCTGAGAGAGATACATGGAGATAGGCTCCTAAAATACAACCCCACCCGCCCAACTAATAATCTGCTTTTATTATCCACCTGTATCATTGATTAATAGTGCAAACCCAACTGAGTTACCCACTTGTGTCTATATGATTTGGTTGGGGTTTTCTTTGTCTTTCTTTCCCCCATATCTCTGTTGGATCAAGTGGCTACCATTATGACTGTACTGTATATCCTCATACTGCACTGTTTGGCGACCCCTCTTCGTAAAAGCAAGAGGACATCTCCTGTACACAGCAAGCATATGGAATGGATGTCAAAATAGACGAAACTGAAGAGATCTTTGTAACACTGAAGATAAGTCTTTATTGCTCCTTAAACAATATGTTATTTCATGGTGTCATGCTGTACACCGTAAATAAATAAAAGGGCCAATAAACAAAAGTTTAAAAAACAAAAACATAGCATTCTAAAATGTTTGGTTTTGCTTTTTATGTATATATTGTTTATTAATCTGCTAGTATTATTTAATTTTCCAAACAGTCACGGAAGTCCTAAATAAGCATTGTATAAAACCCATGGATCCTCGGACCCCAGGTTAAGGGATGCTGCTGTAGATCACACTGTTATAAATGTCTACTTTCTGTCAGTAGAGAATTTGGGGCCTGATTAGGATGTCTGTCGGTAAGTCTTCGACCGCTGGTCGGAGGCTTAACGACCGACATCCTTGGTTTGAAGTTCAACCGCGGTATTGCAATGACACAGGACGGAGTCCAAACCGGTTGGTCAATCCGACTGGCTTCCGACGGACTCAAGGAGCCCATCGAGCCAGTTGGAACTGCCACATAATTCCTTATGGACGACGTTTCTGTGTTTGGATTATGATGCCGGTTTCTGAGAGGCTTTTCATGTCGAGCCTTCCAACATGGAAAGCCTGTCAGAAAGTGATTTGGGGGTTCCTACAGGTCCCCCTTCTTCCGCGGCCTCCGGTTGTTGACCGGGGGGGCACCATAGGCGTCCCCCTGTACATCCCTGCACAGTGTGGCAGGCACCGTGGGGTGCCTGCCACACAGTGCAGGGATTTACAGTAACTCCAATTTCTCTATGGGAGCTTCGGCTACGGCCGGTTTCTGACTGCCGCATAAGCTCCCATAAGGAAATGGGAGTTTGCGACCGCACCATGTGCGGTCGCATCGTAATTGAGTGTTCGGACCGCTGACCCGAGGTTGGTCAGTTCTAAAACTGCAGAAAAGTCGGTCGGAGGCAACTCCGAACGACATCTTAATCAACCCCATAATCTCTTGAAAAACACCATTTAATTGAATTTGTCACCCTGTTGAGATTCACAAACCTACTTTATTAAAAAACAAAATCTTGCTAGTAGACATCTGGAGTGGAACAATTGCGAGAATGTGTACATGTACAAGTGAGTGCATAAGAGAGGAACTCTAAAAAGCACATAGAGGAATTAATTTACGATCACTAACAGGCGTGGAAAACATACAGTCTATTAGTTAATTTGTGTAACAAAAATCCTAAAGACATCAACTAACATGCCAAGAAGTCTCTTCATATGTAGCAAGAGTCTCTCTAGTCACCACACGGCTCTTTCCCATTTCCCCTTCCCTCGTTTTGCCCATGTCTTTTTCCTAGGATGAACTACTGAAAAATTAAATTTAAAGTGTATTATTTGGATTAAGACAAAGTGCAACTTTGTTTGCAACAGTAAACCTTTTTATAAACGTATTGAATTAAGTAAGATTAACTACACAATTAATTAGTTAATTTTGTTGCCATTTACTTCATTATGGTGGGACTCCGTGATCAAGTATTTTGCCCTCCAGAAGAAGTAGCTACTGTGATTTAAATGAAGTGATACACAGTCACTACTTAGTTAATTGACCAAGGGAAAGTTCAATAAAAACCCCAGAGAATGTGGTAACATTTGAGACAGAGGTGTGAAATGCAATTAAATCAGATTACTCAAGGAAGTTAGAGTCTTTTAGCAAGAAACCCATATTTTACTTTCACTCCCTACATTCAGACACAGATTACAAAATGCATCATGGCCACCTGCCTTCCTCCCCAATCTTTTTATCCACAGACATCATTACTATAGGATCCTCAGCCACAATCCTTTTAATAAATATGGATACGTTCCTAGCCAACACAGACAAGTAGCGAACATTAGCAAATTATGTTCCAAAATTTCCTTCCACACAGCCAAGACACTTCTGTCTTCATTTACCTATGATAACCTTTTTTTATATAACTTATTATTTTGCATGAAGCACAATATATAAAAAATGGCGGGGGAGGAGCCTAGCGCGCAACCAAGATGGACGCGTAGGCACAGGGCTCCCCGGACCCTTGCCGCTCCTTGCAACTTATCCTGACATTATCCTGGATTTGTGGACGGATTCTGGAAGATGAACCTTGGCTGAATCCATAACTCTTTTCAGAACGTAAATCGGACCTGGGAGACCTGAAATATAGCGTCTTGCATTTTGGAGGCCCACCTGGAAGTTGTGCCCGGTGCTTTGGTGAACTGTGGGGCCGGGGAGTAGTTGAACAACAACGGCATCGGAGCCTTGCCAATGACCGCGCCCCCACTTTCAGTTTCGCTTTTGCACTTCTGCATGGCCTGATCGAGGAGCTACTTCGCGCGGCTGGGGCGTCCTCCGGCCTTTGTACTGGACTGATTTGTGCCTTTTTCTCCACTCTTCCGAGCGGGCTCTTGGACAGTCTGTGTCTGATCTGCTGGCACCCCTTCGCTATCGGTCCTGGCGGACCCCTCCGGTGAGCATCGCTCAACATGGCGGGCAAGGGGGATCCCGAGAAACGGAGGACCAAGACATCCCACCGTGGGGGACCAGTCCAGAGTAACATCATGGATCGTTATACCCAGGGCAAAGGATCCCCCGGGCCGGCAAGTGCCGCCGTGGAGGACTCTGGTGGTGGCCCGTCCGTGCCCACGGAATTGTCGCTGCAAGACGTTATGGGCGCCATCAACGGCATAAGGGAGACCATCGCCCGGCAGTACGAGGCTCTGGCCCGTAAAATTGACACGGTTGCCATTGATGTTACGTTAATTCGGGCGGATCTCTCTAAGACTAACAAGAGGGTTCAATCGCTGGACTTGAGGACATCCACTCTTGTTACGGATGTATCAGACCTCCAGGCAACTCTTGGCGATCTAAAGTTGGCAAACGACACGATGTCCCGGCGGCTGGAGGATTTCGAAGGTCGGGCACGACGCAATAATATCCGCGTCATAGGTGTACCGGAGACTCTCGACAATCGTCCGGTGGACCTCATGGTCGAAGATCTCGTCCTCAATCATCTTGCTCCTTCAGGCCTGAGCAAGTTCTTCGCCGTGGAGCGTGCCCATCGTGTCCCGGGCGGTAGGCCTCGACCAGGAGCTCCCCCGAGACCTATTATTGCAAACCTTTTTCATTACAGAGACCGGGATGCGATCCTGCAGGCCTCGAGGGTGCATGGCCCAGTTAACTATGAGAATGCCTCCGTTAACTTCTTTCCGGACTTCACCCAACTCGTTCAGAAACAGAGAATGGGCTTTCAGGGGGTGAAGCGCCGTCTTCGAGATCTGCAACTTAAATACTCTATGCTTTTCCCTGCCAGGCTTCGTGTGGAATATGAAGATCGGACTCTCTTTTTTGAACGCCCTGACACTGTGAGTGACTGGTTAGACTCCCTGCCGGACCGGGACGAACGATCTGGGCGTACTGGCGGTGCTGAGGGCGGAGGGCCTCCGCAGGAATGATTCTTGGTCCTCTACTTTGACATTTCCTTCTGCGCCCAGCCAGGTTCTACTTCAATTGTATATTTTGTCTATTAATGTTCTGTTTCGATGCGGGTGGGGACGGGTCCCTTTCCTCCTCTAGGGTCTTTTTGTAGCATGGGATTGTTAGGGCGACAGGCACACTGCAAGTTGGGGGGGCTGTATAGTCCGCAGGGGTGCAGGGTGGGGGGAGTTGCAATGGCGTGGGGGTGGGAGGGGGACAGTGGTTGTTGGGTTGTGTGTTTTTTCTTTTTAAGGCGGTGTGTTTGTTTCCTTTCAGTTTTAGGTGTCTGGCTGCGTGCCCGGGGACTCCAGCTTCTTGTGTTGGGATGGGGGGGGACGGGTTGAAACTTATGTCTTGGAACGTCAACGGATTGTGGGACCGTATCAAACGTGGGGTTGTGTTGCAATATTTGCGCCGATTGGCCCCTGATGTGGTATTTCTTCAAGAGACGCACTTGGTGGGCAATGTATGTCATGCCATGAACAGGGGGGGCTACCGACTGGTTGCACATTCTGGCTTCACCACTGGATCCAGAGGGGTGGGCATCTTGCTGCGATCTTCCCTCCCGGTTGAGATTGACAAAGTTACTCTTGATGATAGAGGGCGCTATGCGTCCTTGACTGGACGGTGGGAGGGTCAGACTCTTTCATTGGTCTCGGTCTATGTTCCCCCGGGCCTCCAGACTTCCACTTTCTCTGATGTGGGTCGTATGTTACTTGAACTTCCTGATAGTCTCTTGCTTGTGGGTGGGGATTTTAATTCCGTGATTTCTGGCGAGTTGGATCGTTACCCTCCCAGAGCCCTCTCTGCCGCCCAGGCGTGGCTCGGCGGGTTCTTGGACACTTTTGGCCTAGTGGACTGCTGGAGGTTGATACATCCGACACAGTCAGTACACATTCCACTCCGGGGCTCACGGGAGTCTCTCCAGACTAGATTATTTTCTTATGCCAGCGGCCCAGACCACCCGGGTCCGGGAGGTTAAGCACCTGGCCCGGGGCATTTCCGATCATTCCCCATTGTGGCTCCTCTTCGATACCGGGATGCGATCCGCCGGGCGGGTCGCCCCCATTAACCCCTGGTACCTGCGTGACCCCAAGATCCGCAAGGGTCTCATTAAGTCGCTTGACCAGTATTTTCTTGAGAATGAGGGGTCCGTCTTGTCCTCAGTGTCCTTGTGGGAGGCTTTTAAAACGGTTCTCAGAGGACACGCCCTATCCCTGATCGTGGAGGCCAAGAAAGCTAAGAACGGGGAGGTGGTTGCGTTGGAGGCTGAGATATCGGGGTTGGAGGCTGCCTTGGAGACGGCTGTCACTCAGGACGGGCTCCACGCTCTCAGCCTGAAGCAATTCGAATATAAGTCCCTTGTTACGGATGCTGCTCGGACAATGTAAAGGGAACAGCAGGGTAGGCTGTATGATGCTGGGGATAAGGCGGGTAAATTGATTGCCTGGCTTGATAAGAAGGAGAGAGTGAATCGAGTGGTCCCCGTGCTTCAGACGTCGGAGGGAGTGAGTGTGACTGACCCTGGTGAGATTGTGGAGTGTTTTGCTGATTACTTCCGTGCTGTGTACTCCCCGGTGTCTGATAGGGATGAGGCTGACTCCCGTCACCTGTTGAAGGATATTGCTTTGCGCTGCCTGTCGGTGGATGAGCGTGAGCAGTTAGATGCCCCGTTATCGGTCGACGAGATTGCTACCGCGATTCGTTCCCTTCGCTCAGGCAAGGCTATGGGCCCCAACGGACTCCCTATTGAACTTTACAAACTGCAACCGGATAAAATTGCGCCATTTCTCCGTCGTATGTTTTCGGAGTCGCTTGAACTTGGTTCTCTCCCTGCTGACCAACGTCTGGCCACTATAGTCGTGATTCCCAAGGACGGTAAGCCTCGGGACCATTGCACCTCGTACAGGCCTATTTCTCTGTTGAACGCCGAGCCGAAAATCCTTGCCAAGGTTATTGCTAATCGCCTGCTTACTGTTATCTGTGACCTGGTGCATCCGGACCAATCCGGTTTTATCCCGCACCGGAATACGGCCCTTAACTTGCGGCGCCTACATGGCGTACTTGCAAGGGCGGAATATCTTTCAGAACCGGCCATCTTGGTTTCCTTGGACGCCACGATGGCCTTTGATACGATAGAATGGCCGTATCTTTGGGCCGCCCTGGCAAAGTTTGGATTCGGGCGGGATTTATTAGTTGGGTTAAACTCTTATACGCTGCTCCGTTGGCTCAGGTTGTCGTTAATGGGAGGGTTTCCCGGCCCTTCGTTCTTGGGAGGGGCACTAGGCAGGGGTGTCCGTTGTCTCCCCTGCTCTTCGCTCTGGCTTTGGAACCGCTCGCTGCTTGGCTTCGTTGGGAACCGTCGATAAGAGGGATCCAGTGGGCCCCTGGCTTCGAGGATCGAGTTTCGTTGTACGCGGATGACATTCTTTTGTACCTCACCTCACCACGCCAGTCACTCAATGTGCTCTTTGACATCCTTACTTCCTTCGGCAAGAACTCTGGTTTGATTATTAACTGGTCCAAATCTTGTGTCTATGCTATATCCGGTGGCTTTCCTCTCTTGCGTTCTCGTTTTCCCATTAAGGCGTCCCACTCAGGCTTTACGTACCTGGGGGTGCACATCTCATTGGACCCGGCGGTCCGCTACGAGCATAATCTCCTCTCTCCACTTCGGAGATTGAGGTTAGACGTGGCCCGTTGGCGTAAGCTTCCCCTCGGTCGTGCGGCGCTTTTTAAAATGATGTCTCTTCCCCGATTCCTTTACGCACTTCAGAACTCCTTTGATATTATTCCGGCGGCCTACTTCCGGGAAGTGGAGAGCTTACAGAGGAGGCTTGTTTGGGATGGTCGTGCACGTATTGCTCTTGCAAAACTGACTCTCCCCTGGTATGACGGGGACATTGCGCTCCCGGACATCAGAAGGTACTATTGGGCCTCCCAGCTATCTGCTATTAACCATGCAACGTACGCACCTGGTCCGAATCCGGCTTTCGAAATGGATAGATTTTTGTTGCCTGGCGGCAACTTTAACAGAACGCTTTACTCTCGATCGGCTGGGAGGAACTTAACCGGTCCCACTAAGATTGCTGTGCGCGTGTGGAGGGCTGCGAATGTGGCCATGGGCTGGAATGAGCGTTTGACGGGTGCGACCCCTTTGTTTGCGTCTGAAAGATTGGGAAGCCTCTGGACGACGAAGGGCTTTGAGCGTTGGGACACGATTGGCATCAGTAGAGTAGGTGACCTCTGGGTGAAGGGTGTGGTTAAATCCTTTGCTGCGCTGCAGAGTGAGTACGAATTGAGTGAGAGGGACTTCTTTCGGTACGTCCAGGTTCGGCACGCCTTGCTCTCGGCCTTCGGGGCTGGGACTGCAGTCCCTGTGTCTTCGCCACTCGAGGACCGCATACTCGACGGTCACTTGCCCGACAGTACTATTTCCCTTATCTATAAAAAACTAATAAACGTTCGGGCGGATCTCCTCGTGCGCCTTCGGGAGGCGTGGACCGGGGATGGTGTGGAACTGGACGATGAGGATTGGCAGTCTGCGCTGTCCTCCCCTAAGGAAGTGGCCATACCCGCACGTCTCCGTCTTGTCCAGCTTAAAATTCTCCACCGTGTCTACGTGACGGGCCCTCGTTTAGTTTTGATGGGTTTTTCTGAAGACGGGCTCTGTAGGCGCAGCTGTGGGCTCAGCGCCACTTTTCTCCATGTTCTCTGGGAGTGCTGTGAGGTGGCGGAGTATTGGCGCCGGGTGCATGCTGTCATGGAATGCGTCACTGGGGTCGCTTTGTTGCCCGAGGCTCGCCGATGTTTGTTGAACGTGTGGGAGCCTAATGACTATAATGCGGCTCAGACTCGGTGGGCGGCCCTTGGGAACATGATTGCTAAGAGGGACATCGCACAGCGTTGGGGATCCCGACGGCCTCCCACCGTGTCAGTATGGAAGGAGAGCATGGATTGGTGCATGTGCAGAGAGAAGACTGTGTATGTGTCTCGGGGTAAGCCGGGGGCGTGGGGGAGAATCTGGGGTCAGTGGAACGCGTACCGAGGGAACATCTGCACGCCCCCCCTCGTGGACACATCTGATGCTGCCTTGTCCCCCTGATCCTGAGGTTCCCAGATTATTATATTTTACCTGTAGACGGTTGTGGCTCTCCCGTCGACCCCACCTCCCCCTTGCTCATCCTCATTGTCCACCTGAGGGTGGAGTATGTACTGTGTAGTTCCCCGGATGTGGTTAGACGCCCCTTTTTTGATGGTTTCCGCCTTGCTTTTTGGTGTTATTTTATTTCTTTTTTTTGTTTCTATTTCTAAAATCTATGTATCCTGATAACCTCTGAGGTGCACTCAGTAATTTGTTAATTCGGCTGGGCCCCAGGGGGCCTGTCGCTGCCTTGATGTTGTTAACCATGTATATATTAGCGGCCGGCCCTGGTGGTTGTAGGCCCATGTCTGTATTGATTTTTATGTACAATAAAGGTTTTCGCAAAAAAAAAAAAAACAATGGCAGATAACACAATACCCGCAGGAATGAACACAAATAGTTACAGATATGTACAAATGTGGGTTCTCCAAGGGACTGCAATTCAGTAATTTACAAAACTTGTCTACTGTACCTCTCTGCTAGTTGGTCTCCTCCTATAACTTTTACTCCGCTAGAGTTATAAATTGCACTTCAAAAACTAATTTCAATCTTTCCAAGAAACACTAATTTCTCACAATACCTCCACCAAGTTACTGTGTTGTCAGTCAAACAAGCATTGTTAAAGCCAATAGGTCTTGCCCATGAGAGCTATTGGCGTTGGCAATGTTTTGTAGCCATGCTGTAGAACAGTGCAAATGCTTTGCAGCGTCGCTAAGCTATAATACAGCCAGGGCTGAAGCAATCAGTACGTGGTCCAAGCTCCAGGAAAAAAATAGAAAGTAAAGCCAGCACATGCTGGCCAATTAGAAGGCAGCAAATAAGAGTGAAAATGAAGCCAATGAATGAGGAGTAATGGGCTGGCTGCAAGCTCTTATTGTATACAATACCTATTGTAAGTGAGAGCGCTTGCAAAGCATACGCTGTCACGGCGAGATCTAAAAAGAGTACACCATACAGTCTAATGGTCTGTCTCTCAAGTCATAAAAGGCTGCTAACTGAACAACCACTCTGAATCGGGAAGTGCTACCTGCAACCTATGATCAAACAACAAAAAGACTCCTGGCATCTAGGTTAATTTCCTTTCAATTACTGGGAACGCTACCCGCAAGCTCCTTTCCAGTTTATAATGGGACTCCTGCTCCACCAAATCCTACAGTATCCTGGAAGTGTGGTGCTCACACAGTGTTTCTTTGTCCACAATTAGACGACTCAAACTCTGATCTTATTTTGGGTGATGCCAGCTCTGCTTCTGCCCAGTATGAGATTCAGTGTGCATTATAGTGCCAGCCAACACAGGAGTTGATGAATTTGCATGCCAGTAATCTGCTGGTGTGGAATGTCAACACAAGAACAGAATTACTTTGGGATCCCCTTCTGTGCCCACCCCTGCATAATGGAAAGTATTATACTGCTGGGCTTAATCCAGAACACATAACATAAAACATCATTACACAGCACACCAAATCACTAAGCAACAGATTACACATCACTACACAATACATTACAGCACAACATAACACTTCCAAGCAGATTCAAGTCATTAACCTCACTATTAACACTGATTTTGGTTACTTTCACTGGCTTATAGGTGGCAGGCATGAAGACTACATAAATGACCTATGAGATTCAATTTCATAATTTTGGAAGGAAACATAATTACCATTTCATCCCTGTTATGATCATCATTTGGTGAGTTGTGTATGAAGCTAAGCATCTACCAGATTATGAAAAAGCATCCTGAGTTCTCAGACTAATCATTGGCGGGTCTGAACTTAACACATTTTTACACAAGATTCAGACTTACCACAGTATTGTTTTCCTCGACATCTGAAATACAAAAAACAAATTATAAATTTAAAAGTCTACTTTAGATGAAAATTTACACCTACAAGTGAAGTATGTTTTGTCAGTGTTCTGCAAGTTTACATCATATCTGAGGCTCCCGTCTCTTTTAGCCCTTCTCCAGCTCAGGTTCAGATACTAATAAACAGGCAGACCCTTCTACATCTGACTATAATGCGGACACTCAGGTTAATCGACAGCCTTTTTTAGGCACAGGCCAGCAGAGGGATTATGCCAAATGTGGAGGCAGGAGAGGCCAACAAGAATGGTACCAGAACCAGTATACTCTGAGCCAATGTCAAACCTACAGCATATAGTACAAGTAGTAACCAAATCCCATTTTTCTTAATTCTGATCATTTAAATGAGGCCAATCCTATTTTGAACATGAACATGGGACAATTCTATAAAGGGCTAACATTTATCTCAACATATGAGATTGTCACTATTTTCAAACCAGAATAGAACTGTTTCACTTTTTTAGGTTCTTCAGACTCAAATATGTATTTTCAAAGACAAAATCCAATGCTAGAATGGATGTCTCTGGACTTAGGCCACTTTTTCCAACTATTCAATAGGTGGGAAAAGAGACTTCATTTTTTGAAAGTGGTATAAACTCTTTCAGAAAAACAAGTATGTGAAATGGAATCTGTTGTATAATGAATCACACCAATAAAATGTTGGCAATTCCATCAAAAAAACACCTGACAAAGGAGGTATTATCATAGTACAAGACAGAGAAAACTGCAATGCTGAGATTTTACAACTGTTGTCTAATGCTCAATGCTGTTGGACAGTACGAAATGACCCAAACCATATATAAGTAGACAGATCCGTTCCATAACTAATATTGCGCTATATGAGGCGTGGTTGAGTGAAAATGAAAATAGATTCCTTAACAATGTGGACTTTAACATCCCTGTTCTATACACTCTCATAAGAATTCACAAATATCCCTGTTGCCCCCTGGAAGACTTGCTGTAGCGGATTGGCAATCTATTCTGTAACCTCTTTCTAAATATGTTGATTTTGTCTTATAAAAGTTCTTGTGGTAAAATTCTTTAAGAGGGGCTATACTGTGGCCGTGGCCATACATTGAATCGAGGGCTTCGATTTAGATCCTTTCCAATATTTCTTAGTCACATTAGACCTTTAGAGTGTGTATTCCAACGTTACCCAATCTCATGTGATAAGTGTAATAAAGTTGGATCTGGAGGGAAGAACATGCCCAGACCAAGGACATGATTACATCGCGGTGGAGGTGTGGTGGCGGTCGTGGACTGCTGCAGCAGTGGTCTGACTGCTGCATTACAGGTGTAGGAGGACCGTGAGGGGACCGCCACAAACACCGGGGCTCCACAATCTCTGGCGGTGATGCGCAGTCCTGAGGCCACAATATGCTTGGCAGTGCAGCTGCGGCACTGCCAAGCATATTACGGGTTTCCTCCCCAACTAACTTTTCCTGGCAGTGAGCCCGCTGTGAAAAGTGAGATGGGGAGGATACAAAGGGGGCCCTAGCAGACCCCCTTGTGCCTTTGGGCCTGGGGATACAGGCAGGGAGGCACATGCTATGCCCCCTGTGTGTATGTACTCCATGTTCCTGCATGGCATGGATGCAACAGTCCATGCCATGCAGGAACAGTCTTTCACGTTCCCATGGCGGTGCCTTTTTGAAAGGCACCACCATGGAATGCCAAAGGACCGCCCGCCAGACTACAAAAATACTTGTAATCTGGCGGCTGGCAGGCGGTGAGATTTGGCGGTGTGGTAGCAGGGCTGTGGCGTGGTGGCCCGCACCGTCAAAGTCGTAATCAGGCCCCAAGTCCTTAATGCTTTTATTGTGGAGTGTTCCACATTGGTATTGATGAATAACTAGATCCTACCGACAAATTAAGGAGATTCTATGGGTACCACCTTTGCCCGCAAACCTGCCCATTTTATATGTGGCCCAATTTGAGAAGGAACCCATTAATCATACTGATAATCCTTATAGTATTATCATCACTATTAGTGATGTGTAATAGCTGTTAATAATGGAGGACTTTGCATGAGTTAGCGTATATGGAATATGCTACTTACCAGTATGCATCTGTTCTTGGCATGTAGAGCTGCAGATCTATACACTGTGCATAGCTCGCCATCTGGTGTTGGGCCCGGATGTTTGCAGTTTGTTTTTCCTCTTGGAAAGTCTTTGGAAGTCACGAGGTTGGTGACTCCTCCTTTGGTTCGTAATGCGCATGGGCTTCGGCTCCATCCTCAGATTGTTTTTCGCCAGCAGGGAAAGATGGAGCGTAGTGATAACAGTAAAGAAACCCATGTGTGTTGTATCTAAATAAGATAGACTGGAACGGATACAGGTAGCCGGGGAGGCAGGTGGGTGTGTATAGATCTGCAGCTCTACATGCCAAGAACAGATGCATACTGGTAAGTAGCATATTCCGTTCGAGGCATATGAGCTGCAGATTATACACTGTGCATAGACTATATAGCAGTACCCAACCCTAGCGGCGACCACCGGCATCCGTTGCAGTTGTTTGGAACAGTGTTTTTAGTACAGCCTGGCCCACACTAGATTGTTGCTTGGTTTGCACATCTACACAGTAATGTTTTGTGAAAGTGTGCGGTGTTGACCATGTCGCTGCTTTGCAGATGTCATCTAGTGGTATGTTTCCTAGAAAAGCCATAGAAGCCCCTATCTTCCTTGTAGAGTGGGCTTTAGGGGAACAGATAGCGTTTGTTTTGCTTTGTGGTAGCAAATCTGTATGCATTTTACAATCCACCTAGCTATCCCTGATTTAGAAATAGGGTTGCCTTTATGTGGTGGAGAGAAAGAGACAAATAGCTGTTTGGTTTTTCTGAAAGGTTGTGTTCTTTGGATGTAGTAAAGTAAGGCCCTTTTAACATCCAGTGTGTGTAAAGCCCTTTCCGCAACGGTTTGAGGTTGTGAGAAAAAGACTGGTAATTCTACCGACTGGTTTAGATGGAAGGGAGAAATGACTTTCGGTAGAAATTTTGGGTTGGTGCGGAGTACCACCTTGTTATGATGCATTTGAAGAAAAGGTTCCTGTATGGTGAGTGCTTGTATTTCACTAACTCTTCTAAGGGAAGTGATGGCCACTAGGAATGCTGTTTTCCATGTGAGAAATTGCAGCTCACATTTATGTAATGGTTCGAAAGGGGGTCCCATTAGCCTTGTGAGAACTATATTCAAGTTCCAGACAGGTGAGGGTGGTACTCTGGGTGGAATTACTCTTTTGAGGCCTTCCATAAAGGCTTTAATGGCAGGCACCCTGAAAAGTGATAGGTGCTGCCTGTTCTGTAAGTAAGCAGCAATTTCTGCGAGGTGTAACCGAATGGATGTATATGCTAGGTTACACCTTTGGAGATGGAGCAAGTAACATATGATGTGCTGTATGGACACATTTAGAGGATCGATTGTGTTGTTGTGGCAGTAAACAACAAATCTTTTCCACTTTGCAGCATAGCATGCCCTAGTAGTAGGGCGTCTAGCTTCCCTGATAATATTCATGCAATCAGGGGGAAGGTTAAGGTATCTGAATTCTAGGACCTCAGGAGCCAGATCGCAAGGTTGAGCTGGGTCTTGGTGCCTGATCTCTCCATGGTTTTGGGTTAGGAGGCATGGTGAGAGGTGTAGCTTTTGGTGTGGTACTACTGAGAGTTCCAGCAGTGTGGTGTGCCACGGTTGTCTGGCCCATGTTGGAGCTACTAGGATCAGTGTTAGGGAATGCTGTTGTAGCTTTCGCACCACTAATGGAATTAGTGGGAGAGGTGGAAAGGCGTATGTAAATTTGTTTGACCAGTTCATCCATATCGCATTGCCTTTGGACAATGGGTGTGGATATCTGGCAGCGAAGCTTGGGCATTTTTTGTTTTCGTGGGTGGCGAATAGATCTATGTGTGGATGCCCCCACTTCTGAAAGAACGGGTGAAGAACCTGTGGGTGAAGTTCCCATTCGTGAATCTGTTGCATTTGTCTGCTGAGCAGATCTGCCACGGTGTTTTGGACTCTTGGGACATGTTGGGCCAGGAGAAAGATTTTCTGTGGAATTGCCCATCTCCATATGCTCTGTGCTATTTGAGAGAGCTGTGGAGAGTGTGTGCCCCCCTGTTTTTGAATGTAGTACATGGCAGTCATGTTGTCTGTGCGAATGAGGACTGCCTTGCCTGCAATCTGCGTCTGGAAGGATTTTAGGGCTAGGAAGATTGCCAGTAACTCCAAATGGTTGATGTGGAGTACCTTTTGTTGCGGAGTCCATGTGCCCTGTACTGTGAGATGTAACAGATGAGCTCCCCAGCCGGAGAGCGATGCGTCTGTTGTTAGTATTATTTGTGGAACCGGGTCCAGGAACGGTCGACCTCTGGAAAGGTTTGTGGTGTTCCACCACTGCAGAGAGCGATGGGTGCGACCGTCTACCAACACCAGATCTCTCAGTTGCCCCTGGGCCTGGTTCCACTAGCGTGCCAAACACTATTGGAGTGGACGCATCTGGAGTCTTGCATGGGGCACTATGAAGATGCAAGAGGCCATCATCCCTATCAGTTGCATAAACACTCTTGCTGGGAGAGAGTGTTGAAATATGAATTTCTGACGCAGAGCCTGTATGTTTGCAATCGTGGCAGGATTGGGATAGGCTATGGCTTTTGAGGTGTCTATGGTAGCACCGAGGTATTGTTCTGTGTGTGATGGTACCAGGTGGGACTTTTGGTGGTTCACCGTGAAGCCTAGCTGGTGAAGTAGTTGGATTGTAGCGGCGGTGTGTTGCACAAATTGTTCGTAGGGCGTGGCTTTTATTAGCCAGTCGTCCAAATATGGGAAGACGTGAATGTGCTGTCTTCTGAGGTGTGCCGCCACTACTGCTAGGCACTTGGTGAATACCCTTGGTGCTGTTGTTACCCCGAACGGGAGCACCTTGAACTGGTAGTGTTGCCCGTCCACTACAAATCTGAGGTACTTTCTGTGAGCATGGTGTACTGGGATGTGAAAGTATGCGTCTTTTAAGTCCAGAGTGGTGAGAAAGTCGTTCTGGGAGAGGAGTGGAAGAACCTGTTGAAGGGTTACCATGTGAAAATGGTCTGAATGTATGTAAGCATTTGGAGGTCTGAGATCTAGGATAGGTCGTAGAGTCTCGTCTCTCTTTGGAATCAGAAAGTACAGGGAGTAGACCCCTAAATTTTGTTGAGTGATGGGGACCTGCTCTATGGCTTGTTTTTGCAGGAGGGAGGTTACCTCCTGTTTTAGTAACGTCGCATGTTCTTGAGACATTGGGCGTTGCCTGGGTGGAATGTTTGGGGGGGTAGATGTTAATTGTAGGCAATACCCTGAATGAATAATTTGGGTCACCCATCTGTCTGAGGTGATGGTCTCCCAGACGTGAAGGAAATGTTGTATTCTGCCCCCGACCGGAGTGGAATGGTCTGGAGGGAGCGGAGGAAAGTCATTGGGTAGGCGGTATGGCAGAGCGGGCGGTATTTGTCTTGCCTCTGCCCTTATTATTATTGCCTCTGTATCCGCCTCTTTGATAACCTTTTGTGAAAATAGACTGAGGAGGGGATTTGTAGGACGTGGATGCACTATCCGAGGAGTAGCCTCTACCCGTGCCCCGAAAGGAAGAGCGGCGAAAAGAGCGCCTAGGAGTGTGAGACTGTGGGGCTCCCATGGATTTCGCTGTATCAGTATCTTTTTTCATCTTTTCGAGGGCTTCATCAACTTTGGGGCCAAATAGATGATCTTGGTCGAATGGGTGGTTCAATATAGAGGCTTGTACCTCAGGTTTAAAACCTGAAACTCTGAGCCCGGCATGGCGACGGAGAAGGACACTGGTGTTTATGGCCCTGGAGGCTGTATCTGCTGCATCTAGGGCACAGCGTATAGAGGTATTAGTTATTATTTTTCCCTATTCTTGTATTTTTCAGGGAGATGGTGCATGATGGTCTCTAACTCATCATAATGCGCCCTGTCGTATCTGGCCAACAGCGCTTGCGTATTGGCGATACACCATATATTGGCGGCTTGTGACGCAGTGCGCTTCCCTGACGCGTCTAGGAGCTTGGACTATTTGTCAGGTGGTCGTGCTTCGCCTGACGCCTGAGAATTTGAGCGCTTCCTAGCTGTAGATACCACTAGGGAATCCAATGGTGCAGGGCCTTTAATGTATGAAGGGTCTGTGGGGGCGGCTTTGTATTTTTTCTCTATACGGGGGTTTAGGCACTTGGACCTGACTGGGTCTTTAAAAACCTCCGGTGCATGTTTAATTACTCCTATTAACATAGGTAGAATGGCAGTAGACCTATGTGCATTGTCGAAGGTGTCTAGGAGAAAATCTTCCTCCACTGGGTCAGTACTTAACTCCACCCCATGGTAGTGTGCCGCCCTTTGTAACAGGTGGTGAAAGCCTAAGGAATATTCAGGCGGGGATAGCCTAGATGGGTAAAGGTCATCCTGTGGGACATCTGGGATGTCCGGATTGTGATAGTCGTCCCATGGGTCTGGAGATCCACTAGGGGTGGGGTCTTGTGGCACGTCTGCTGGATCATAAGAAGGGTCTCCTAAATCGTCTGGGACAGGAGACAAGGTTGGGGAACGATGAGGCAGGGGTGGAGAGGGTGGAGGTGGGGAGGGTGGAGGAGGTGGAGGAGGTGGGGAAGGCACCCTGAAAGGGGAGGTAGCAGTGTCTTTCCTCTTTGAAGGTGGAGGTGGAGCTGGTTTGTCCAAGTGTCTCTTTTTTGAAGACAATGTCAAATGTCCAGTTTTTGGATCCTTGGTGAGTGTCTTTTGCAGAGTATCCGGTGTGAAAAGTTCCTGCGACACTGGTTGTTCGGTCGGCGCTGAAGTTTTCAGGGCCGACGGCTTTTTAGGCTTGTCTAAGCCGTGCCTCTTTGGGACCTCCGAGTTTTTTGGTCGGTGCCGAAGAAGGCTTCGGCACGGGAGTGTCGGTGCCGAGGGCCTTGTGATGTTTGGTCGGCACCGGAAGGGCAGGTTTCGACACCGAAGCTTTGGTACTGGGTTCGGTGTGGAGATGGAGGCCGATCTTTTCTTCGGTGCCGAAGGGTGTTTTTCGGTACCGCTGGTAGGCTGGCTCGAGCCCGAGCTGCCGGAAGGCTTAATAGGCTTCTTTACCGGGCCCGAAGGTGGGGTGTGAGAAGCAGTATCCTTGGTCTTGCCTAGGTCCGAAGGCGAAGGTGTGACCGAAGCCTTTTTGGGTATCGGCGTGGGTGTGGGAGGGGGTATTGTACTCACGACCTCGGAAGCACTGACGAGGTCGTCGGCCTCTTCTTCGATGTGCTGCTGTCCCGGAGCTTCGACGTCGTCACCGAAGATGTCGACTGGAGCGGAGGTCGAGGAGTGCGCCATGTTGCGTCTAGCCCGTTGATCTCGAATAGTCTTTTTAGAGCGAAAAGACTTGCCAGCGGGCAGTCTCGGGCCTTGTGTTCAGGGGAGAGGCAGAGGTTGCACACCTCATGAAGATCGGTGTGGGGAAACTTGGACCCACATCGAGGGCACTTCTTGAAGGGAGTTCTTTCCATTAGCCGAGACCGGAGCCGGAATAGGCCCGAAGGCCGCCGTCGACGACCGGAATCAAAGAAGTGCCGAAGAGAAGGTGATTAAGATGATTAATTATCTGAAGGAGCTCGATGAGCGAGGATTTTTGCGTCGATCGTTGAACTGGAAAAGTTCGGAACCGGAGCGCGAAGTATTACATCCGAGCCCGATGGCGGAAAAAACCAATCTGAGGATGGAGCCGAAGCCCATGCGCAATACGAACCAAAGGAGGAGTCACCAACCTCGTGACTTCCAAAGACTTTCCAAGAGGAAAAACAAACTGCAAACATCCGGGCCCAACACCAGATGGCGAGCTATGCACAGTGTATAATCTGCAGCTCATATGCCTCGAACAGAAGGTTATTGTTCTTTTTGATAAACGATCTTCACTGAATTCTGAGTGGATGGTCCGGATATTAGCTTTATGTAATTGCAACTCAGTGAGCCAACATTTGCAGAAATGGTTAGCGGTACACTGGATGTATGATGTGTTCAAGGGATTGAAGTTGTTGTTTTAACCAGTAGTTCTATGTAATGGAGGATGAATCGCATTCTAGGGTCACGGTATTGGTCAGTAGTCTAGTTGTTAATATACATATGATTAGGATGTAAGCACACTCTTCTGGTCGCCCATATTTAAAAGCAAGTTGGCGTTTAGGATGTTGGCAAGAGAGTCTTGTTCGAGCGAGCTGCATGATGCATGGGAAGCTTAGTTAATGGAGCAACTATGGGAGCTATTATATTAGCATATAAACAAGATTAACTTAGTTTGTATGTCTCTATATACATGTACGGTTCTTTAATGGCTATCCAATAAGTGAGATGCTGCATGCCATCAAATATTAGGAATAGTGACTAAGTGGTAAGAAATTTGTTGTTTCCTATTCAGCCATGTTATCAGAAAATAATAAAAACAAGTGTTATACCCCTCTAATATATGACTTGTGCTGTTATGTTATATTCTCAGAGCTGTTAAATTGGATCAAAGAAAACATTTTCTATTACAATTATTGGTTTTTACAGTAAAAGGAAAGATGTTGGATACAACTGGTGTAATAGGAAGTGGCCCTTGTTTGTATTTCTATGTATTCTCATGTAATTTTCTCTGCAGCAATAACCTTCCTCGGGTATTGACTTCTCTGCATATGATGAGGTGGCAGGCTGTTGTCACTTGTTATTATACAGCATAGAAAAAGAAGTGTGAATTTACTGTATTGACTAATAATGACCCTGGTGATGCTGTCACTATTTTTCATTTTGCTCTCACCAATATATTAATTAGCATTTCATATATGTACACATTTAGAGGGATTTTCATGTTAAGAATGACCATAGTTAGTGATTTCAATGTTAAGTTAGCCATAGTTAATGAAGGCCTCAGTTTAAATGAACTCACACTAGAAAATGTTCTTTACCTGTGGAGCTCCTTCACTCTTTCTCTCATTTCAGGAACTGGGATGCAGTGACTTAAATTAACTAGATTTTTGCAAATGTTTTGGTTTCTGTGAGAATTGTTGTCAGAATTTGTTCCATTGAGAGTGAATAGTCGGGGTGATTATTGCAAGATGTCCTGATTTGGCTGGGGGGAGGACTATGGGGGACGGGGATTGACTGCATTGTGTTCTGTGACCTAATAAAGTTTGTTTAAAAAAAAAAAAAAAAAAAATTGAGAGTGAATAGTGAATTTTTCCACACCTGTGCCTGAAACAAGTTGACATTATCTTATTACAAAATATCTCTTGAAGATCGTGCAGCTGTAAGCTTTTTTTTATGTCTGGGAAGAAGAGCGAAACCACGTTATCTGGAAATTCTGGATCCTGAATCAACGCTACTACCTGAGAATCGTGACGAGTGTTTTATGCTACTGACAATTGTATGACTTAATTGTGCATCGCAGGGCCAGTTAGATTCAGATGCCCCTTTCTACTCTCTTGATACCATGTCTTGTTCTGCTCCTGGTCTTAGAGTAAGACTCCTGAGCACATCCATTTTCTTTGCCTAACTGAATCTTTATTCGATTCTGCTTTTAGAGGCTTAACTTGCTGACACCTGCTGCTTATCGTCCTCCAACTTCATATGATAACTTTAAATAGCTGGACTGCGTATTTGATTTTGTGACTCGTTTTGCATTATGCCGAACCACGTTTTTGCAAGGCGATTATTGATTTATGATAAATTTGAATTCTTTGAGTTTGTAACTTTACTAATTGCACAACAACCTTCATGGTTTGCAAATCTACTGCTCTCTGTCATTACTGTGGAGTCTAATGTGCTTCACTGTCATTAATGTACTGTTGATGTGTTGATATTAAGCCTCAATTCAAGACAAAGGTCTACCACTCGAGTTGAGTTTGCACTTGAATTTGCAACAACGATTTGTATGGTGCAAACCCAATCCGGCGTTGCCTCAATCCTTAATGGTCCCATTATAGTTTTATACATCTAAAAATAGCCCTACAGCTGGCTTCATTGCATCATTGGTTCAGCGCCTATGACGAAACGTTTTCAAGTAAGCAATTTAATGTTCATATTGACAGCAATGTACATACATTCCTTTTGAAATTATGAATGGTTTATGAATTGAAATAACCGTACATGGACATTGTTCCTGTCTTTGGCTTTTAAAAACGATATAAATCTGTTTTATTGAATTATTATTAATGAAATTAGAATATATTATCGAGGAGATGGTTTTAAATATAATCGTTTGCCTTTGTAGTAGTGTAATTATCTATATTCATACTTTATTTTACATGCATCTTTTTCCTGAACTGGTACATAGGTGTCAACTGGCCAAGAACACATCTGAAGAAGCGACCCTTGTCCCCTCAATCGTGTACTAAAGATGGAACATGTGTTCTTTCACCTTCGCCAGCAGCTGAGGCAGGCTCCTGCTCCTGCATTCATGGACACAGACTGCCACCTCTTCTTGAACAAAGGCCTCCACTGGCCATCTGCCAATTTACTGGCACCGCCCTGGATCTTTAGGGTCTCCACAGACTTTTTTTTCAAGATGCTCAACAATAACATCCTTTAACTTTGCAATGAGTGTGGACTTTACCTGACCCTTGGGACATGGAGCTACAATCTTACGTCCTTGTAAGCCAGAGCAGCACTGATTAGTTGGCACAGAACCAAGCGCCTTTTCCTCGTGTCTTACGTATTTCCTAGTGCCTACTGTCATTATCTCTTGGAAACACACGCTCACATGGCGCTGTAGTTTCGCGGTGAAGCCACTGGTACCTTGTCTGGTCTAAATGTCCTCCGTGCATTTTTCACTGAATAAGATTGAGTCTTTTCCAACCCTATCGATCGCTAATCTAGAAATCTCCACTATTTTCAAAAGTCAATTCCATTCCGGTAACACTGTGGCCCCCAGGGGAAGTGAGGTCAACAGACCAGTCTTCCCCTGGGGTATTTGCGCGAGACACAGGACAGGGTTTAGTTAGTTTAGGGGGTGGGGTTTTAGCTAAGGTTTTATAAGGGGGCAGGAGAGGAAGTTCTTCCTCTTATTGTCCCCAGCGCCATTAGGGAAGGGTTAGGGAATAGTTTTTGACCACCCTCCCACCCTACTTGTTTTAGGAGTGGGAAAGGGTTTGGGTTTGAATAAAGCGTGCCAGTTTAGGACAGGTTGAAGTGGGGTGTTGGCGGTACTTGGGGGGGGGGGGGAGGGGGGGTAGTCCATGACGGGCATACTCACCCTTCCGGGGAGGGGGATGCAGGTGCAAGGTGGGGGTGCGGCATGCAGGAGTGCGATGGCTGGAGATGCTGGAGGAGGTTGAAAGAGAGGTGAGGAAGCGAATGGGATAAGTGAAGAGGTCGCTGGGTGATTTGGGAGTGAGTAATTGGAGTGTGGGAGTGAATGGAGGGATGAAAGACATGAGGTTGGGGATTGTTTAAGGGTTATTGATGTTGTGTTTTTATTTGGTTGTCAACCCTGTCCTAATAAATGGCCTTTTACGCTAACTAACAGCGTGGAGTGGTTATTGCGCGAAGTGTCAGATGCGAGCTTACAAATGTAAAGGATAGTAGGTATGAGGGAAGAGTCGTAATCAGAGGCTAAGCCTTGCTTGCCCTTTTTCTAGACCTGCAACCTCAAGGTAAAAAAAAGTTCCAAATCCTGTGCCTCATTGTATGCCGATTTAGACAATCTCACAAGTGCACAAGGTCACACAATGAATAAGCGATTTGTCCTTACTCTCGGTCAGTGGCAGGCATGTAGGTCGAAATGATTCTTATGGTAGTTTATTAAAATACAAAAATATACTTGCCAAATGAGAATAATTTAGCAACGTTTTCACGTTGTGTGAATTTACAAGAACTTGTAATAGAAGAATGCACAATAATCAACAAGTCAGAAAGCTACTGTATAAGATTAAAAACCCACCGTTCGCAAATAATGCTGCTGGAACTTAAGTGACCCCGCAGCACTTCAATTCAGCACCACAATGTCTTCTTGCCCAGTTTCTAGAGCCGAATGGACCTGGCTAATCCTGTAAAAACTGTTGGTCCTCCTGCCCAATCTGTGAGAATGTGGCAGGCAGA
Organism: Triturus cristatus; assembly: GCF_964204655.1. NCBI lineage: Eukaryota > Metazoa > Chordata > Amphibia > Caudata > Salamandridae > Triturus > Triturus cristatus. The sequence continues at coordinate 629,620,410 of NC_140590.1, read as the reverse complement.
TGATTCACATCTCCCACCCTCATGAGATAAAAATTCAGGAAACACTGTTGTTTTGTTATGTACTTTCACTTTAAGAAACAGGCCACATTCAGAACGGTAGCGGGACGGATAGTTAGTTAAATGCAGCGTAAGCCAATGAAAGCAAACTCTGCTCCTGCCGAAAAAGGAAACGTGGCAGGCTTCCTGTCCCTCCCCCCATTCAGGGATACATGTCTGAGAGAATCGTTGTTGAGATCTATAAGAATGTATGTGAAAGCAGGGCCATTTCTACCATTAGGCAAGACTAGGCGGCCGCCTAGGGCGGCAAAAGGGGGAGGGCGGCAAAAAACATGAGTTTGGGAATAGCTAATGCATTAATTCTTCTAGCCTGGATGACAGGGGGAAAGAGTGATGGTAGTAAAATGGAGGGGGCGGCATTTTTCAATTCTCGCCTAGGGCGGCAAAACACCTAGTAATGGCCCTGTGTGAAAGGGCCTATTTTCCCCACTATATTTAATGTGGAGGACCGGTTACTGTGGAGAATCCATAATGCCGTGGCGTGCGCAGGCAAGAGAGCATTGTAGGAGATCAGGATAAGAACAGTTATAGAACAGATGTTTCAGAAATTTTTTTTAAAAGTCCAACACACCCCATATCTGGTTTACCCTACCTTCCTGGAACAGGAGCTGCCTTTGTGATTAAGACAGAATGATCTGTGTGGAAATTAGAAGAACTTCTGAAGGGCTTCTGAAAGGCCCTGGGGGCTGGGGCACACAACAATGTGAGCCTAAAATGAAACAACTGTCGGGCCATTCCAACTGGCATTCCAGTGTGTTTGAAAGTTTGGCTTTAAAAATGTCAGAACCTCGGCCTGAGTTCAGGTTTTCATTTTGAGTAGGGCACTTTCATATTTACAAGCCTGACGTTCTTGCTGAAATCAGTCCAAAAGCCAGGTATTGAGTCCGTTTCTGAATTCCGGGAGAGACAATGATGTTCGGAGGTGAAAGGAAAGATCTTTCAAGGACTTGGCGGCAAGGTAGGAGAAGGAATATCCTCCAATGTAGCTTCAGCAGATGCATGGGGGTTTGCGAAGGAGGCAGAGTGCAGGTGCCTGGAGGGTTGGCAGAAGTTCAGGCGGTGGTTGATGTATGCTGGTCCATGGTCATGGAGGGCCTTGTAGGCATGTCAGCATCTTGAATTGACATCTTTTCTGGATGGGTAGCCAGCTCCTGAAGTGGGTGGTGAGGTGGGTCTATTTGGGAAGGTCAAGGATGACTCCAGCGGCTGAGTTCCGTATCGTCTCGAGTCTCTTCAGGAGTTGGGTGCAGTGGCGGCGGGTGACATTTGAAAGTGGTGAGGCGTAAAATAATTGTCGTACTGCACTTAGGCGTGCGAGTGTAGCGAGAGCGCCCAAACTACCTACGGGGGTTTAGGAAAATGTTGATAAAGGAGTGGACAAATGGTGCATTTTCAAGCAAATTTGAGAAACTAAAATAATAATAATACAATTATGACCTAACACATGAAGTCAAGTTGGAATAAAGTAATTAGCAGTAGCAATGAGAAGTAGACATTAAAACATGTAAAATAAATAACAGCATGGGTTTTAGTGAAATGTAAGGTGTAATATAATGACTTTCTCAAGTAAATGTGCTGGAGTTTAGACTCCCAAAAGAGTTGATTTCTTATTTAAATAAGTGCATGGCACACATACTTTGACATGGGGAGGCATAGTTTAATTCTATAATTTTTCCCTGTGCCCAAGGACACATTATTTTTGCATTTTCTAGCATGTCACAGATGCTACATGAGCTAACACAGAGTTCACTCATGTCAGACTTCTACTGTATTCCCGCCAGGGAATCATTCACAAGGAATAATTCATTAGTTGACATTTTTTCATCTGCTCCTGGCAGAGGTATATCCTAGAGATGAGCCTGTGTCGTCTCACCACGATGGCCCTGCTCCTTGCTTCTCTTCAGAGTCAGTGATGAAGGCGGGCTCATAGCAGCAGCTTAGCGCCTATGGCCTCAGTTACTGACAGTGCATCGCAAAGTGACAGAGCTAAGTTTAATCAGGTGATTTTTTTAAAAAGGAGACATTTCTCATTAATATCGATTTGCAAGTTACAAGTGCTCTCGCTGCCTATCCTCGATACACCATGCAGTATGATGAATGGGAGGGATGACTCAGCAAACTTGTTCAAAATTATTTACTTGAAGGTCCTCAATCAACATGAGCTGTACCCTCTATTGTTTCTACCTGTCTCTTCCACTGTCACTGTCTGTCTCATCATTCCAATACCTTTCTCTACCATCTCACTACCTGTCTCATCATCACATAATCAGTCTCCTCCATCTCCATTCTCTTTTCCAACATCAATACCTGTCTGTTCCATTACCACTTCTGGTCTTTTTCTGTCATCACCATTTGTCTCATTTTCCCTATCTTTTCCAACACCACTATCTTTTTGGGCTCTACCTGACTCTTCCACCATCACTCATCCACAATCATTGCATGTTTCTTCCTCAAATACTAGCTGTCTCTTCCACCACCACTTCTTTGCTTCTTCGGCATTGCATGTCTCTTCCAAAACCACTGGCTAACTATTCCAACTTGGCGTTGTATCTTTTCCACCTCTGCTACTATTTCCACCATCCCTCTAAAGAGTTTTCTTTTTTGAATTGGTAGGTCACAGTGTGTCACCTCATGCAATATGTGACTTCAGCGAGCCCCAAAGATAAATTAATTCCCAATGAAGTCTGATTTTGGGTTTAAAGGGTTACTAAAATATTGAACCCTACCACCTGCCTTCAAAATGGCTACTTATGCGCGTTTTGGAGAACAGGGGTATCATGTGGAGTCCATGTGGGATTAGTGCCTGCTGTGCTTAATTTCTGACAGTGGTTGCAGGTGGTGGCTTTATTTGTGGGGACTGCAACTTATTTATCATCAACAGGCTTGGCCCAGAGCAAGAGTGATAAAGTCAAAAAAGGGAGAAAGACGGAAGTAAAGCAAGGTAAGAAAACAGAGACAAGGGGATAAAGCAGGGATGCAAAAGAACCCATCAGTGAGTTAAACAGACAGGAAGTACTGGGTGGTGGAAGGGAGAGACATTAGGTGGAATCAAGAATAGGAAGCATTTGTAGTGGGCAACCCCAGCATGTGGGAGAGCTGGCAGCAGGTTTCTACAGGAACTTTTTTTGTTTGTTTCTTTTTGCAGTTTTACATACTCGACCAGAAGGTATCAGGGCGCTTTACATGATCACCAATTGCATTACAGACAGACACATTCATTTTGAGATTAAGTGACTTTTCCAGAATCACAGGAGACTGCGGGCAGACTCAACCTGACCCATGGAACCACTTTTCAGAGAGATGCAAAGATGCCAAAACAAAACTAACCCATATTCCACAAAACCACCACTGACCTGTTAAATCTGATCTTTCCCAACCTCAAATAGAAACAGACATTGTAAAATGTATTTCAAGGCTTCAATTACTGCTAACTAATCCAGTCCTGGCATCAGAGCGCAGCACATATATAAGTGGTCAGACATTAGACCCTATGCACACAAACTGTGTAATAATATCTTAATTCCGCTCATCTTCAATAAATACAAGTGTGAGAAACTGGCCTGCCTGTTCACATCCCGCATGACATGCAGACCTTCGGCTGCAGCTCACAGGGAGACGAGCGTGATACCCTGAGCTCCTCTCCACTGCTCTCACACTCGAAGCCCCCTGTGCCTGTGTGAGACCCTCCTCCCCTAGAAACAGGGAGCATAGAGCGACAAAGACCTGCCAGGAAATGCTCCACGACCACGAGGCCATCAGAGCGCTTAACATGCGAACCAGACGCTATGGAGTCTTAGCCTTAGGCAGAGGGAGGTGAGGGGATGTGTATAAAATCACATAGTGCCAATATTGGCCACACTCACCAGCCCTCCCGCAGCAACTTCCAAGTAGCATAAATAAGCAGACAAGACAACGTTTTGATGGAGACAATTGCTGCAGGTTTATTAGCATACCAAATATGCCAACATGGTGGGTTATCTTACAGGCGATCCAAAGGCAAGCCGCCCCTCGCGGCCTACCACCTGATGGGCTAACTTGCATCGTGGCCTTAGCCAATTGGTGCTTAGCGGTTGTGGTGAGGGGATAGCCCCTCCCACTTCCGGTGAACCATTGGTCCACCATATAACTCACGCCCCCCCTACAAGGGGCGGAGCGTTCAAGTGACCGCCGGTTGTACAGGTTTCCAACCGCCCGTAGGACAGATGGGGTGCCGTCGCACCCCAGGGTCCACCGCACAGACTTCCTGTTGATATTCGGCCTCAGCACCCTTTGTGCTCCTGAAGAGGGTATCCCTGAGTACCATTCCACCTCTGGATCGCCATGTAACTCCGCCACAGCCCTGGGTGTGGCGACCGTCGCAGCCAGGGCCCCCCAACAAGGCCGGCGCTCCTACTTACATCCCGCTATTTCCAGGGCCACCCCTAGGTCCAGGAGGAACAAGTCCACACCTATTCTGGAGAGATGTATCCCATCGTCCTCGAAACACCCTGTGGATTTAGCATGAAGCAACCCATGTCTTATGAATCCAAACCCCATTTGTTCGGTGAATTTACGTATCGCGCAATTGACTCTCCTGCGCGCAGCCTCCATTGCTTCCCCTGATCGGGCTTCCTGCCACAGGAGCCGTGGAGTGATCTCTGACCACCACAGTTCACATGTCCCCAACTGATTGCTTAATTTGCAAATTGTGGCTCTCATGTTTTGAAGCAATGTCCTTTTGCCCAGGGCCATCAGGTCATTACCCCCCAGGTGTATAACTAGCATGTTGGGGGGACTGGTGACTCCCCCCAGTCTCTGCTGTATTTTGTCCAACTACCCATTCCATCGCATGCCCGGGTACCCCAGCCACATTATCTTGGTTTTGGAAAAGCCATGCCTCCACTTCCTGCTTTCAGCCCACTGTGCCAATCTGCTGACGCCAGAGTGGCCAATCACCCAGACCTTTGTTCCTGGTAAATAAAGAAATGTGATGTTGCAAAACGTTTATTAACAACACAGCACGCAAAATGCACAGTAAAATTACACTACACAACACCCTGCCGCCAGTACCCGGAAAACCGGTTCCTGCGAGCAAATCAAATTACATGGCTCATGGCCATACAAAATTGTAAACAGGAAATTAACTTCACACCACACATCCGTCAGTCGCCAGGACCCGGCTACTGAACGACTATTAAAGTTAGTGGGCTCATGGCCATATGTATCTCTTGAAACAGTGGGATTGCCAACGCCCCACCTGTTTGATACCCTCTGCTGGCAACATGCAATCAATTTTGATCAGGGAACATTGAGTAAACCTATGGGTAATGTACCTGCACCCTCTCAATCAATGAATCAAGCATTTGTATAGCGCGCTACTCACCCGGAGGGTCTCAAGTCGCTTGGGGGAGGGGGGTCCGCTACTGCTCGAACATCCAGGTCTTGAGTTGCTTCCTGAAGGAGAGGTGGTCTTGGGTCAGGCGGAGGTGGATGGGGAGGGAGTTCCACGTCTTGGCAGCCAGGTAGGAGAAGGATCTTCCTCCTGTTGTGGCTCTTCGGATGCGGGGGACGGCGGCGAGGGCGTGGATGGTTGATCGAAGCTGGCGGGTGGGAGTGTAGAAGGTCACGCGGTCGTTGAGGTATCTTGGGCCTTGGTTGTGGAGAGCTTTATGTGCATGGGTGAGGAGTCGGAACGTGATTCTCTTGCTGACGGGGAGCCAGTGCAGGTTTCTCAGGTGTACGGAGATGTGGCTGTGTCGGGGAATGTCCAGGATGAGGCGTTCTGGATGCGCTGGAGTCGTTTCTGGAGTTTGGCTGTGGTTCCGGCGTAGAGGGAGTTGCCGTAGTCCAGTCGGCTGGTGACGAGGGCCTGGGTGACCGTCTTCCTGGTTTCGGTGGGGATCCACCGGAAGATCTTACGTAGCATGCGTAGGATGTTGAAGCATGATGCGGAGACGGCGTTGACTTAACTATGACTAAAAATGTGCTCTGGTAGTTGTCCGTATTAGTGCTCCATCCCCTCCATTCCAGCACTATCAAGGCAAACCGCACCCTCTTGGGAATGGCACACTCACGCCCCAGCTGACAGAAAGTGCCTATTCGTGTGTAGCCCATAACCTTCCGTTTTTCACTGACCAGGATTATGCTGAAACTTAGCTTGCTTCACTGCTGAGTGCACGTTGCACAATCACAGATAAGTCTTTGCCTATTACATTTCTGGCTGCAAAGTTTGATGACCTTGCCAGCCCCAATCCCGGGCGAAATAAAAGGAAGCTTTACTGCTACCCATGTGAGCAGCTGCTGGTGCTAATGAATGTCCAATATAGCACCGGTAAACTAGATACTGTGCTATAGCATTAGAGGGCCATTGCAGCACTTAGTTAATGTTCATGGCTAACCTACTCACAGTATGGCAAAACAAGAGGCAGTAAATTTAAAGCCAATTGGGATGATCGTTAGATAGACCCAACAGGGAGTGATCCTGTGAAATGAGGTAGGGACCACCACACCCCACAAGTGAATCAGCCCAGGTATACTTGCCAAGACCCCTCCTAAGCCCTTAGAGATCACCATAAACAACCTGCAGTGGCCAGGTGGCAGGCGCCCAGTGGGACCTGCCAGTCCTAATTACTCACCAACTCTTTGCCGCCTGGCGGCACTCCCTGCTGCAGGTGTCTTGTTGCAACCATTACTCGCCCCTCTTGACCCGTAATGATGGACATCGCTGAAGATGTGTGGTTACCTCTCATCGGGGTCGGTGGAACGTATAACCTGTGTCCTGAATGTACAATATATGTGACGTTGTGCAGGAATTGAGGAGTCAGACCCAATAGTAACTGTGCATAGGACATGTGCTAGTATTCAAAACTGTGACATATGGATTATGCACGACATGTGCTAGTATCCAAAACTGTGACCAATAGCTTATGCACGGTGCTTTGCAGCACAACTTGGCCCATCTCATCAACTTTATAAACCCAGGAAGCAAACCTTTGCTGGTTACCCCCAGATCCTTGCAGTGCACGCCTTAACCCACGGAGCTCTCTTTCTAACGGAGCATTTGTCCAAACAGAACTGACACTTCTGCATCCCCCTACTGGATGAGGATCTATGTGCTTCATGTTTGCCGGCTTTACTGCTAAGTGTTCCAGATCAGGCACTGATATATCCAACCAGATTATCTCCTTTCTCTGACCGCAAGTGAAAGGATAATGTAATCACCAACCCCAATGTAAACCTAAAATGCAAGCAGAACTTGTCAGGAGACATTCAACCTCTGTCCTTGAAGCGCAGCAAACGTGGCAATCAAAATTACAGAGCTGGCAAGCCTCTATCTAACTTGAACTCGAAGTGTGACAAATGAGGCAATCCAGGCTCCCCAAAGCTAAAAGGATGACATGGGCAGAACGCAATAGTCAACAATGATCTTGACTTACTCAGTGCCTGTTGTAGCGGTCCTCTCTAAAAGCCAGACAGTACCACCTAGTGGCAGGCTGTCAGTGGCGCCGGTGGTGACAATTAAGTGACGGTGCCGCGCACCAGAAAAAAACACCCAGTCAGATTTAGCACAGGGGAAATTGCTGCTGAAAATAGCTGTGGTGGGCCATTGCCACAGTTTCGGAAGTCCAGCCTTGACTTTCTCACCATGTGGGTTTAAACAAGGTACAAATTTGACAAGTGCGTACCCCGTGACTAACTAGACGGGGAGAAAATGTTAGGGCCCCCCCTGCCGTGTGCAAAACCAATTGTGTGTCACATATACTGATCTGCCGATAACTTCATGAAAAAGTCCTCCATGCACCCCACAATGAGGACCAGACAAGTCCTCAACCATTCTACCCATGTGGTTACTCATCCTGTCACCTAGTAGCTGTGACCAGCCAGGACTATCGGCTTTGTCGCTGTTTGGTAGTTGCAACAGGTAATTAGGCAACAACTGTGGCTATCATGTAAGAATATCTAAATCCCACCATTTTGAACTGATCAGACTGAGCCAAGGAAGTAGTACCTTCATGGGATTTTCAAATACGCTACACTTATCTGTGCATCTACCGTTCCCTCAGTAGATGGGGCCTCATTCGTTCATAAATGCAATTGAAATTAGAGAGGACAATCAGCACAGTCCAAACAGTACATATTCCACACTGATCCTGCCCCTGTCCAAGAGTCATTAATGCATTGTGCCCAAAATCGTGTAAGTTAGGCTCCTTTTAATGTGAATGACATTGATATAAGTGGTATCTTGCAGCCTCTGACAATATGTGCCCCCAGTCGGGCCGAAAAGTAGGTGGTATGAGAAAATTGTTCCCAAACCATGGCGATGCATCCCCTGCGCGTGCCCCAGGCTCAGAGCAGCACGGTTGTGCATGTAAATCCAGTCGCACCCCTGCTTCTATTTGCCTCACGCAGCGTGGACAGCAAGGACTACTGGCGCAGCCAATGGGAATGATCCCCTATTCTACGCCTTGTATCTATACCTTGACCACCCATTGCGTGACCCAGGGACACACCCCTTACCTGTCACCCTGCTCATAAACTCATCTTTACTAGTGATAACCACATGCATTCGAGCTGTGTCCCAAAGCATTTAATCGCCTGTTCTGCTACCCAGGGCAGAGTTGCGAACCCCAGTTGGCAACAACATTTAAGTCTCCTCAGGTGAACTCCTGTTCCCTTTTTTGGCTGTAGTTTGGTGGGTAGTAGTGCCCAACCCTTGTAGGCGTTACTAGAGGCATGACTAGTTTGGAGAAATGTTAAACAGGCTGCAACATGTCCGCTTGCACATTTACCATCTAACACCAACAGGATGCAACATGTCTGCTTGCACATTCCCCATCTAACACAAGCAGGCGCATGACACCCCACCACAGAGCTGTTTAAGAAGTCCAATAACACCAAAGTGCATACAGACATCCACTCCTTCCAGTAGCAGCTGAACACATGTTCCCCTCCCCTGCTGTTCTTTCATTTTGTTACAGGGGTGTTGTGGTGGGCGTTTGAGTTCGCGTTCTCAGTTTGCCAGGGCTGGATGCATAGCTAACGTCCAGGTGGCATGATTTACTGTCCGCGTGGCTGACCGAGCAATGCGTCCCCTCACTGCACGCATCCCCCCTCTGCCAACAATGGATTTCTCGAAAACCCGCGACTCCGTCAGGCTGACCATACACACACTGCACAGGGCACTGCTTGCCCCAACAGGCAAGCCACAGCAGTCACGTTCAGTTGGCCAACATTCTACTGCATAGCAAGCTGCTTACGACCTGCTCTGTGCTCTGCCTACAACTCAAATAATGGGCCACTCAGAGGCAGCGGAGCTGAACCCCAGTCGCCCAAACTAATATGGATTGTGTGTAGAGGTCAGTCCCGAGCTCGGGTCTCAGCCATCCAGCTGTGTAACCTCCCCCGGGTTGGCAACGACAGTGCAAGGATCCATGACCATTCATTACAGAATGGGTCACCGTCCGAACATATTACTAGTAGGTTGTGCTGTGTAGGAATACCAGCAGCACATTCCACCAAATATCCTTACCATGCTCGCTATGTGCATGCGACCATAACGGTACCCACTGTATAGCCCTTACCAAAAGAGGGGGGATAGGAGCTCCCTATGCAGTATCAGCCAAACAAGCCAGAGCAAGAAACGGCTTCAGGAAAAATCTGTTCGCCAGAGACGGGAGCGTTGCACCTACTTGCAGTAAGTGGTCGCCTGAAGTCACCGAGGGATACCCCCTGAGCCGATCATCATTACCCCTCTGACACGGGACAGAGACACCGCACAACAGCACCCTGGGTGTGCAGCAGACTGTCTCCAGGCCTCAAAGTATCCGCCAAGTCCTCCTTCTTGTGAATATGGCAATCGGCCCCAGGAACCCCCGACTGACCATGAGTAACAATGCCACTGGCACCCCCGGACCCGGGACAGCGACGAAACACGATAGTCGGTGTGACCAGAAAGCACAACTGGCGACATCCTAATTTATAGCTGCCTGGCCACTTGCACCAAGACAATCAAAGGCATGATGGCAAAGGCGAGGGAGTCTCAGCAGCTCTACCTCTGGAGCTCAAATCACCCCGCTGCCATGACCTGATACCCACGCCTTCCGGGCCCCCTTGGAGACCCCGGAGGCCTGAACCTGCAACCCGGTGTACTGCGACAAGCCATGATTGCTCTCATCAGCCCGTTCCTGCCTGCCCCCAAAAGAGGGAGAGGCCAGTAACCCGGGCCAGAGATGGCCACCCCTTTCCCTAACTACAAATCACTGCCACATAAGCGCCTGCTCGTCAGTGGGCCAGGGTTGAAGCTGCAGCCCATCCATGAGTGAACAGGTGGCAGTTTGTGACTCCCCAGGAGGGTAGCTCTACAGAGGATTAGGGTTTCATCTATTGTTTACATCCAGTATTTGGAACAAAGAAATATTCCAAGCAACATCCATATTACTCTATTTGGTCCATATATCCTGACAACAGTAATACGTTCATTTAATTAACTAGCAAAATTGCCAGACCACTTGGTAACATCATCGTAGTCAACGATTATAATTTACAAAAACAGCACATAAGGAAAGTGCTTAATGTCCATGAACAAATGGTATATTAAAAGGTTCTATAATGTTGTAATCTCAAACTCTTAAAGATTAGAGTCTCGGAGACGCTATATCTAGTTAGGTCAGGCAAGGAATTTTCCTCATTAAAGTGCACCCAGGAGCAATAAAAACCTGCAAGAAAACCATTCCCAAGTCTCACTTGCATACATTTTGTAAGAAGGGCTAAAATTTATGTGTTATGAGGCGGGAGTTCTCAGGGAAAGAAGGGGTCAAACAAAAGACTGGTGGGAAGCCTCGGATGTCATCACACCTCTTCTTTTTCCAAGACAGGATGAATGGAGTGACCCGAGACCTGTAGCTACCACCGAAAGAAGCTCGTGTCTCTTTAACTGGGACCCAGTCATCGAGGACGGACGTCACACACCTCGGGCCAACAAGAGACAACGAGACCCAGAAGTTGTGTATCATCACTGGCGGAGAGGATCGAAGAGAGGTGGAGAGCGGAGTACGGAGGACTGCGGAGGAAATATTGAGCCAACCGAAGGACCGGAGGAATACGGAGGTAGTATCGACCCGAGGGGAAGATCGGAGGAGCACGGATGGCGCACCACGCCAAGGAGAAGCGGAGGAGAGTCGAGGAACAGCGGGAAAGCCAAGAGGCCACCGAGGACACGCTTCGCCCAGCCACGTTCCTGGAGGAGCGTGGCTAAGCCAGGTACGAGCACGATTTGCGGGCTGGGCAGGGAGGCGGGAGAAACATGAGGGGTAGAGACGCCAGCCCTCTTGTGCACTCGTCAAAACGCATCCCCAAACCCAACACCGTCACCCCCTTTATGCCCGGCAGTGACTCACTGGTTTTGGTTGGTGCTCCTTCACCCCCTTCCCCAACACTAATACAGCGAGGCTGTACCACTGACACCCTGTTTCCGTCTTCCTTTTCTTTTTGAGCCCACGAGTTTGGCGTCGTCACCGGCTCGCTTCTGGGACGAGCAGAGAAGAGAGGGAGAGAACCAGGTAGAAAGAGAAGAAGACCTAGAGAGCGGGAGAAACACCAAAAGGACATATAGACTATATCATTCCATTGCCGGTATATACTGGCTGCAAGGAGAAGACGTGTACCTTTCGAAATAAAACCCGCTTTGACCCGCCCTAGAGTCCCTGTCATTACTTCAGAAGCGCTACAGTATGTTCCCACTGGTTTGCAAACCAGTACAATACTCGGGAGTCTAGAGTGATCCTTGCAATGCTGCTGTGAACCACTTTTCAACCAATAAATAGTGTAGGTCTCAAGTACTTGCCATAAAGTTAGGACAAGTGAAACACATGCATTCCCGGCTTATGAGCATTGTATTGATTTTCAAAGGGAATTAGTGATGTCGACCCCTGATCCTTCTTACTCATCTAAAAACAAAATTGCGCACTGGTGCACCTCTGCGCGAACTGGGCCCCAACCGCCTGACTAACTCAAACCCAAATGTTAGTCTCGGACCACGACATCCCCTGGCAATCCCCAATGTTGCGCATGCCGTACCCCTCATGCCCTCCTGGCAAATTTCCGAATATCAAGGACAACTGCACAGAGTTCGGCGCAGCCCCCTTCTGAGCCCGGTGCTGCCCGCATGACCCAGCTCATGTGAACCTCTGGAAATCTCAACACTGTTTTCACCTACCGGCATGGTCCACAAGGGACTGGGAGACACCATGACGCAGCACCCACCGACAAACAAGCATTTGCAATGCAATAGGTCTCGCAATTACGCAAGTTTGAGCTATTGGCACTGTAAATGACAATGCCTCTTATTTATGTTTTTGTTTATAAAACATAAATAAAACGCATTGCCAATTACAATGCCAATAGCTCAAACTCCCGTAAATGCGAGACCTATTGCATTGCAAATGCTTGTTATGGCTTCAGGTTGGGGTGTGGGAGTTCTTTTACAATCTGACTGGGTTCAGATCCGGCAGAGCGGACAGTTGACCTGACGTCCTTTGCAGTATCTTGAAAACTAAGATGACATTGGTTAGAGCTGTAATCTGTGCAAAGATGAATGTGTGAATTTGCTGCCTAAGCTTTTGACACTCAGAATAGACATACTAGACATGCAGACTAGAGTGAGAATAGAGAATAACAATATTCATGGAAGGAGGATGCCAGCCAGCTTGTTTGTAGGGCCGGCCACTTATTACCCGCACACATGCTGGAGTTCATGTATGCATCCTCCGGAGCCAGAGACACCACTGAAGGGAAAGGGACGAGAGGGAGATCAGAGCAAGAGACATCACTGAAGGGAAAGGGACGAGAGGGAGATCAGAGCAAGAGACATCACTGAAGGGAAAGGGACGAGAGGGAGATCAGAGCAAGAGACATCACTGAAGGGAAAGGGACGAGAGGGAGATCAGAGCAAGAGACACCACTGAAGGGAAAGGGACGAGAGGGAGATCAGAGCAAGAGACACCACTGAAGGGAAAGGGACGAGAGGGAGATCAGAGCAAGAGACACCACTGAAGGGAAAGGGACGAGAGGGAGATCAGAGCAAGAGACACCACTGAAGGGAAAGGGACGAGAGGGAGATCAGAGCAAGAGACACCACTGAAGGGAAAGGGACGAGAGGGAGATCAGAGCAAGAGACACCACTGAAGGGAAAGGGACGAGAGGGAGATCAGAGCAAGAGACATCACTGAAGGGAAAGGGACGAGAGGGAGATCAGAGCAAGAGACACCACTGAAGGGAAAGGGACAAGAGGGAGATCAGAGCAAGAGACATCACTGAAGTAAAGGGGCCAGGAGAAGGATGGGTGCGAAGGATGGACGGTACCAACGAAGGTGCACCGAGTGATGCCACAGAATAGAAGGCGCCAAGAGAGAGGGGAATGAAGGAGATTACTGAAGGGACAGTGCCAAGTGAGAGAAGGGAGTGAGGTATGTCTCTGAAGGGACAGTGCCGAGTGAGAGAAGGGAGTGAGGTATGTCTCTGAAGGGACAGTGCCAAGTGAGAGAAGGGAGTGAGGTATGTCTCTGAAGTGACAGTGCCGAGTGAGAGAAGGGAGTGAGGTATGTCTCTGAAGGGACAGTGCCAAGTGAGAGAAGGGAGTGAGGTATGTCTCTGAAGGGACAGTGCCGAGGGAGAGAAGGGAGTGAGGTATGTCTCTGAAGGGACAGTGCCGAGGGAGAGAAGGGAGTGAGGTATGTCTCTGAAGGGACAGTGCCGAGGGAGAGAAGGGAGTGAGGTATGTCTCTGAAGGGACAGTGCCGAGTGAGAGAAGGGAGTGAGGTATGTCCCTGAAGGGACAGTTTCGAGTGAGAGAACGGAGTGACGTATGTCTCTGAAGGGACAGTGCCGAGGGAGAGAAGGGAGTGAGGTATGTCTCTGAAGGGACAGTGCCGAGGGAGAGAAGGGAATGACCTATGTCTCTGAAGTGACAGTTTCAAGTGAGAGAAGGGAGTGAGGTGTGTCTCTGAAGGGACAGTTTCAAGTGAGAGAAGGGAGTGAGGTATGTCTCTGAAGGGACAGTGCCGAGGGAGAGAAGGGAATGACGTATGTCTCTGAAGGGACAGTTTCAAGTGAGAGAAGGGAGTGAGGTATGTCTCTGAAGGGACAGTGCCGAGGGAGAGAAGGGAGTGAGGTATGCCTCTGAAGGGACAGTGCCGAGGGAGAGAAGGGAATGAGGTATGTGTCTGAAGCGACAGTTTCGAGTGAGAGAAGGGAGTGAGGTATGTCTCTGAAGGGACAGTGCCGAGGGAGAGAAGGGAGTGAGGTATGTCTCTGAAGGGACAGTGCCGAGTGAGAGAAGGGAATGAGGTATGTCTCTGAAGGGACAGTGCCGAGGGAGAGAAGGGAATGAGGTATGTCTCTGAAGGGACAGTGCCGAGGGAGAGAAGGGAGTGAGGTATGTCTCTGAAGGGACAGTGCCGAGTGAGAGAAGGGAATGAGGTATGTCTCTGAAGGGACAGTGCCGAGGGAGAGAAGGGAATGAGGTATGTCTATGAAGGGACAGTGCCGAGGGAGAGAAGGGAGTGAGGTATGTCTCTGAAGGGACAGTGCCGAGGGAGAGAAGGGAGTGAGGTATGTCTCTGAAGGGACAGTGCCAAGTGAGAGAAGGGAGTGAGGTATGTGTCTGAAGGGACAGTGCCGAGGGAGAGAAGGGAATGAGGTATGTGTCTGAAGGGACAGTGCCGAGGGAGAGAAGGGAATGAGGTATGTGTCTGAAGGGACAGTGCCGAGGGAGAGAAGGGAATGACGTATGTCCCTGAAGGGACAGTGACGAGAGAGCTATAGTGAGAGATGCCCTTGAAGGGACAGTATGAAGAGAGTGAAGCGAATGAGGGGCATTAATGAAAGGAATGCCGACTAGAGGAGAGATGGGAGCTACTGTTCCAGTCCACAAGTGACACATAATCCTGTCCCTTAAGCTGTCTCACCTCGAGAAGGACTCTGACGTTGTATATTGCTGTTGCAATACCTGCTTTTCATTTCTGACCATGTTTGTACTTTGATGTGTTCCTGTGAAGTTCATAGCCTCTCCCCTGATGACGTTTCTTTAATGGTTCTGCAGACGGAGCGCCAGGTATCCCGGTGGTTCATGCAGTGCCTGCGAGAGCAGGCACTGCTTCTGGAAACCATCTTTCTGTATTACGCCTACTTCGAGATGTCACCCGCGGAATTGCTGACCTTCACCAAGATCTTCAAAGAACAGGGCTTTGGTCGCCGGCAGACAAATCGACACTTGGTAGACGACACCATGGATTCCACTGTAGAACGCATTGGGTATGTGTGCCGAATCTGGAATCAACGGAGTGACCCAGACTGCTGAAATGGAAACTTCAGTTTAGAAGAAATAAAATTAAATTTACGTGATATGTTGATATCGGAGAGAAGATGGGGAAGTAGAGGAAAAAAGGTGTAGGTATGCCTCCCACCTACCTAGCGGTGCCACGATTTTGTTACATTTATGCAAATCTACATCCTGAGGAGGGAAGTAGCGAAGTGGTAGTTTTAGGGTTGAAATTCCCTTTTGAGACTCGGCACACTTTCAACCATGAATGTTTAACTCTTCTCTTAAAGTTTTCCCACACTTGGAAATGTTGGAAACTTGCTCCTGAAAATGGCAGGAACAGAGAGTTTTCTAGTGCCGGGAAACAATAAAAGGGTTGTAGGGAAAGTTAACTTGTAATTACTAAGCACATTTTGACATGAGCGCAAACAAATGCATGTTTGCTCATGCTAAAATGCAGTTAACTTTTTCTTGGAGTACGGTTTCCAGACCTCAACTCTAAATTCTTAATTCATGAAATTAATAAATCTGCAGTAAGGCGAGGACATATACCATGTGTGCGCTTTAGTGACTTTCTTTAATGATTGGGTCCCTGATTATGTAGGGAATTAGCCAAAACCTTTTTATATATATATATAAATAAAAAAAAATTCCAAAGTAAGTTGGCTGAAGAGGTGGGGGTGGCAAATGGTGTTCACGGGCGCTTTGATGTCCTCAGTGGCCGCGCGGCTCACTGAAAACATCAAAGCGCCCGCGAAATGTAAGTGATCGCAATCGCGATCACACTTCAAAGCGCGGCTGTGTGACAGGCGAAAGTGAAAGACGAGTGCTTTCAGGCTGCCAAATGGTGCGCGCGCCCGGCACACATGCACAGTAGTTGGCGGCCTGAAAGCACTCGTTTGCACTTCCAAAAGTGACAGGCGAAAGTGAAAGACGAGTGCTTTCAGGCTGCCAAATGATGCGCGCGCCCGGCACACATGCACAGTAGTTGGCGGCCTGAAAGCACTCGTTTGCACTTCCAAAAGTGCTTACTATAAGTCTCGCCAGAGCAGCGCTAAAGCGCTGTCTCAGGCGAGACCTAAAAAGGCCCGACCCATGCCACAAAAAGTCCGGAGGCAGAAGCACTTTGTCTCAAGTAAAGGGGGGGGCGAAGGGGACCAGAGAAATTGCCCCGACAGGCCCAGGACACGCCTCCTAAACCACCGACGCTGCCAGCACCACCTGAGTGCGGGATGGTGCCAAGGTAAGACCCGCCCTGCAGACCCTCCGCTGACCACATTGCAGCCGCCGAGCGAGCCCAACCAGCCGCCAAGTGAAAGGCAAGTCAGCCAGGACCCACATCTGCCACACCTCTCCCCCAGTACCCACGCTGCCCCCCCCCAGTGGACAACCAGCAGGGGAACACGGTCGAGAGCTGCTGCATGTACGACGACGAGGTGGGGGGCACGGAGAGCGTGCAACTACACTACACCGGAGTCAGGTGGGGGCACATGGGGGACAGCGGGAGATAGGCAGAGGTGTGGGTGACTCACCTCAACGAGACCACACGGCCGGCCACCGCTCGCTGGACAGGGGAAGAAACCTGCAAGACAAACGGCGTCAGGGCAAGGGGACAAAGAGCCCGCTAGGTGGGGTGGGGGGGGGGGGGAGGAATTTAACGCCTTCCTAAAGCGCAGCCTGTTCTGTCCATGTTTTTTTTATTTATTACAACTAGTGAATTTCAAACAAGCTCTAAGATTGGATCTGTGCTCTTTCCTTTATTTCCATTTATTGCCATGAGAGTGAGACCCTGGCTGCGCCGCTGGCTGTGCTGGTGAAGGTGTCCGAGCCGGCCTGCAGGGCGATCATAACCTTCCATGAAAGGCACGTGTCTCTGAAAGCCAGATACATCGCAGACTGACATTGGATGAAGCACTAGGCATAGCTGCGGCGTAGCCAGTAGAAAGGCAGACTTAGTATGGAAAGGTCTGTAGAGGTGGAGACAAGTCAATCACAGAACAGGATCACTTCCAAAAGGCTAGTTTGGCTGGGGCCAAGTCAGTCAGGGCTAAAGATTGTTTTAAACATAGCATTTATTGGTTTCTGTGAGTTGGGGTGATTAAAGCACAGCCAGTCACGTATTAGACCCACTAGCACGTAAAGCCTTCGGGGACCTTTGAAGAGTTGTTTCATGCATGACATGTTTTTCCCTAAGATGCCACCCTTTCAAACTGACTAGAATGCTGCTGAATTTCTCGATTTCTCCTACTTTGTCTATTCTAAACTTGCATGTGTTGCATTTTTTCCTGTTGTGGATAATTATTTAACGTTTGCTTATTTTAAATGTGCTTAATGTTCAAGGGCCTTACTATATGGCTCTAGCCTTCTTGTGTTTTCATGAAAGGTAACTGTGCCTCCTTTCTAATCTATTTTGTTAGTTAAAGTAGCTTCCCTCCCATTAAAAAATACTGGTATACTATACTACCCCTTCAGAATTGCTTTTAAAAAAATGTTTTGCATTGTAAACACATTTTTATGAAAATGTGCTGTAAATAACATGATTCTGTCGAGCAATATTATTTCACTCAGTCCCAATTTGTAAATTGCTCATCCTTGCTACCTTCATTCCCTCCGTGGAACTTGTCATCAACATTACCGCCTCACCACTTTCAAAAGTCACCAGCCGCCACTGTGTCCTGAGTTCGTAATGTGCTTTTTCTGCGAGTAAAAGTGCTGTGTTTTTTCCAGTCACAGAGCATAAAGCAGGTCGAAGTCAGCAAGTCGCTCCCACAGCAGGATTAATGCACTGTGGTACGAGGGCGAAAGCACCGCATCAACGCACTAACAAACAAATATTTCCGTTTATTTGTGTGCCATTCTGCTAAATTCAAGGGGCTCTTCAGAAGCTCGCCTTTTGCCTGTGTCATGCCATTATGAGCCATCAACGCTAAAGCTCCCGTGACAACTTACCCCCTCCGCTGTTGCTTACAGTCCTTTTCTTTCAGAGGGCCTTGGACGTATTTTCCTCGAGCCAAAGCGAGGATTATTTTTCCAATTAAAATGAATTCACTTTTGAACTTCGGTTTTTATTAAAGCCTCTCCGTAGGGCATTCTTGACTCCATTGTCTCACGGGCAGGGCAGTGAGTGTGCGGGCTCTCTCTCAGCCAATCCAGATGCTGCATTAGCAGCACCAGGAATGGCTAGAGCAGGGATACTCGCGGCCCATAGAAGACCGGGGGCTGCTGCACCTCGCTCGCTCTCCTAAGGGCGGGGAACTTCAACTTGGGTTAAGGCAAGGCAGGGGAAGGCTAGTTACAGTGCGCATGTTCGGGCTGGTCACAAAAATGACCAGCCCAAAACCGAACATGTGCACTGTATTGCTGGTGCTGCCGCTGTGGTGCGTTTGGCCTGGCTGTCACCCAAACACAGGAGTGATGCCGCAGCCCCACCTCCTTCACATCCGATTGCCTTGGGGGTGTGGCCTGGTTCATTGTTAGCCGCGACCCGGCCTCAAGTTAAATTATTACAGTAATTGCTCAAGCAACAACTGGAGTGAGCGGAGAACAATGAATGGGGCTGCATAATGCATTAGTGGGGCAACGCCCCAGCGCCCCAATGGACGCACCGCCCCTGGTTAGGTGGTGATTCCTGCATAGAGCGCATTGCCATAGTCCAGTCGGCTGGTGACGAGGTCTTGATTGACGGTTTTCCTGGTGCTGATGGGGAGCCATCTGATGATCTTTCGGAGCATGCGGAGGGTATGGAAACAAGCGGCAAATGTGTTGCTATGGCATTCCATGATGTGTTTGCGGGAGAAGGCTGTTGGTGTGGGTGTGGATCCGAGTTCGGAGGGACACCAGGTGTCGTTCCTTGAGGAGTTGTTGCTCCCAAAGATCAGCGCTTCTGTCTTGTCCGTGTTCAGCTTCAGGCAGTTGGTCTTCATCCAGTCGGCGATACTCTTCATGCAGCTGTGAAAGTTGGTCCTGGTGGTGCAGGGGTCTTCTGAGAGTGAGAGGATGAGCTGGGTGTCGTCAGCGTAGAATATGATGTTGAAGCCACGAGTTCTGACAATGTTGGCCAGGGGCGTCATGTAAGTGTTGAACGGGGCTTAGTGTTACATAGATTTTCAGGGGGTGGTTGTAGTTAATTGCTGTTCCGAGTAACCCATTCGTTAAAGAAGGAAGAATCTCCTTACTAGGCTTGGCTACAAGATGGATTGGCATTCACTGATCACAGATTGTTTCCTCCTTTATTCCTGTTTGCGGTGGTGGGCATAAAAGCCTGTATTTCCTTGGATTGCTTGAGAATGTCTGATTGCGTCGCTTTATAGCTCTATACTCACTGCACTTGGTGGTGTCCCTTGCTCAAGTTCAATATCGACTTCCATCCGCCTACTAGTCTACTGGTCTGGGGATCCGAGTTCCAGATTGCACAAACTGGGGTCTCCCCATAATGAAACATCCCATAAAGATCTACAGATTGGCTTAAGCATTAGAGAACTGGAGGATAGACACAATTTCAGGAAGTTCCCAGTATGGAGTTATCTGCTTCACCATATCAGGACATTTTTTGCCAATATTTGCTTGTTTATATTCAAGTTACCCTATAAGTCTTGTTAACAAATACCTTTTCATTATCTCTTATTTTATCCCCTGGGTGGTAGACTGCCCATGCACAGATATCTTTATGCCTGCCTTACAGGTGTTCGGCCCATGCCCCTTCCTTTGTGTCACTACATTTGAACCAGAGAGATTTCTTCTGATCGATAAGGCATACCTAGTAATTTAGCTGCACTTGGATGCGTATTCAAACACCTCGAGAGTCACCAACAATTACATAAACAACTAGCTGAAAATACGGGCTAGAACGTCTGCTGCAATATATTGTGTCAGAGCTAAAACTGAAGGTTCAAGCACCATTGGGACAGAAATGTGCTGGCCACGTTTGTCCAGGTATTCCCATCTGAGGGAAATGTTCACTGCTATAGTAGCGTCCTCGTTCTGGGTTTGACCTTACGTCCTCCTGAAACAATACCCTATTTACTTCCCATGTAAATCTTCAGACCATACTCCCTACAGTCCCACTTCAGATTATACATTCTGCTGTCTTACTGTGCAATAAACTTCCTACTATGACACTTCAGTGCATACCCTTTTTAGTCCTCTACCACTTTCGAATGTCATTCCTATGGTGATACCATCGACCATGCTCTGTTATGACTTCTGTCCTATTTCAGTCGCTAAAACTGCACAGCCCACTGACTATTGCAATACTGCAAAATCCACTCCATACTGTAATATTGTAGACCCTGTTCACAAATTTACAACTATAGAACCTGTTTCAGTCACTTCAGTGGTGGCTCCTCCACTAAGGCAGAGGAGCATTGCCCCACTCCTATTTGAGCAGTGCAGAAAGAAAAAGAAAATGATAATAACAAGACGTTATTATTATTTAATTGTTTTGTGCAGAACTGGAGCCAGGTCGGCCGTGGCTGAGCAAAGTGAGGAATGGTTTGCACTCCCTCTTGGACCGACCAAACCTTCATGCGCACTTAGCATGTTCTCCACCTGGCTGTGTTACACAGCCCGATGGAGAACATGCCCAGGCTCCCAGGCACTGCCTGAGCGGCCAAACAGGATGCTCAGACCAATCACTACGCAGCTCATGTAGCATTGTGATTAGCTGGAGGAGTCTTCTTCCGGAGCTGCCAGTGCAGACGAAGAGGACGGAGGAAAGGCGTGCAGTGGCTGCGGCGAAGGGAAGGTACTTTATTTTTTATCCATTCTCCCCTGCCCCACAACCACCATTCTGAGACAGCCGGCACTGAGTCAGTAGTATGCTACATACTGCACCACTGCAGAGCCTCCTTTTTAGGTTGAGCTTTGAGACCTGTTGTATATACTTTGTGGATTTACAGCCCACCCACTGCTTTTCATTGGTTTGTTTCAGTGCCCTTTAAAAATTCTTGCTTGCTAGTGGTCAATACTTTCTCTTTGTCCCTCCTTTTTCTCTCCTGTTTCCTCCCAGAGAGCAGGGACCTATTACTGTATCTTTACTCTTTGGTTGTTTATATGTTCATTTGGGAGACTATGTTTTTACTTGTTTCCTGTTTGTGTTTCAGTGGGTGCGTGTTCAGCTTAGGCGCCCGTAGCTGCTATGCATTTTTTTGCAGCATTCGCCCCTCTCATCTCCTCCCATGTCGCTGACATTCTTTTGCATTCATCCCACCATTGTCCTTGTCTCCCTGCGGCTCCTCGAACATCTGCTCCCCCATTAAACCCTAACAAAAGGCAGTTCCCAGGCTCGGCTTGGAAAGGAGAGCAATTTACATTAATTGTTGCGGCTTTAACTCTGCCCCCTTTAATTTCCTCTTTGGAGGTAGCCGGAAAAGACCAGCTGTTGTGCTCCGATTGGAGCTGCTGCGATGGGGGTGCTCTGCTGCTCGGTGAGTGCAGGCATACTCTCTTGTCCATCCCAAACTGGAAAGAGTGGGGGCACTGGGAGCCCGGAGGAGTCTGGCTACACAAACACAGTGTGAACCATAAGAAGGCTGAGTACAGCTCTGCTGGCACACAGTGCTTGGATGTGGGGGCTGTTTTGTAATTGTATTTTCTTTCTCTGCAAAATATTTCAAACTTCCGTGGCATATGGGTGGTATATCACATTTCCAAATTTACCTTGCTGTAGCTCTAGCACATTAATCATATAACTTTTTTTATTCAGCACTCAACTGTAGATGTGCACTTGAGCATTGGCTGGAGGTTTTTTTATTCTTTGGATAATCCGCTCACATTCTGCACTGAGGCAGCAACACTGGGACAACTAAAACACTGTCTTTAATCAAATGTTTAAAGGGTCAAGACTGATTTGCATATGGCCATGTCTAAACTGGGGTGGCGTAGTGGGCAAAAGAACGATGGATTTAACCCAGATCTCTTGACTGGGGGAGAATGTCTGCATTGTCAGCATTCCGTCCATCATTTGTTTGTTGTAACGCTTTTCGCCCTAAGTGGGATGGGTATTCCCAGACGTGGGACCCGTGCTTACTACGCCACTGGAGTCAAGCTATCCTGGCTGATGACGGCTGATAGCCAGAAACCGGTCCTAGGATGCTTGATTCCGGTCCAGGGAAGACATGGCTTGGCAGTTCGGGCTGGACTGTTCCCATGAGGCACAGGGTCAAGACTGATTTGCATATGGCCATGTCTAAACTGGGGTGGCGTGGTGGGCAAAAGAACGATGGATTTAACCCAGATCTCTTGACTGGGGGAGAATGTCTGCATTGTCAGCATTCCGTCCATCATTTGTTTGTTGTAACGCTTTTCGCCCTAAGTGGGATGGGTATTCCCAGACGTGGGACCCGTGCTTACTACGCCACTGGAGTCAAGCTATCCTGGCTGATGACGGCTGATAGCCAGAAACCGGTCCTAGGATGCTTGATTCCGGTCCAGGGAAGACATGGCTTGGCAGTTCGGGCTGGACTGTTCCCATGAGGCACAGGGTCAAGACTGATTTGCATATGGCCATGTCTAAACTGGGGTGGCGTAGTGGGCAAAAGAACGATGGATTTAACCCAGATCTCTTGACTGGGGGAGAATGTCTGCATTGTCAGCATTCCGTCCATCATTTGTTTGTTGTAACGCTTTTCGCCCTAAGTGGGATGGGTATTCCCAGACGTGGGACCCGTGCTTACTACGCCACTGGAGTCAAGCTATCCTGGCTGATGACGGCTGATAGCCAGAAACCGGTCCTAGGATGCTTGATTCCGGTCCAGGGAAGACATGGCTTGGCAGTTCGGGCTGGACTGTTCCCATGAGGCACAGGGTCAAGACTGATTTGCATATGGCCATGTCTAAACTGGGGTGGCGTAGTGGGCAAAAGAACGATGGATTTAACCCAGATCTCTTGACTGGGGGAGAATGTCTGCATTGTCAGCATTCCGTCCATCATTTGTTTGTTGTAACGCTTTTCGCCCTAAGTGGGATGGGTATTCCCAGACGTGGGACCCGTGCTTACTACGCCACTGGAGTCAAGCTATCCTGGCTGATGACGGCTGATAGCCAGAAACCGGTCCTAGGATGCTTGATTCCGGTCCAGGGAAGACATGGCTTGGCAGTTCGGGCTGGACTGTTCCCATGAGGCACAGGGTCAAGACTGATTTGCATATGGCCATGTCTAAACTGGG
Source organism: Triturus cristatus (assembly GCF_964204655.1). NCBI lineage: Eukaryota > Metazoa > Chordata > Amphibia > Caudata > Salamandridae > Triturus > Triturus cristatus. The sequence goes on along the minus strand of NC_140590.1, from coordinate 629,596,893 downwards.
GTGGCGTAGTGGGCAAAAGAACGATGGATTTAACCCAGATCTCTTGACTGGGGGAGAATGTCTGCATTGTCAGAATTCCGTCCATCATTTGTTTGTTGTAACGCTTTTCGCCCTAAGTGGGATGGGTATTCCCAGACGTGGGACCCGTGCTTACTACGCCACTGGAGTCAAGCTATCCTGGCTGATGACGGCTGATAGCCAGAAACCGGTCCTAGGATGCTTGATTCCGGTCCAGGGAAGACATGGCTTGGCAGTTCGGGCTGGACTGTTCCCATGAGGCACAGGGTCAAGACTGATTTGCAAATGGCCATGTCTAAACTGGGGTGGCGTAGTGGGCAAAAGAACGATGGATTTAACCCAGATCTCTTGACTGGGGGAGAATGTCTGCATTGTCAGCATTCCGTCCATCATTTGTTTGTTGTAACGTTTTAATCAAATGTTACAGGCCAATCAGTCCCACTGCAATCCATAACAATCTGCCCCGCTCCAAACTGCCCCCGTCTCTTTCAGCTTGAATCCAAAACTAATCTTCCCACACTCCAAACAGCACCACTCCAGTGTGCCTCACTCCAATCCAAAACAATTTGCCCCACTCCAATCTTCACCACTTCACTCCAAAACATTCCACCCCACTCCAATCTGCTCCACTCCACCTCAATCCAATCCATGTCACCCCAATCCAATCTACCTCATCTAAATCCAATCTACCCCAATGCACTCCAGTCCACTCCACCCCAATCCATTCTAATCCACCCACCCCAATCCAATCCACCCCAAACCAGTCAAATTCAATCTACCTCACTCCAATCCATCACATGCTACTCCAATCCACCCCACCCCAATCCACCTCATTTTAATCCACCCCACTGCAATCCAGTTATCCCTACCCCAATCCAATCCACCTCAATCTAAACCACCCCAATCCAATCCATCCCACTCAATCCAATCCACCTCACTCCAGTCCAATCCATCCCACTGCAATCCAATTTACTCCATTCCAATTCACCCACCCCAAGTCAATCCAATTCACCCCACCTTATTCCACCCACCCCACTCCACTCACTCTACGGCACTCCACCCTATGACACAGCACTCTACGACACTCTTTGCCACTAAACCACTGAACTTTACTCCCCTCAACTCAACTCTACCACCATCTACTCCACTCTACTACACTCCAACAAATCCAGTCTATGACACTCTACTCGCCCCACTCCACTCTAGGACACTCCGCGCCACTAACTTTTAGCAATGCTGACCAACAGCCACACTGGTGTACAGCATGACAAAAACACATTGCTAAAGCCTATGGCTCTTTTATAGGCAAGACCGATTGGCTTCGTCAATGTTTGTTGCTGTAAAGCTGCAGCCAACACCTTCCTGTAACGTCGTGTGGCAATCTACCATAGAGTAGCCATACTACAGGCTTTTCTTCACAGGCAAAACATAACCTGCATTACCTTAATTTCCGACCTCCTTGACACTGCCATCCCCACTTCCTGCTGCAGGCCCTACTCCCTGTTCTATCACTTCTGCGACAATTTTTAGGAACGTAACATCACCTAAGAAGGGAGAGCTATTGTTGATATGGAAGAGGCAAAAGCATATTATGTTTTTCACATCTCCTTTTTTGTTTTTGCCAGATTGTACATTTTTATCCCTGCTAAGGAACTGTATGGCAATCTGAGCCCGTGATAAGAGTTTGATTTTTAATAATAAAAAGTAAACTCTAATGATACATTTACATTGTTGCACCTGCAATACAAGTAAGGCCTGCATCTGTGTACTATGTAGTAAGTTATCAAACAAAATTGAAAAACAAATTTGAACGTTAAGATATAAATATGCTATATTCAACTTATTGTTGAGTCCTTTTGGAAATTCAACAGCAGAGGCCTTCTCCAAATAGATGTAATGATCTCCTAGCCCCTTCACCCAGCCCACTCCGTTCATGAAACATTACCAGGCAGGAGCGGCTCCTCTATTTGAGTTACCCAACAGCGGGCCATTCCCCATAGGTCAGTGAGCATGTGGCCTGTGTTTTTTGGGGGTATTCTAGCCCCGACAAGTTGGTCTTTTATACTCTTACTTTTGCAGATTGCAAAGAGAGTACATTCAAGGCTGAGTCCCCCTGCATTGAGTACTGGCCAGTGTTTCAGAACACATTTTTTCAGTTAGTTGGAAATCGGGGAGAAAGTGATAACAGACACTAGCCGATCATTGTTCTTTTTGTCCTTGGGGGGTTAACAGTACGTCTCATGGGCAATACCAAGCTCTTTTAATGGAACGCCTGACTAGTTAGCATGGATATCCTCTAGCTAACAGTATATTGGGAAGAAGTCCTGTTTATGAAAGCAGTTTCTTCTGATCTGGAGGAATTGGGAGTGGGGTAGACAGTCCCTAAGTGCCCTTGGGTGGTAGCTAGAGTAGGAGAGATGAGTGTTTCTTTCAGTGGGTTTGCGATATAGTGAAGTGTAGAGTTCGCCATCAGAAGTCTTTATCATAAGGCCCAAGAAGGGTATGTCAGATCTGCTTTGTGCCAGCACGAATTTGAGTCGCCTGCAGTTGGTGTTAAACCAGCTGCGGAACTCAATGAGACTGTCCACTGATCCTTGCCAAATCGGGAAGATGTCATCTATGTAGCTCTTCCAAGTCAGTATATTGCTGCGGAAGGGGTTGGTGTTCGACAAAATAGTATTGGACTCAAGGTCATCCATAAATAGTATGGCAAAGTTGGGAGCAAAAACGGCCCCCATGGATGTACCTTTGACCTGTTGGTAATAGTGGTCATCAAAGTAAAAGGTCATCAAAGTAAAAGAAGTTTCAGGTCCAATACAGGGTCAGGAGCTCCAGCATAAAGGGGATTGGGACCGAATGTGAATGTGTCCTCTAATCCAGGATTTTCTTAATCACATTGATGCCGTCCATCTGAAGAATATTTGTGTAAAGGGACTCTATGTCCATAGTGCACAAGATACAGTTGTTGGGATCAAAAAGGAGGAGTTCAACCTGGTTAATCATATCCATGCTATCTCTTACATAGTAAGGTGTGTTTGGTACAACTTCTTTGATTGAGAAGTCAATGTAGTGACCAAGTGGTTCGAAAATAGAATCACATCCCGATTTAATGGGTGCCCTGGTGTCCTGGTAGCGAGTCTTGATTTTTGGGTACTTGAGGCAGAGTGTAGATGACGGGCATCCTGGGGAATTTAGTCTCTTTTCCCCTCGCCCTTCTCTTTCCTTCTCTTTTCTTTTTAGTTGATAATGTGTTACATATATTGTAACTAATTCTCAGACATAACTCTGTATGTTCTGATGATGATGCCATGATTTCTCAAAGGATCTGGCTGAGGAGGGGTGATACCCCGAAACAGGTCCCAGGATGCTTGGAACAGTCCAGCCTGAACTGCCAGGACCTGGCCTGGCAATTCGGGCTAGACTTTTCCCACGAGGAGCAGGGTCTAGACTAATTTACATATGGCTGGGTCCAAACTGTGGTGGCAAACTGAGCTAAAGAAAGATGGATTAAACCCAGATCTCTTGACTGGGGGTGAGTAGTTGAAAAGTGTCAGCACTCCGTCCATCATCTTGTCATGCTTCTTGTGCAGCATGGACACATTGGAGAAAGAGTAAGGGGCAGGAAGAAGAAGCGAATTTGCAGTAGGTGAGCATAAAGCATCCCGGAGCTATGGGGAAGAACTAAGAGGTGAAGGAGAGGTGTGTAAAGTATGGACAGAGATATGCGGGGAAAGTTGAAGGACAGGTACTTCCATTGAATGCCAGAAATCTAATGCCATAGAAACTTGTAAAAGGGAAAATAGTTATCTAAGGTCAGATGTGGAAAGATAGAAATTATTCAATCAAAAAAGATGGGATAGAAAAATACACTAGAGGCGGGACAAACACAAGAATAGGGTGGAATTACATCAAAACAGCAGTCGAAAAACTGAAATGAACATAAGTGCTGTGCCATGGTAAGGTGACGCCTCCCCGGCGCGGGTGCAATGCGGTTGCGGCCTGAGTAGCGATCGCGCAACAGCAGAGTGCGGGCGGCGCTCCCATCCCCCGGGAGGCACTGAGTGTGGGCCGCCATGGACCCTGACTACAGAGGACGCGGAGGGGAGTGAGTGGGGCCCAGAGACGGCCCGGGACAGATCTCCGCTTTGTAGGGCTCGAGACTTCGTCATTGAAGCATTTTATCCCGGGGCCTTCCCTCCCTGTGATTGGCCTTTCCCTGAGGGGCCTGTTGATTATTGGATCATGACATATGTGTTAGGGAGGATGCAGAGCACCCGCTGACCGGATTTGGAGACTCCCTTGAAAGACGAACAGACCATTGGGGACATATAATTGAATATAAAGAGCACATGGGCCACGAGGGAGTCGCAGGGCCAGAGTGGGACCGGGATTGAATTTACTTTGCGGATTTGGGAAACCAGCAAAGCCTGAAAACCACAAGTCCCAGGGGGCGTGTGATAGAGCCCACACCTGAGTCTGCAGCACCGGCACTATTACCGCCATTGTATAACGCCCAACGCTACCCGCTGGGCGGGCCCGTTTATTCCCGTTGTAGCCCGGAGAAGACCGGACCGGCCCCCCTTCTAACCTGGAAATCAGTGAGGGTTGCCCATCGTTGTGTAAGTACTTACTGAGTGTTAACAGCTTGCGCCTGTATTACTATCTATAATGACGGGGCGCGATGGAAAGGGGAAGAAAGCGATGAAGGGGGCTATGTAGCCGAGTCACTAGATCAATTTATCACGAGGGCCTCGTCTGTTTTGGCGCATGAGATAGCCATAACAGAGCGTCGGCTCTCTCAGGACCTAGTTTTAACGAAAAGGTCCTCGTTGGGGGCCCTGTTGAAGGCTCGTACACCAGAGCGGTTCCAGCAAAGGGCTATTGTTGCTGGGTCCCCGATTCGGTCCAATTGTCAATACCAGAAGAACTGGGCAAAATCTCCTTGGCCGGAGTGTCGTATCTTTCTGACACAAATGTGGATGGAGTATTGACAAACCCTAATGGCAGCGTACTAACTTGCAATATGGAAGCCCCTGGTATATTCTTACATCGACAGGGGCACTCCCAGGTGGTTCCCAAGAGAAAACGGGGAGGAGTTGTGCAGCGAGGAAGAAAGCCTAAGACCCCAAAACTCATTAATAATAATGATTCGGTTGTTGTGGGGCCTAAATCTACCGAAGGCCCGTTGGAGACTCCACCCGCAACAAGTCCTCCCCATGCGGTTAATATTGCGAACAACCAACTTACGGCGGAAGAGCCTCTTTTAATGAAGAAAGGCGACCTTTTAATATCAGCATTAAAGCCCCTTGAGGAAAGACCACTATCAATTGAGAAAAGGTTATCAAAGATCGAAGAACTTTCTAGGCTTGGCCACCTGGTCACTTACCCTCCACTGACCTATAGCCACCTACCAAACTTCATGGTCCCCACGGTGTCTAGGGAAACTGTTGGCGATCCAAGTATTATTATTGAACCAGAGGATCATCTAACTACAGTTTCTAAACCGATAGCGAACAAAACACGTCAACCATTGGCAGAGGGCCAGCCGGGAATCCTAAATAGACAGTCGAAGGGGAAATCTAACGTCGAAGATCCAAAGTCCACTCTCCCATACATTGATCTACCCCCTTAAAGTGTACCCTATGTTGTTGTCTTGGCTGGGGTCCCCAAATTGGAAAATGGTAGAACTGAATCTTATGTTGAATTGAGAAACAAATCCATTCATTGGTTGAACTATAATAGACCACCCCCAATTAATGTCCAATGCCAAATCCTATTTGCCAGAAGAGTGAGTTGGGTAGGTCAAGGACCTAAAAATATAGAGGGGGATTGTATTGTTATTCATTTTAAGGACAGAAGTGTGGTGGAGCACGTTTGCATGGGTCTCCCTAAACATCCCAGATCCAGAATACAGACTTTGGATCTAAGCTACTTTTACCCTCCACCAAATTATAGTGCTAACCTAGTCAACCATGGTAGGAACAGAGGATGGCGAGGCGAACAGGTTAGGCAGGGCTACAGAGATGAGGAGGGTAGTCATTTGTATCCACCAGGAGCTTCAGTATGTAATAGATTCAGTGTCCTGGATCTTGTGGATTGACTACCTTCCATCGTCCAGCCCACAGTGATAATCCCCAAGAGGCTGAGGGACTCATCTAGTGGAAAGGTGGATGGGGGATAAATCGAGCTGATAGAGAAAGAGCACTTCTAGAAGACCCCGATGTAGAGGATGTGAATTCTCCCTTTCCAATAGATAAATATATATTCCATCTAGCACAGTTAGACCAGACCCCGCCCCAGCGATCCCCTTCTGTGTCGAGCCCCCAGGATCGCCGGAAAGTGAAGGGTTGGAGTCAAATGTAGAGAGTGGTTCGGAACTGCGACCTGGGGGACCTAGAATATTATCATGGAATATTGCAGGCCTTGCTGCCAAACTTGATCTCCCAGATTGGGGTGAATACATTGACTCCCATGAGATTTGCCTCTTTCAAGAAACCTGGGCCTTAAGCGCCCCTCATAGAGTAGGGTTTGTAGCCTACAGTGAGCCAGCTGTCAAAGGCCCTAGAGGTAGACCATCAGGGGGCCTATGTATATGGGTGGGGATCCACCTTGAATGTGTGGTAAAAAGAGTTGACACCTACTCTCCAAATATTACTTGCATCCTTGTGACCCATAGGAATCTACCAAAACTGGCCATTATTAATGTTTATTCTCGGCCAGTTCAACACGGAGGGACATCTTCGACTTTAGACTCCTTGGTTAGCCTCCTAAACTCCCTCTCGGGTAATGTGTTTTTCCTGATTGGTCGGGATTTTAATTGTCACTACGAACCCCTTAATGGTTTCAAGAAATCCATCACTAGCGATGAGGACGCAACTTGGTCAATCCCAACGCCTAATACATACCCGATAAGGGGGTGGACCCCACTAGTCCTCCAAATGACATCTCTTACCCTTACTTTCTCTTTGAGGGCTTGTAATGGACGATTCCCGAGAGACAAACCAGGGCATTCTACTTTTAAGAGACCAGGCCAGGAATCAGTAAGTGATTACTTTTTACTCAGTGTCGAAATTTGGAACAAAGTGGCAGATTTGAGTGTTGATCCACGTATTGAAAGTGACCACAATCCATTGGTTATACTGCTAGACTTCGACATGACTGAATTAGGCCAAAGCCTTGCAAATAGCCCTGGAAAAGATCGTATAGTGACTAACGGAGGGAGACGTATCCGATGGGCTACCATAAATCAATCCCCCGAACGAATGTCAAAAATGTATAATAGTATTATCCCCCTCTTAGAAAAGGCAAGCCTTGCATCAGATGATCCTATTAAACTAGGCCATGATGAAGACATGGGGAAAATCCACCAGGCAATGGTCACAACCCTGGCGGGCTTTTTTCATAGTAGTAGGCCTCTCAAGTGGAAATATCGTGGAGACAGAAACCCCTGGTTTAGTAGGGGGTGTAGGGAGGCTACGCGAAATCTGCTAGCATCTCTTAAAGGGGGCGACAATCTGTGTATTCGGAATGCCTGGGCTGCTTTAAAAAAAATTCTCCTTACAGCTAAGTCTGAATGGGAAATGGATAGATGGCAGGCCATTATGGGTGCCCTAGATTCAGAAGATGTGAGAGGTTTTTGGAATTTGGTCCACACCGGGAAAATAGAGGGCAAGACCAACATTGAACCAAACATTGGCGAGGAAACATGGCGCCTACATTTCAAGGAGCTATATTCAACCTTGTCAATTGAACTGAGTGAGCCCTCGGCCTGCTTTTCCATCCCTGATCCCCTTTGGAACATTCCACCATGTACTTTGGCCGAAGTATTATCAGCCTTGGGCAAGCTACAACTGAATAAAGCGCCAGGATTAAATAGAATTCCGGGGGACTTGTATAAAAATGAACAGGTAGTTTGGGCTCCTTACCTCCAAGTACTTTTTAATGCAATTCTTCAAGGCCTCCCTGCTCCTTCTACGTGGGCTGGGGCAGAGATTATTCCCATCTATAAAAAAGGGTCCCCCACCGAACCGGCCAATTATAGGCCTATTAGCCTCATTGATGTATCCCCCAAAAAGTTTTCAAGGGTACTATTGGAAAGATTGCAGGAATGGATCCAAGATCATGACATCCTGACCCCATTGCAAGCAGGCTTTAGAGCCAAAACTTCCACAATAGATCAGCTGTTTAGGCTCCAGTTAATTCACTGGAAGCAATTAGTTTTGGAAGGTGGGAGCCTGTACCTAACCTTCGTGGACCTGAGATCAGCATTTGACGTGGTGGACCGTAACCTGCTGTGGAGTATTCTGCTGGACATGGGCGTTCCACCCTACCTATACTCACAGTTTAAACGTCTTCATGAAGGTACATATGCTAGAGTTAGGTATGGTAAAAATGGCCAGTTGACGGTACCGTTCCCCGTTGGCAAGGGGCTGAGGCAGGGCTGTGTGCTTGCGCCAACCCTTTTTTCCCTCTTCCTCAATGGGCTAATTGAAGATCTACTAGCCGTCAAGGATATTGACTCTCCGAAACTGGCGCTTCGCAAACTTCCCGCATTAATGTTTGCAGACGACACCCTGCTACTCTCGAAGTCAGCTATGGGACTGCAGCGTGTGTTAAAGGGGTTTAGCCAGTTTTGTCAAAAGAGAAACCTTATGGTTAACATCAATAAAACTAAATACATGGTTTTTAACGCCACTTCCATTAACTGTCCACACCCGATGATGGATGACAGACCCCTTGAGAGGGTCTCCATATTTGACTATTTGGGTCTTACCCTGAGCGATAAAATGGGATGGGGTTCTCAAATCAATAAGGCTAACCTAAAGCTAACTCAGGCTACTGGGGGAATCTTAAAAGTACAGAAGAGTTGCATTTTAAAGACTATAAGTCCACCGCTTGAAATTTATAAAGTGCAAGGCAGGACAGCCTCCCTTTATGGGGCGGAACTTTGGGGACACTGCCCATCGAAAGCCCTCTTACTAACTGAAAATAATTCTATCAGACAACTCCTGACTTTACCAAATAATACTCCACTGGTACCGCTAAGGATGGACTTGAATATCCTACCAATAGCGGATCTTATTTCGTCACGCCCGCTGCTTTATTGGCGGCGGCTATGGAGCACCCCGGAGTTGGGCTGTTATAGGGAGGAATTAAAAGCGGTAATGACATCCTTGGGGGCTGGTAGCATACCCTGGCTATCATTTGTAAGGCACTCTTTTCGTGCTATTGGAAGGGAGAACCTTTGGACCAACCCAGAAGAATTTTGCTCAGCCATTCCTAAAAAAATGTTGGCATCTGGATTGAAAGAGTATAATCTGACAAAAATGTTGCAGTCAGCCAATTCTACGAGTTTAACCTATGGGTTTCTGGATTGTAAGTGCCACTATGAATTAGAGCGGGTGTTGGATTCTATACAACCTCTGATAGCTAAGAAACTGTTCCTGCAATTTAGGTATGGGTCACTACCACTACATGCGATAACAAACAAGTGGACGGGAGTGTCCCGTCGCCTATGCCCTGGATGCCATGTGGAGGAAGAAACAATAGTCCATGTTATGCTCTTCTGTGTGTCATATAAACAGATTAGGCTGAAATGGATCATCCAGCTCTGTAGAAATCTGGGCATCATGAACTATTGTGAATTTTTTAGAATCTTAAAATCCGACACTGACCCGGTCCATGTGGTTGCAATCTCGAAATTCTTATTTTCCATGTGGTCAACACGTAGGAACCTGCTAAAACTAGATCAGCCCACAAGTAATCTTGACCCTTCTCCCTCTTTGCACTTGCCACTTTAATTAATCTTCCGCTTTCAGTGATTTTCATGGTCTCATGGTTTTTATCCATTGCATTGGTATTTTATTCAAATATGTTTATATTTTAATCTATTTTAAGATTCTATATTTATCATGAATTTTATATGATGTATGCTTTTTAATGTGCTTTTTTGGCTGTAATAGCCGCAATAAAGCTTCCATGAATGAAATTAACATAAGTGACATAAAATCAGGAGTAAAGGGAAGTCCCAAAGGCCACTCTAAGTATATGTTAAAGTATTTGTAGCAATGTGTCAGTCAGAAACTGAAAGCGGTCTGTAGCAAGACCGCAAAGAGTTGCTCCTGTTTAGACAGATGAAGGATCAGTGAAGTGAGTGTGATTGAGGGCACCCTATTTTTTTCTGGTTTATGCGCTCCTTTTTTAGGATGCTTTACCCAAATTATACCTTATACCAATTGGTTCCTCTCTAGTGTCTAAGAAAAGCAGGGCAGCTAGCTCTTTGGTGTGCCAAAGCTGATTATTTTATTCTATTTTTAGCTTTCTATATCACAAATCTCTCAAAAGGGCATTAGTGCGCTCTTACAAAAATCCCAAGTTACAAGTGAACAATGAAATGATCAAATGCAGATATACAGTACACACACTTAAAACATACAAAATAGCAGGGAAGATCCAAGAAGGGACAGTACATAAATGATAGTTGGAATACATGAAGAGATACTTGTAAAGATGAATTATAAAAGAAATCAGAAATAAAAAAGTGAGATTACAGAAAGACGGTGAAAGAAGTACTGATAGCAAGTGTATTCCGAATTGCACAGCGTGATCAGGAGCAATGTGTTCGAGCTTAAAAATAATGATGTGGGCAAAGTGAAGGTTGCGAAATCTTATGACATAATTGTGAACAGGTCCTTGATGTACGAAAAATGGCTGAAATTTGGAAGATGTTATGTATGTACTGATGAAATCAGATGGTATTGCAGATATTGTTTAAATTGAAAATGTTAATAAAAATATTTTAAAATAAAAAATGATGAACTAATTAGGAGATACACAATATGCAACAGGTTAGTAGAAAAGTAGGCGGGCAAAGGAGTGAAAAGAACAAGGTCAAAGTATGGAGGGCAGTGACTGTAAGAGTCAAGCATGAAGGGAAAAAAGAAATGGTACAATTTGAAAGGAGTGATCACAAACTGAAGTAAAAAGAGAGAGGTAGTGGTTAAATGACAATTACTGGGATTCAGTTTGGAAATGCCTTCCAAAAAGAGATGGCCGTTTTTTGGTAAGACTACTGGCTTATTGTATTATGATGTGTTTTTACATTTGGTAGTGTGTTTAGCATTCTGTTTTGTACTTTCCGTGGACTTGATACTCTTTATATTGTAAATAGATTTATATACACAAGTTATTATTAAAAGTGTGTAAACACAACTCATGGCTGAATATTAATTTTGCAAATTGATCTATGTACTAATATATCGATTCACTGAATTCTGAATAGTAGTGAATAGTAGTGGGCTGCAATCCTAACTATCTCATCAATATTCATGAGGTAGGTTGCAAATTGTACCTCACTACGATTGGATGCCATCATATGGATGATGGCCTGCTGGGGACAGAAGACCACCATGTCTGTGTTCCCATTTTAATAAAGCAAACTTTTTTTTTTAATGCAGCCCATATTCCTCAAAGAAAACTGACTGCATTTAAAAAAAAGAGTTAGTAGTGCTCCCTTGGGCCACTGCCTATTCCACAACAGTTGTTTTTCACATTCGCCAAGGGGAAAAGGGTCCCAATGGTATCCCTTCACTTTTACAAATGTGTTACCATCCCAACTCGGGAGTCTGGAACTTTTCAATGTTTTGCGTCATTATTGGAGTTGCAAAACATTAATACAGACCATAAAGAATCGCTAAAAGGGATGCCCGAAACACAGCCCTTCAAAATAGCAATTCTGTATGCCTTTCTGCAACGTTTCCAAATTGCAATCAAATTGCCTCAGTGGATTTGAAGAAGCATTTTTGCTGTCTCAAACCATGTGATTTTGCAAATCATAGGCTCTCCAACTGCTAAATGGCTTTGTACCTCAGGATCACAGCACTGTGAATGCTGATTACTAGGAGGGGCCTTGAGCTGTCTCTCATTTTGAGAGGTCCGAGGCCCCTGTAATTTTGCACATAAGGGAAGTCAGTCCGGCAAGGACCTGCAGGTTATCTCCCTCTTCCTCCCATGCAGTTGCCTTACTGAAGAGTGAGAAGCATAACTTAGCAATTGCTCGGAGTGAGGGTGGGAAGGGGCGGGTGCAGGAGCCGCACGGCTTGCAATTATCACTGCACAGCGATGGGTGAGTGATGTGCAGGCTTTTTGAGCCAAGTTGTGTGTGCGAATGGCATGCACGAAGGTCAGATGTGGCGCTGCAGTCGTGCAGAGCCAAGGAAGCTACCGCTGAGTTGGAGGGACTTGTCATATGTACTTGTGTGTTCACCAGGTCTAGACATTTCTTTAGCACTTCACAGACATGTGATGTGTGCATTTTATTCATACCTAAGAGCTATACCAATAGTTAAACAGTCAAGGACTACATATATGCGATAAAAGTACTGATAGCCAGATCAGGATAAGAGGTGTCTTCAATGTACTGTAAACTCTGCTTAATTTGAACTGGTGGTTGCCTTAGGGGCCACTGACACTGTCTTTTCCTCAAAAGACTTTGATCCAGAGCATCTGGGAGAAATCATGAAAGGGGAAAAAGGGGGAGGAGAAAGACTGAAAAACAGTTATAGAGGGAGTCAGCAGAGATGAAAGCGAACCCTTGAGATCAATTGTCAGGGAGTGTCTGGTGGTGGATTACAGAGGCATGAGGTGGAAAGAATCAGGACTATGGAGCATCCATGCATGGTATTCGGCACGCCAGCCTTCGACAGCGCCGGCCGCAGACTTCTGAGCAAAACTTTGGGCCCAGCACTTATTCTTTTACAAATTAAGCACTGGCTGTAATGTAGCACTTAAAAAAAGCATGTTTTAAGTGAAATGTCAGTATCTATATGGTATGGTTACAGCTGTTTCCAGTGTTTTTTTAGACCTTTATATGGCCAGGTGATGTCAGGTCCTGAGTACCTGCACTTCTTTGATTTGGAAGGCTGAGTACCTGCACTTCGCCGCAGAGGTACAATACTTTTAACGGGAGAGTGCTGCACTGTGCTCCAAGGATCACACGGACTTCTAGATTCCCAGTTCGGGCGCCGCTCACAGGTCAAGTTACGAGTATGAAGTTGCACGCGAGCAGTCTTGCTTTAGTGAAAAGTTTAATGCCTTTTCATGCTCTGCTCTTGCAAGTTGCTTTTTGTAACAGGAAGTCAGCGTTCTGCCTGCGCGCGAGGCTTAATTGAGTCAGGGCCTCTGCTCTCCAGCTCTCTTAATCTCAAACTCCACCTGCTCGTCCAGCGCATGAGAACAGCCGGTTATTTTGGGGCAGTAATAACAGTGCATTGTTCTGTGGGTCTCTCGCTTTCCTGGCTAATAGACAGGAAAAGTGTGTGCCGGAGATAAGCAGCGCCCCAGGCTTTGGGGAGGCCGGGGTCTGAGCTCGGGCAAGCTTTGCTTGTGATGCAAACTGCGATACGGGCACACAGTAGCACAGTCCAGACCCCCGGATAGTAAACACGGCGGCCATGCAGGCAATGGGCATCACTGCACACGCTGCCTGGAGGGTCACGTGACTGTCTGCAGTGAACAAAGGTGTGCAAGGCCCCCAGCTGGCTTGTGGTCCTCGGCATATAACCATGTGAGGCGATGCATCACGAGACGGATCTCTGGGCCAGATATACGACCATCTTTTGCGGTCGCAAAGAGGATTTTGGCCCCTTTGCAACCGCAAAATAGGTCAGCCCAATTTACTAACCCTATTTTGCGAGTCGCTAATCAATGAGCTACTTGCAAAACGCCCCTTCCTAATAGAGACTCGCTATTAGGAAGGGGCGTTCCAAGGGCGTCCCTTCTTAATAGCGAGTCCATAACTCATGTATGAATGTTTTGCAACCGCAATTGCAGTCGCAAAACGGTGGTAAACCACTTGCAAATGGGAAGGGGTCCCCAGGGGACACCTTCCCCTTTGGGAATGCATGTGCAAAATATTTTTTAAGAGCAGGCAGTGGTCCCAGGGACCACTGCCTGCTCTTAAAAAATGAAACTGAAAAGATTCAGTTTTATTTTTTAAATGCATCCTGTTTTCCTTTCAGGAAAATGGGCTGGTTTTTAAACAAGCATTGGCATAGCCAATAAGTCTCGCCTTTGGGACCTTATAAGTGTTTAGCCATGCAACAGTTGCATAACTAAATACTTATAAGGTCCCAAAAGCGACACCTATTGGCTATGCCAAGCGCACGGCCGCGAAAGTGAAAGTGATCGCGATCGTAATCACGATCAAACATCAAAGCGGCCGTGAAAGTGAAAGTAATCGCGGTAAAGCGCGGCGCGCGCCCGCGCACATGCACTGTAGCTCTAGGCTGGCCGGGTAGCACTTTTTGGAGCCCTCTCAATAAGTCTCGCCAGACCAGCGCATGCGCTGGGTCAGGCGAGACCTAAAAACAAAAACAGCTTTGTTGACAAAGCAGTCCCAGACATGGTTGTCTGCTGACCCCAGCAGGCCACCATCCCTGGGAGTGCCAGCCATTTCCAATGGGGTTGCAAATTGCGACAGCATCCTTAATATTCATGAGGCATGCAATTTGCGACCCCACTGGGAATTGCAAACAGTGTCTGAGACACTGTTGTACATTGGATTTTGCGACGCGCAACTTGCGACTCACAATTTGACGGAAATTGCGAGTCGCAAAATCCAATGGTTGTGCATCTGGCCCTCAGCCCAATAGGCATTCAGGGCCAGATGTACGACCCTTACATTTTGCGACTCGCAAATTGCGTCGCTTCGCGACTCGCAATTTGTGACTCGCAAAATGCAATGTACAACAGTGTCACAGACACTGTTAGTGATTCTCAATTGGGTCGCAATTGCATGCATCATCAATATTCATGAGGCAAGCGCAATTTGCGACCCCATTGGGAATGGTTAGCACTCCCAGGGATGGTGGCTTGCTGGGGTCAGCAGACCACCATGTCTGGGACTGCTTTTTTAAATCACAGCAGTTTTTTTAACTGCAGCCTGTTTTCCTTAAAGGAAAACGGGCTGCATATAAAAAAGAAAAATGAACCATTTCAGTGTCATTTTTTAAGGGCAGGTCCTTGGACCACTGCCTGCTGTTAAAAAATATTTTCTCAGACACTCACAAAGGGGAAGGGGTCCCCTGAGGACCCCTTCCCATTTGCAAGTGATTTACCACCGACTTGAAATAGGTGGTAAACTGGAGTGTTTTGCGGCCGCGAAACAATAGTACATGGCAGTGAGTCTCGCTATCAGGAAGGGGAGCCCCTTCCTAATAGCGAGAGTCGCATACGCTATTTTGCGAGTCAGTGACTCGCAAAATAGCGTTTGTACATGCCATTAGCCTTGTTTGCGGTCGCAAACAGGTTGATCTCCTGTTTGCAAGCGCAAATAAGGTTCGTACATCTGGCCCTCAGATAGCTCAGTGGGTCATTAATCCTGTTGGTGAGTGTAAGCTGCCATGGTTGGCTCAAGCATTCATATGTCCACTGACCATGAAATAATGGCGTCTGTCCTTTGAGTAACAGTAGTTCTAATCCACAATTTGGAAGGTATGTAGACGATCTGGGAACCCTATTGCTTGGCAGGGTTTAATCAGCTTTGTGGCACACCTGTTGCCTCGATTGTACTATTTAATCCTCACCTAAAGACAGTTTAGCTGTCTGCAGTCGAAGACCTATTGTCCGCAATGCAATATGCTTAGGGCCTCATTTACTCTATTTTGACACAGGGCAGTGCAGCAAGACTTCCTGCTGCGCTGTTGCGCGTCAAAATAAAAGGGCAGGAATGTGCCATATCTTTAAGATACGGAGCGTTTCTGTCCTTCTTCCCGGCGCCGGTGCACAAACAGCAGCCGTGCACCAACGCAGACACCCTTGCGCCAAGGGTGCCTGTGTTGCAGGACTGATTGTTGTTGTGCAGGAAGGGACACCTTCCTGCACAAAAACAATCATTAATGGCATTTTGCTCCTTCTATGTGTGCTGCAGAATGCAGCACACATAGAAAGAGCAAAAAATGAGGAGAAATACAAGTATTTTTCCTCTTTGTGCCACTCCTACACCTCCTTTTGGGAGGCGTAGGATTCAGACGCATTCCCAGGTTTATGACACTTTGTAAATCTGGGAATGTGTCAGGTTCCATGGATGTTTCATGGGGACACCCACAGTAACACCCATGGAACGCCCCTTTCACGCAGAGTAATGCGTGACAGGGGGCCATATTTATAAGGCCATGAAAGTTCACGCAGGGTGACTTTACATGGTCTTGTAAATATGGGCAGGCACACTGCGCCGCCGGTGCGTCAAAAAAAGTGATGAACCGGCAGCGCAATTGGCTCGCAAATAAGCACCTTAGAGTGGACTTTGGGTCGCCCCATTGCTTGTCAGTGGTTGACTTTGCTATCAATCGCATTTGCTTGCTTCTTATTTTATGACTTTCCTTACTCTTCTTGTGTTTGTCTCTCAACTGGAGCATCTCTTATTTACCACCCTTTGTGACTGGATGACTTATATCTTTCTTTGGCATTAGGGACCTTATTTTTTCTTTTTTTGGTGCATGATAAGAGTGCATATGTTTGCTTGCTCTGTCCCCCACTCCTATACATTGTTCTCGTTTCAAATACCTCCTGCTCCCCATACCACTATGCATTGTTTTTAATACTTCTCCAATCCTCTCCTGTCTGCCTGCTTGTCGCTCATCAGTGCCTACTGAACAGCAACCGCTAAAAACATCAGCAGAACCATGAGCTCAGCAATGGCAAAGTAAAAAGGTGAGACCTATTGACTTTGGCAATTTTTGTTTTAATCTCTGAGTGCCTGGGATTATGGTGTAGGTAACAAATGAGAGGATATAAGTGGGCTGCAATGGATTTTGGATTTGAGTATCTCTAGACATTGGCTCTGCAAGCCCTAAGAGGAAGCAACTTCATACGAAAAGGCTTACCAGCATTGACCGTCTTTGGTCAGTAACAAAGTGGGCATAAAAGTATATGGTAGTAGTAACCAATAAGAGCAATTCTGTTTTTATGTAATCATTTATTTGCATCACCTGCCACATATTACACCACATGCAGCACAATTTACAAATGTCAACAAAAAATGGTTCTAAAACAGATTAACTGTATCTAGACTGCTACACATGGAGTCCAACTAGCATTGCTATGCAAATAATAACGTTCCGCTGCTGAATGATGTATTCAGGCACTAAGGAGATTCTAAAGAGGACTAAAGTGTTCTGACGATGGCATCAATATCCTCAAATGGTGGCCTGTGGGAAAGGTTTTTACTTTCAGCAAGAAACAAATGGCTTGATTTAGAGCATGGCGGACGAGTACTCTGTCACAAATGTGATGTATATCACGCCCACCTTATTACAAGCGTGTTAGTATATAATTCATGCGTCATTTATAAAAGGATAAGTGCCGGCCCGTCTGCCGGCCAGCCTGCCACATCCCAGAGCTGTGTAGTCTCAATTCCATCGCATGCCTCTTTAATCCCCCACCAGACACTCCCTGCCTCTTTATATCGCTGTTGCAGGTTCTTTTTTTTGTATCCTGCTTTCTGCATTTGTCACTGTTTTATGTCTTTCTCTTCCTCTTTCTTTCCCCCTTCTGTGATTTCTTTCTCTTGCTCTAGTTCGAAGTTTGATGGGGAAAATTAAGTGCAGGTCCCCATAAAATGAACGCTGGTGGACCCCACCTCTCACCACCGGCTCAAATTAAACACTGAATATAATAAACTTGTGATAAGGCGGACAGAATATCTACCACGTTTGTGACAAGTACTCATCCGCCTATGAAATGAGGCCCAAAATCCTTACCTCCTAAAATGTAATTCAGAGCAGAAATTATTCATTACTTTTCATAAAAATGTCGCTCCGTTACTGATCCAAGATCGTGTTCACTTAACCATGTTCTCAAAGGAGCAGGTATTTCAAGAGGGCACATACACTTTAGAAGAAACCATCTGCACCTTTTTTAAGGTCTCTGATGCTATTTCTCTTCACACAACACTATACTGTGATCGCTTGCATAGGAACCAGCAATCTAGAATTATATGAGCTCGACTGAGGTGCCATCCTATCATTTTCATTTTGAAATATTTCTACACAAGATCTATCCAGGACCAGAGCAACTTTGTATATTAAATTTAGGTTTGGCATATTCCCAACAAAAGTGTACATGGCCAAATGAACAACGTAGAAAATTATGATGACCTATGTGATTGGGCTCTGGGCCCAGAGAATCTAATGCCCACTTTTTGCTTTTTTGTACGAAGGCAAGATTTTCTTGTAAGAAAGGCATATCGCCTCATTTAAATTCTGTGGCGTAATACAGTACCGCGATGCCCTGATATTGTGCTGCAGGGCTGACCAAGCAACGCTCTATCATGCAATCTCCATCTATGTTTGGTCTGATTGGGTGCCTGCTGGTACATATAAAAAGAAGTCTTTTTTCTTTTATTTTACTTTCGGGAAATCAAATTCCCTTTCGTTTTTAATAATTGCATTTTATCTGTATTTTTACTTTTTCTTTTATTATGTTATATTTATTTTCGTTGCTAGGATGAATAGTCATCACTGAAAAAACGTAAGTATTGTATACTATTTGAATTAATTAATAAATAATATTTTTTTTGATGTGATACATTTAGAATGTTTTAAGATGTATATTGATATGTTTGTGCCGACAACTATAAAGTATGATGATGATGACTTCCTGTGCCCTGAAGCCACTAAACATTAACATGTCATGCTCTATAAAAAATAATGACATTGAAGAGAGTTTGAACGAATAGCTCATCTCGTTTTGCCATTGTATTAATTATAGCTGAACCTATCCATAGCTGCCAAGTTTACCAGGTCCATGCGTGATGTGCTGCTTCAGTCCAGGCGTTTTCCTTTTTAAATTCTGGAACTTGTAGTTCTGTTTTATAATGGCAAGAACAAGACTACAAGTCCCAGAATTCAAAGAAAAAAAACCTGACTGAAGTAGCACATCAGGCTTGGACCTGAGAAAATTCGTAGAGCTGTACACCCTTCAAGTGCTTCCGCGCTTTGGAAGGGTTGTACCGGAAGTACCACTTGAAACAGATTTATTACACTGTTTGTAAAACTTGCACGTGTAACCTGGCTATCCAAACAATACATTTCCTGAATATCAGAGAAATGGATAACTATTAAACGTACGGTAAACATATAAAATTGTCATTGCTGACTGGTTTTCTTCTGTGGCGCCTTCAACTAGTCCTAAACTTTCAGCTAAAATGTACATTGTATACTGGGGCTTTTAGGCCAATACATTTGAGAAGAAATTCAAATTATAAGTACCTGCAATCAACCAAAAGGGCCATAAGCGAAATATGATGGCAATGCAGCTCAGAGCTTTGAACACCGGCAGGGCTACCTGTACTTTTCATCCTTCCGGTGTTGAGTTGAGTAATAATAATATCGATAAAATATGCAACATTACACTACATTGTTTGTGGCGGTCACTTTTGTGGGCAACTTTAAAAATGATGTATTCAGCTAAAAATTATATTTTTCACACTCAAGTTCTGAGTCACAGGTCTAGATGTGATGCATGTAGGGTGTTCCCGTTTTTTTACCCAGACAAATACCTTTGTCAATAGGGCAAGCCTACTACACCCAGATGCAGGGGAAAGAACAAACAGGAAGTGAGATGGATCTCAACCTTCAACTGAATCCAGGTCCATTCAGCGGATTGTGAAAAAACACTGGCACCTTATAAGATCAGACACAACCATTGGCAGACTAGTCAGTCCCATTCCACACCTCACTTATCGTAAGAGCAATTTGTTACGTTATATTTTGGTTCACAGCCATCTGTCACAAGGCAGTACTAATGTTGGATCCTGGCTGAGGCAACTTCCGGGTTTTCACAAGTGTGGGAGATGTAAGGCCTGAGAAACAGCTCCAACATGAAAAGATACAACCTCCCAACAGGCAAGACAGCGAAAATACACAAGTTCATTAGCTGCACCAGCGACTATGTGGTGTATGTGTTGGTAATGTGTGGCTTGCACTATGTGGGAAGCACCATATTTCCGGTGAAAAAGAGGATTTTAGAACATCTTCGAGCAATCAGAATTAAGGACATGACTTATACGATGGCCAAACATTGTGAACAAGTACATGGGAATGTTTCAGACATGTGTTCTAAAATTTCCTTTTTTGGTTTTGACAGGATCCCAGCCAAGGCGAGAGGGGGAGACAGAGAACGCAACTTGAGGAGAATGGAGTCTGAATGTATCATCCGACTCAGCAGCAGGCACCCTGGTGGCCTCAACCACGATGAGGAGCTCCATGTACATCTAGGATAGTTTCCCTTTCGGAATATCCAATGCGGTTTTCCCTGTGTGATATTCACCAGTGTTAAAATGTGCTAGTTTGATTAACAGGAAAGAATAGCACACAGTGCAGACCCTGTTTTTATGTTGTTTTATTTTCTATTTTTTTAAATTCTCCGTATCCAGTCTGATGCCTGGGGGTAATTCTAAGGTAAGAAATCTAGAAGTACGGTCTCTCTCAGATAAAAACGATACCTCACTTGTGTGTGTGCTGGCGTGGTGATCCCAGACAGAAATGTAAGGAAAATAAGATAATTAAGATAATTGACATCACTGATCACATGATTTTGTATTACTTTGCTTTTATTGGATGGTTTGAATGAGGTACACTGACCGTGACCAAGCTATCGGCTGATAGCGAAACGCGTTGGTTTGTCCCTCAATCCTGAAGCTGTAAGCTGAATAAAGAACATTGGACATTGGGGATATTAATTTCAGAGCCTGTGAGTGCGTGCCAATTATTTCCTACGGAGATAAGATGTTGAATATATCTATATATATATATATATATATATATATATATATATTCACTGAAAAAAACATAGGTTTCACACATGTTATAGTTAGCTGGACATTTTACTGATAAAAAACCAATGAAATTCCCCCGTTATAGTTACTGTAGGCAACTATAACTCACGCGACCGCAATCCTCTGCTGATGCTAATACTGTATTTAGACACTTCTTTGCCCATGTCTTCTTCCATTAAATTTTAGCTATACATATATTACAAATATTTTTTTTTCATAAAGACACATATGTCATCAGCAGAGGATTACGGTCGCGTGAGTTATAGTTGCCTACAGTAACTATAACGGGGGAATTTCATTGGTTTTTTATCAGTAAAATGTCCAGCTAACTATAACATGTGTGAAACCTATGGTTTTTTCAGTGAATTTGCAAGGTTTTTTAAATGCTAATTCCTAACTATAACGTGTGTGAAACCTTGTAGGTACCACTAAAAAAATGACTTCATAAACACAACAGCTCTTTTTAGAGCTCCCTAATATCTAAACTCTTAAATCTGCTTTTCATTTATTTATTTTTATTTTTTTTACCGTACGCTTACCGTAAGCTTACCGTACGCGTACCCCGTGATTTTTTTTTAAATCAATAAATGTTTTTTTTGTACTTTTCTGTCCTTCTTTGACCCCCTTACAAATGTTAGGGGGTCTGTAACTCTCCTCATTGCCCCCTTTCCTTGTTTTCACTCTTTTTTTTCAGAGTGAAATACACAAAATGGCGGCCGCCGCTTCCTGGTTTCGACCGATTCGAATGTTTACTAAGATCTAAGAGCCAATCAGAATCGCGCTCGCGCACGCCACCGTACGCTTACCGTAAGCGTACGGTAAGCGTACCGTAAGCGGGCTCAGATATATATATTGATTTAAAGGCTATTTTCTCAGAATCTACTGAACAGATTTACACCAAACCTACAAAAGGCACTTCCTTGACCTAGGGACTACCTCTCTGCCAAATTTTGAGTAATTCTGTTCAGCCGTTCGGGCTGTAGCTCGTTCTAAAGGTCCTATGGAAAAATGCATGGGAAAAACGCGTTTTGGGACCCCCCTTTTATCTCAGCCCCCGCTTGACGGATCCCCCCGAGACTTTCAGGGTAGGAGCGGAGCGTAGCGCCCCACCTATTTTGAGAAATTCGCGAGGATTCGTCGACCGGCGCCAAAGTTATTCAAAATAGAATGTTGAGGTTTTCCTATGGAAACGTGGTCCTAACTATAACTACCTACTGGCGACCGCCAGTAGGTAATATATATATATATATATATAAATTCACTGAAAAAACCATAGGTTTCACACATGTTATAGTTAGCTGGACATTTTATTGATAAAAAACCAATGAAATTCCCCCGTTATAGTTAGTGCAGGCAACTATAACTCACGCGACCGCAATCCTCTGCTGATGCTAATACTGTATTTAGACACTTATTTGCCCATGTCTTCTTCCATTAAATTTTAGCTATACATATATTACAAATATTTTTTTTTCATAAAGACACATATGTCATCAGCAGAAGATTGCGGTCGCGTGAGTTATAGTTGCCTGCACTAACTATAACGGGGGAATTTCATTGGTTTTTTATCAATAAAATGTCCAGCTAACTATAACATGTGTGAAACCTATGGTTTTTTCAGTGAATTTGCAAGGTTTTTTAAATGCTAATTCCTAACTATAACGTGTGTGAAACCTATGGTTTTTTCAGTGAATTTGTACGTTTTTTTAAATGCTAAGTTACTTTACGCCATTCATGGCGTGCGCGCCCAGTTAACGCAGTTCGTTCCGTGCGCGCACGGTGCGCTTTGCGCACCGTGCGCGCACAGTGAGCACGCGGTGCGCTTCGCGCACCCACTTTACGCAGTTAGTGCCGTGCACGCACGGTGGTCACGCGGTGCGCTGCGCGCACCGTGTGCCCACGTTATGCGGGATGGGCCATGTACGCACGATGCGCTTCGCGCACCGTGCGCACATGGGGGACATATTATGCGCATCTTTGTGAAATTTATTCTTTGTTTATTTCTTCAATTAATAAGCCATGCACAAATGGTGCCCTTCGGGCACCATTTGCACACGGGGTGGGGAGGGTGTGGATAATTTTTTTTTAAATTTTTTTTTACCGTAAGCGTAATCGGCGATTTTCCGAAAAAAAAATATTTTTTTTTTTGGGCTTGGGGGTTGTTTGGGGACCCCTATATCAATGCTGGGTGGTTAGGATCTCAAGAAACTGCCTCTTTAGACATTTTTTGGCATCGTTTTTGCTGCCCAACTCAGAGAGCGAGAGAGAAAATGGCGGCCGCCGCTTCCTGGTTTCGACCGATTCGAATGTTTACTAAGATCTAACAGCCAATCAAAATCGCGCTCGCGCACGCCACCGTACGCGTACGGTAAGCGCACCGTAAGCGCACCGTAAGCTGGCTCAGATATATATATTGATTTAAAGGCTATTTTCTCTGAATCTACTGAACAGATTTACACCAAACCTACAAAAGGCACTTCCTTTTATCTCAGCCCCCGCTTGACGAATCCCCCCGAGACTTTCAGGGTAGGAGCGGAGCGTAGCGCCCCACCTATTTTGAAAAATTCGCGAGGATTCGTCGACCGGCGCCAAAGTTATTCAAAATAGAATGTTGCGGATTTCCTATGGAAACGTGGTCCTAACTATAACTACCTACTGGCGACCGCCAGTAGGTAATATATATATATATATATATATATATATATATATATATATATATTAGGGGAGTAAGAGCAGAAATGGAAATGGCTGGCCTGTTTTTAACCATTGGCACTAACTCTTGTAAATGATTCATTTCGTCACCTTAAAAGAAAGAAGCAAGGATTTCCTCTTTGATTAAGGCTCCTCTGAGAATCTGTGAACAGGAAATTCTGAAGTTAAGTTCAGAGACCAAGAGAAACAATGCACATTGCATCATGGGAACAGCCACCGCCTCCCATTCAAAGCACTGGGCTGGCTCCAGCGTTAGTCGTGTCCGGGAGGGCGGGGTTTGATGCACAGGCGATGGTGCTCAATGAGTAAAAGACACCGTGGATGCCTAATGCAGAGCCATGCATGCTCTGGGCTTCCAGGACTCCAACCTCCGAGGCCCAAGAGAACTACAGGCTTTTCAGGAAGTAACTTAAAAGTACGACATTCAAGCAGGCTCTCGACTTGCAGGAAGGCACAAACTGCGTCAGGACACCGAAGGAGGAGTCGGGAGGGGCCTGGTACTAAACGCCACACCCACTGGACATTAGCCTTCATCATAGCCAGTCTTTTTACATGAAACTTATCCAAATGAATACAATGTGATTTTAATTTTTGCAATCATCGTTTCTGACTGTTTGTTAAACATAAACGCCGAAATAAGATATACAATGCAAGCTCCATTCTGTGCAATTAATATTCTTTGATATATTCTCTTTTGACTGTAAACCTTTATATTTTTCACTATATAGCTGGATAAATAATTGTACAAACTATTTCTGCCTACATAATATCTTTATGGCACATGGCAACATGTAGCAAACCAAAAGTCCACACTTATAAATGTCACCAGATTACCCCAGGTGACATTTTTGGACTGAAAAATACATACAAGCATGTATGTGACTAGGAGTACGAGTTCGCTACTGGCCAGGGACGCATGGCCGGCGAAAAGAATTGGATTGTCCAATATGACACAGCAGAAAGTGACGTCACGAGAAGTGAAAGGGCAAACATTGAAAAACCAATAAAGTATTTTAAAGTCGCGCTAAAGTGGATGTACACGGTCTACATCTCTGAGGTGGATACGAAAACAATCTCTCAATATGAGGTGGATATGAAAACAATCTCTCAATATGAGGTGGATATGAAAACAATCTCTCAATATGAGGTGGATATGAAAACAATCTCTCAATATGAGGAGGATATGAAAACAATCTCTCAATATGAGGAGGATACGAAAACAATCTCTCAATATGAGGAGGATACGAAAACAATCTCTCAATATGAGGAGGATACGAAAACAATCTCTCAATATGAGGTGGATACGAAAACAATCTCTCAATATGAGGAGGATATGAAAACAATCTCTCAATATGAGGAGGATATGAAAACAATCTCTCAATATGAGGAGGATACGAAAACAATCTCTCAATATGAGGAGGATACGAAAACAATCTCTCTATATGAGGTGGATATGAAAACAATCTCTCAATATGAGGAGGATATGAAAACAATCTCTCAATATGAGGAGGATATGAAAACTCTACATCCACAATATATTAGGCGCTGAAGAGATGGACGCATTAAACATTTCTGAGAAGCTGATGATCTGTCCCACATGGATGATCAACATACAATAAGATTCAAAGACAAAACAGGCATTGGCGAAGCCAATAGTCTGTTTTTTGCTGTGTAAAGGAACGCAAACAGCATGTGTGTGTGCAGGCCTTTGTTTGCAAGTGTTTGCACTTTTAAGCCAATAACTCTTTTTCTTTTGTGACTGTGGAGTGTTTGATACAGATCATGTTTTGCCTCAGGTGCAGTGTGGAACCACATCGACTATTGGAAGGGTGTGCCACCTTCGTCCATTTATTTTCGTGGCGACTAGTGCTGTATGGTGGCTTTGTTAATATTTTGTATATATAGATACTGCATCATCTGATTCGTAATATGTTATTAAAAAAGAACCTCAGTGCAATCGAGCAACACGTGGAGACTTTTAGTAAGCAGCATATGTATAGAGCAAGTAATTGTTGATGCTCCCCAGCCAATTTGAATCTTTGCTCAAGCATTGGTGAAAAGTCAGTATGCAGATCCTGCAGCGTCATCCCAACGAGGACTGAACACTTTGAATAGGGTTGCTCACTTTGAAATGGAGCTGAGAAACAGGTCTCATGTTCCGGAGACAACAACTGGAGATGAGATGGCCAATCATCTCCCTCTAGCCACTCGTCCTCTCATACGTATGTATGATAACACCAGGTGCTAGTGGGGGCAGCCAGAACTCCGCCTCTCAGGGTCGATGCGAGAGCTGTTGTTGCATTCAGTGCCCCATTTGCAGTGCATAAGACCCCTGCCGTTCTGAGAGAATGGTGAAGTTTTGATCCTGTTGAAACTGACAATCAGCACAATGCTGGGGCTAAGCCTGGGCTCAAGTGAAGTATTTTTCTACTTCAGTTTGCTTGACAATATATATCTATAAGTTATTTAAGTCCTTCCCGCTTGATTGACAATATCATTTCAGGATTGACTGGTGAATGATGGCATCTTTTCTAAATTAGACTTGAGAACGGGATACTACCACCTGGAACTTCATCATATCTTCCATTACATCATGACATTCCCAATGAAGACAGCCTCAGGAAATGCAACAGATTGCATTGCGGTGTTTCAGAATTTATTAGACACACATTGGTAGGCTGACTGGGCCTCATCAACATAAGTGACAAAGTCTTGCTGTATGAGACCACTTGAAACACTGGCATACTGGCCGGTTTTCAGAGATTCTTGCACTTTTAATTTTTCAGAGAGTCAAACGACATGGTCTCACATGCAATAACAATGTGAATATGTAAGAGTGACACTTTAATTTTTGGGCAATGCCTTCAGTGAAAAGAGCATGGGGGTGTGGCCACGGTGGCCAGGATGGGTGTCACTAAGTCAACAGCTCTGCCAGTGCAGCACAATAATCCACCTTCAACCTGCATTTAGGACGCCATCCACGCTGCTAAGCGATACCGCTGAAATCTAGCACCTTAAAAGGTAGATATCCTTCATTATGCAGCAAACTGGTGGATTGAGGGTCCACACAACCCAGGGCTGCTGGAAGGCCTCTTGGAGAGGAAAGGCATTTGCTGGATCGAGGCCTGCACTGGCTGTCCTAGCAGCCGGATTGGAGGGGCGTGGGGGCTTCTCCTGGTGCTCCTGTGGACAAAACTAGCTACTCGACCACCTATGTTGCTCACTGTTACAGGGTATCGATTGTGCATCCTGGGTTGCAATTGGCTTCCCTGGCTGCACTACAAGGCTCCCTGATGAACTCTAGGTCTCTCTCGTTTAACCTGGAACACTACTTCTTCTCTGTGGCACCTTTAAGGAGGTGCGTAGTTGTTGCTTGGGGACCTGTGCACGTGAGATAAGTGCTGTGCCCGGAGCGCAGCTGGCAGGGGCCTACACAGAGAAATTAGCGATTGAGTTGAACATCCTGGCTGCGGCGGGTTAATGCGGCAGTTTTGGGAGCAACTGGCCTCCCACCTTGGTACATTAATCATTAGGGTTGTCCACCATCTCCATGATCTGAATCCTACTTGTGACCATTGTAGCTCTCCTCTGTAGTGGACTTTCCTATGCTGCCCTCTACCCATTGGACTTTGCTCATCTGCCCTGACAGTTTTCTGAGGTGCCCCTACCATGGTGTCCAGGGTGATCATGCTGCAGATGCGGCTCGCCTGAACTCCCCACAATGTCTGCAAGTGTGCCTGTGCATGCCCAGACTGACCCGACCATGTAGATTTTTCTGTGACCATCCCTGCAGAGTCTTGCATTAATTAATCTTGCCACAATTGGTAAGCCCAGATGCGCCATAGCATCCCAGATGCCTAGACCCGTGTGACTCCCTTCTGCTTCGACCTCTGGGTCATACGACCCACTTGTATCGATGACCACTTCAGAAATGCTGGCATTTTTCCTTGCTGCTAAAGAGCGTACTAGGACATTGCTGGAACACAAATGAACATGGTAGCTGTTGATCTGAGTTTGCTCAGGGACGACCACAAGGCACTCTCCAATAGGGTTGCCAAATGAATATCATTGTCAAGGAGCTCCAGCGACAGACTGCAGATGCCCAAAGGCAGCTTGCTGAACTCACTGATTGGTTGCACTACCTTGAGAGATGAGCTGAGGATGCCGACGGCAGGCCTTGAAGGAGCAATATCAACATTGTAGGACTGGCAGAAGTCAAGGAGAGCCAGGATTCTGTGGCCTACCTGGAAACCTGGAAGAAGAGCTACAAGTAATCCCACAAGCTATCCCATTCTTTCCATTGAAAGAGCATGCAGGGTTCCAGCACAAGGGTCCCCTCTGAGGTCCAGGCACTGCCTGGTTGTGGCTAAATCGCTCCACTATAGGGACTGAGACAAAGTTTTACAGGAGGCTCTCCGACTACCTTCTCTCAAAATGGACAACAGCCACATCATGCTATTCCCAGTCCACACCGTTGCCATGCAGCACCAGCATGCCTCCTTCACGGGAGTAAAGCACAAACTGTGTGACCTGGGCTGGGCCTCACATACTTGCTTCTGTTTCCTGCCAACCCTTGGGTTGTTGCTATGAACAAATCTCTCTTTGAAGATACGTCTGAGATTTTGGACTGTGCTGAGTAGCTGGCAGGCGCTGGTTGATCTCTGGCTCAGGTAGGACGTGTGACACCAAGGCAAAGGTGCAGATGTTGACATTCTGCCCAGGGTCATGTTGGCAGTGCAACCTTTGGCTCAGCCCCTTCGAAGACTCAGACGGGCGATGACAGGTGATCAGCTTTGGAAGTGACAGCATCATTCCACAAGTATGGCTTGCCTCGCATTGCCCAGCCTTGTGACTCCTTCAGTGACAATGAATCCTCTACATTTTACACCGGTCAGATCACCTCTGTTATACCCGGAATCCCTGGTTGGCTGAGGAAGGTACCTTAGGCCAAATAGGGACCCGCGTTACCACGTCAGGAAAAGGAAGGACACCCTCTCAGATAGCCCCCGCTCATCCACTTGGTAGCTTGGCACGAGCAGCCAGGCTTATCTTCAAGGCAAATGTGTAAAGTATTTGCAACCACGCTCACAGCAACCCAATGATGACACCACAAATGGACTCCACACGAGTTTTATAAAAACGAGTATACATTTTATATAAAAAGGTATACAATAAGTCCACACAATATAAATCCAACATATGAGTATTTGTAATATTCCTCCTGGCTGGTTGTTAGGCCATCCAGCCCTTGTAACTTCTGGCGATATTAATGAGCACTTCTAAACATTCCACTATAGTCCTAATACATTGTTATGCCATTCGTAATGCTATGATCAGGCACTTTGCAATGGAAAAGTAATACAATGCGTAACGTAACAATCAGGCACTGTGCAATGTAAAAATAATGCAATGCGTAACGCAACAATCAAGCACTTTGCAATGTAGAAATAATGCAATGCGTAATGCAACAACCAGGTTCTTTGTTATGCAGAAATAATGCAATGCGTAATACACTAATCAGGTAGTTCGTTATGCAGGAATAATGCAATGCGTAATACGCCTAATCAGGTAGTTCGTTATACAGAAACAATGCAATGTGTCATACGACAATCAGGTAGTTCATTATGCAGAAATAATGCCATGCGTAGTACACTAATCAGGTAGTTCGTTATGCAGGAATAATGCAAGGCGTAATTTACTAACCAGGTAGTTCGTTATGCAGAAATGATGCAATGTGTAATACTACAATCAGGTACTTTGTTATGCAGAAATAAGGTAATGCGCAATACACTCCAGCACCGATCACGGTGCCTTAGGCGGTCTCTCTGGCACTCGTGCTGACTCGCAGTCAGCCTCTGTCAACAGTTACCCCCAACACGGGTATGGTATAACAAAAAGTGCAGCTCCGCACTCCGGCCCCGGTACTGCCTTTCCCTTGGCCAGTATGGGCCGCGATACGAGCCGAAGCAGAGGCTCTCGCTGCCGGAATGAGAGAGAGGCAGAGGGCGTCTCCCTCTGAGCTCGCACCTCGCCCCAGGCGTTGACACACGTTACCTGGGGGGTGCGACCTCACTCTCCTCTCCTCTTCCAGCGACTTGGGCCTCTGGTGCAATCTTTGTCAATTGGCATCGGCGGGCCTGGGCCGGCGGCTCAGCTTCTCCGGGGCTGCCGGTCCGGGCCGCTTCTGCTACGAAGATCTCAGGCTGCCACAGGGCGCACGCACACAGCGTCGTTGAGACTCACATGAACTTTGGGTGCACGATCACCGGGCACTCCTCATGAAGGACTCAGGCTGCACAAAGCACATGCACACAGCGTCGCTGAGACTCACTTGGATTCCAGTGCACACGATAACAGGACGATCCTCACGAAGGGCTCAGGCAGCAAAAAGCACACACACACAGCGTCGCTGAGACTCGCTTGGACTCCAGATGCCCACGATCACAGGGCACTCCTTACGAGGGTCTCAGGCTGCAACACGCACACAGCGTCACTGAGACTCTCCTGGAAACTTTTGTGTTCCAGAGTTTCCGCAACAGGGAGCCAGCTCACCTCGGGCCCTTGGGATAAGTTACTTCAGGACACAGCACAGCAAAGTCCTTTCAAGCACGTGGACACAGCACACAGCAAAGTCCCTGTAGCCTTTCCTTGGTTAAAACAGCAAACTGCAGGTCAGCCCCAGAACACACAGCAAGGGTCAGTCCTTTCCTTCAGTCTCTTCAGTTGCTTCTTCCTTGGCAAAGGTTCCTCTTGACCACAAAGTATTGTTCAATCTTGATCAAGCCATTCTCCAAAGTTCAGGGGCTTCAGCTCTCATTGTTATACCCCTCAATGGCTTTGAAGTCTTTGTGTTCAGGTTGCACTGACCCCTGTTCAAACCAGTTCTGGGTGCCTCTCGGCCAGTGACACCTTCTTCCTTTGATTAGTGGGGGTCTGGATTCTCAATCACTCAGCAGGAGATGAGACTATTGTTTTATGGCAGCAACCCAGGCCTCTTCACCTCCAGGGGCTACTACTCCCCCTACACTCCAGATGCAGGTCAGCCTGTTGCTGTCTCACCTCCTTCCCTGGGTCAAGACATTCCCCAGATCCTATCGCTTTCAAATCCAGACAGTCAATCCACAATCAGGCAGAGACACACAGAAATGTTAGAGCACAAAAACCCAGCCACTTCTAAAAGAGTGGCTTCTAAACATATAATGCAAAAAACACCTTCATAAAAAGATGTGTTATTACATTATGACTTCAGTCACACTAAACTTCATCTTTCCATCTTAAGCTTTTGGGAAGATAGGCTGCAAAACATATTACACAGCCTCCCTATTCTGTCCTATGGGCAAGATGGCCTTTCCACAGTGAAAAACGAAATGAAGATTATTTCACTGTCCGGACATGGTACACACCTTAGTACATGTCCTACCTTTCACATGCACTGCACCCTGCCCAGGGGGTACCTTGGACCTACCACAGGGGTGTCTGATGTGCATAGAAAGGGAAGGGTAAGGTCTGGCAAGTGGGTGCACTTGTCAGAACAACATGGCAGTTTAACAAACTGCACGCAGGTACTGCAATGGCAGGCCTGAGTTTCCTCTTTAAGGCTACTTGTGTGGGTGGCACAATTAGTGCTGCAGGCCCACTAGTATTACCAGCCCTGGCACACATAGTGCACTTTACTAGAGACGTTATCCATTCCCTGGGTCATCCTCATCCACCTCAACATCACCCGCCTCCTGAGCCCCTTTGGCTTTCTCCAGGCCCTCAAGGCCATTTGCAGCTCCTCCTTCTTGGCTCTACTTTTCATGGGACATCTCCAACCTCTGCAGAATTGCCTCAATTGATCAACTTTGTAGGTAAGCAATGCCTCAATTTCGAACTCTAATTCTGCAGCCTCACTGGCTACCTGGCTCCTCTGAAACATGATGGGTGGCTTAAAGGTTGCTCACAAATAAAACCAACAAATCAAGAACACAATATGTGGTTGCGTCGAGGTCTGTGCTAAACTTGTGATGTACACCAATCACTGTGAGTGACTTTGCAACTACACATTCAAATCCCACACCGGTGACCACCAGATGTTAGAATCCCACACCGCTGCCACCAAATGACCCGGGATCCCTGTTTGGCTGAGGTAGGTACCTTAGGCCAAATCGAGACCCACGTTTCCACGTCAGTGAAAGGAAGGACACCTTCTCAGATAGCCCCCGCTCACCCCCTTGGTAGCTTGGCACGAGCAGCCAGGCTTATCTCCAAGGCAAATGTGTAAAGTATTTGCAAACACGCTCACAGCATCCCAATGATGACACTTCAAATGGACTCCACACAAGTTTTATAAAAACGAGTATAAATTTTATATAAAAACATATACAAAAAGACCACATGATATAAATCCAACATATGAGTATTTGTAATATTCCTCCTGGCTGGTTGTTAGGCCAGCAAGCCCTTGTAAGTTCTGGCGATATTAATGAGCACTTCTAAACATTCCACTATAGTCTTAATACAATGTTATGCCGTTCGTAATGCTAGAATCAGGCACTTTGCAATGGAAAAGTAATGCAATGCGTAACGCAACAATCAGGCACTGTGCAATGTAAAAATAATGCAATGCGTAACGCAACAATCAGGCACTTTGCAATGTAGAAATAATGCAATGCGTAACGCAACAACCAGGTACTTCGTTATGCAGAAATAACGCAATGCGTAATATACTAATCAGGTAGTTCGTTATGCAGAAATAATGCAATACGTAATACGCTAATCAGGTAGCTCGTTATGCAGAAATAATGCAATGTGTCAAACGACAATCAGGTAGTTCGTTATGCAGAAATAATGCCATGCGTAGTACACTAATCAGGTAGTTCGTTATGCAGAAATGATGCAATGTGTAATACGACACTCAGGCACTCCGTTATGCAGAAATAAGGTAATGTGTAATACACTCCAGCACCGATCACAGGGCTTTAGGCAGTCTCTCTGCCACTCGTGTTGACTCGCAGCCAGCCTCTGTCAACAGTTGCCCCCAACACGGGTATGGTATAACAAAAAGTGCAGCTCTGCACTCCGGCCCTGGTACTGCCACTCCCTTGGCCAGTACAGGCTGCGATACGAGCCCAACCAGAGGCTTGCGCTGCTGGAATGAGAGAGAGGCCGAGAGCGTCTCCCTCCGAGCCCGCACCCCGCCCCAGGCGTCAACACACGTTACCTGGGGGGTTCGACTTCACTCTCCTCTCCTCTTCCAACGACTTGGGCCTCCGATGCAATCTTTGTGAATTGGCAACGGTGGGCTCGGGCCGGCTGCTCAGCTCCTCCGGGGCTGCCGGTCCGGGCTGCTACTGCTTCAAAGATCTCAGGCTGCCACAGGGAACACGCACACAGCGTCGCTGAGACTCACTTGAGCTTCGGGTGCACGATCACCAGGAACTCCTCACGAAGGTCTCAGGCTGCACGAAGAACGCGCACACAGCGTCGCTGAGACGCACTTTAACTCCAAGTGCACGATAACAAGGCAATCCTCACGAAGGTCTCAGGCTGCACAAAGCACACGCACACAGCGTCGCTGAGCCTCACTTGGACTCCGGGTGCATGATAACAAGACAATCCTCACGAAGGTCTCAGGCTGCGCAAAGCCCATGCACACAGCGTCGCGGAGACTCACTTGGACTCCGGGCGTTCATGTTAACAAGGAAATCCTCACGAAGGTCTCAAGCTGCACAAAGCACATGCACACAGCATCGCTGAGACTCACTTGGATTCCGGTGCACACGATAACAGGACAATCCTCACGAAGGGCTCAGGCTGCAAAAAGCACACACACACAGCGTCGCTGAGACTCACTTGGACTCCAGGTGCCCACGATCACAGGGCACTCCTTACGAGGGTCTCAGGCTGCAACAAGCATACGCACACAGCATTGGTGAGACTCTCCTGGAAACTTTTGTTTTCCTGAATTTCCGCAACAGGGAGCCAGCTCACCTCGGGCCCTTGGGGATAAGTTACTTCAAGACACAGCAAAGTCCTTTCAAGCAGGGGGACACAGCACACAGCAAAGTCCCTGTAGCCTTTCCTTGGTTAAAACAGCAAACTGCAGGCCAGCCCCAGAACACACAGCAAGGGTCAGTCCTTTCTTTCAGTCTCTTCAGTTGTTTCTTCCTTGGCAAAGGTTCCTCTTGACCACGAAGTAGCTCCAGTCTTGTTCAATCGTGATCAAGCCATTCCCCAAAGTTCAGGGGCTTCAGCTCTCATTGTTATACTCCTCAATGGCTTTGAAGTCTTTGTGTTCAGGGGCACTGACCCTTGTTCAAACCAGTTCTGGATGCCACTCTGCCAATGATACCTTCTTCCTTTGATTATTGGGGGTCTGGATTCTCAATTACTCAGCAGGAGATGGGAGAATTGTTTTATGGCAGCAACCCCCAGGCCTCTTCACCTCTATGGGCTACTCCTCCCCTACACTCCAGAAGCAGGTCAGCCTGTTCCTGTCTCACCTCCTCCCCTGGGTCAAGACATTCTCCAGATCCTATCGCTTTCAAATCCAGACAGTCAATCCACAACCAGGCAGAGACACACAGAAATGTTAGAGTGCAAAAACCCAGCCACTTCTAAAAGAATGGCTTCTAAATGTATAATGCAAAAACCACCGTCATAAAAAGATGTGTTATTACATTGTGAGTTTAGGCACACTAACCTTCACCTCTCTATATTAAGGCTTTGGGAAGATAGGCTGGAAAACATATTACACAGCCTCCCCATTCTGCCCTATGGGCAAGATGGCCTTTCCACAGTGAAAAACGAAATGGAGATCATTTCACTGTCAGGACATGGTACACACCTTAGTACATATCCTACCTTTCACATGTACTGCACCCTGCCCAGGGGGTACCTTGGACCTACCATAGGGGTGTCTGATGTGCATAGAAAGGGAAGGGTAAGGTCTGGCAAGTGGGTGCACTTGTCAGAACAACATGGCAGTTTAACAAACTGTGCACAGGCACTGCATTGGCAGGCCTGAGTTCCCTCTTTAAGGCCACTTGTGTGGGTGGCACAATTAGTGCTGCAGACCCACTACTAGCATTTGCATTACCAGCCCTGGCACACATAGTGCACTTTACTAGGGACTTTACTAGTAAGGCAAACATACCAATCATGGACAACCAATTACCATTACACTTTATACAGGGAGCACTTGCATGTTGACACTGTTTACCAGTGGGAAAGTGTCCAAAGCATCTGAGTTGGCAACACCATGTCAGTAAAAAGGTCTAGGGGAAAAGCAAAAAGGTTAGGGAACTTTAGCCAAAAAGGGCCAAGTCTTACAACCTCTGATGTCATGCATTAAACTGCTGAAGAACTTTTTTAATCCCTCATATGCCGCATGATTTGGAGGAGATGCTGGGGATTCGCAACCTGACCCTGGTTCTTTTCCTTGGTAACCCCCACCCCCCAGCTGCGTTCCTGTCTTGCCAACCGGCTCAGGACAATGCCACAATTTCACAACTGTCTAATAAATAATCCTCCATCTACAGGGCCCATGTTGGGACGCCTTACCCTGCAGCATTATTAATATTCTCCTCATGCAACCTTGTAGGCGTCCTCCCTTACTGATGAGCCACTTGGGCTAGAAACGGCCTTCCACCTATCAATTGTAGCAGACTTCCCTTGCAGAATGCTGTGCACACCAGGTCTGGACAGAGGTATGTTTGCCCCCTTTCCATTGTATTCTTGTTAATGTTGATGTTCCTTTTTTTCTCACAGGCTATCCTTGACCTTTCAGTTTGCAAACTAACAGGCTGGGTGGCACAACTGCCCTTTAGGGCATCCAATTCTTCCCCTACATTGTAGTGAGGACTCAAACACCACAATACACCTATGTCGTTCAGTGATGATAACTTTCTTACATGGATTATCAGAGGCATGAGGACAGCTAGCACACACTACGCTATATTTGCCTGTTTGAAACGAAAGAAGACTCAAATGGCTCTCTTATATGAATCACACTTTGTTGATTGGGAGATAAGATGACTCCAGAGGTGGTCATGGGGATAGGTGTCTGCCACAAACCATTTGGCTTTCGCCTGCAGTGACTTGGTCTGGCTAAAAGTTTGGGTCCCATTTCTACTGTGCAACATCTTCATGGATAAGGAAAGCAAATCATTTTGGTGGCGGGAACCTTAGATAGCCAGACAGTTATTATAGGTAGCATACA
The DNA here is from genome assembly GCF_964204655.1 of Triturus cristatus. Lineage (NCBI taxonomy): Eukaryota > Metazoa > Chordata > Amphibia > Caudata > Salamandridae > Triturus > Triturus cristatus. Next base: position 629,561,125 of record NC_140590.1, on the reverse strand, counting down.
TGCCCACAACCCTGAACAACTCCCTCTCCTTGACCATCTATAGAGAGTCCTAGCACAATGGGTGGGAGTCCCTTGGATACTCAGTAATAACTTTAACTATGTATTAGATATCACACTAGAAAGGTTGTTCCCCACTCTTCCCCAGGCACCAACTAGACACAAGGCTAAACACCGCTCTCAATGGCTCCAGGGATGGTCTCTGGAGGATATCTGGCAGCGACGACACACAGTTGTGTGGTGTACTCTTTTAATTCCCCTCCGCACAACCTCCAGGTGAGGCTTGATTTGATTGTATGTTCCAGCTCCATAAACTCTTCATTCAGCTAGGTTGACTACCCTGGTTGCACCATTTCAGATCACAGTCCTCTGATCACAGGGATCTGCTGGGTGGGGGTCCACCCGGGGGGGCCCACCCTCCAATACCCATGTATTGGTTACAACCCTCATTGTTGGAGGATCGCGCATTACGCCCTACCCCCTGGGACAAATTTCAGATTACTTCAACATGAACCACAACACTGCCTCAACTCTTGCCAACAACTGGGATGCTTTTGAGATCACAATTAGGGGACTTTCAAGTCAGTGCAGTGGTGAGGGCCCGTAGGATACTCAATGCAGAATTGAAAGCCAACAAAGAATTCCTACTTTGTTTGGAAGGTCGAGCGATCATTAGTAATACTTACCGGCAGCTCGAGTGAAGCATTCTGACTTGCTTGAGTGGCTTTGTTGCATTAATTACACTGCACACGCAGTAAAAACCCACACTGATGCAGACCAGCCCAGTGCTCTGCTGGCTTGGCTGATAAAGCAGGAACAACCCCGCATCTCTATAACTTCCCTTCGCCTTGGATGGGACTCTTATGCATACTCCTGCGCTGAAATCCACCACGCTTTCATTAATTACTACGCAAAGTTCTACACTCCTGCCCAGACTGACTCGTTCGGGGCTTTAGCAACCTTCCTAAACTATGTCCCCTTACTCCAAGTCACACTGGAGCAGTTCAAAAAGCTGGACCTCCTCATATCTTCTGCAGAAATAAAAGAAGCAATATGCCTTCGAGCCACTAACAAGACCCCAGGCCCAGATGGACCACCACTGAAGTTCTATTGGGCTTTCTCTCAAACATCTTTACGAGACAGCTGAAACAAACAGCCAACTCCCTTTGTCTTTCAAGGAGGTCTTAAGTTTATCTATTCCCAAGCCAGAGAGGCTTATCCTCATATAGAGTGTTGATGATCCTTCGCATTAGTTACAAAATCCCAAGCAAGGTTCTGGCGAAGGTATTGCTGCTGCTAATTCCCCAACTGGTGCATCCCCACCAGAACAGCTTTGTAACGGGTAGGAGCATATCACTATATCAGAACCCGAGGAGCTTGGTAACTACCGCCCTATTTCACTGTTACCTGCACCCGCTAAAATGTTAGAGAAATTGGTCCATCTGCAACTGGCCAATTTTATAAATGATCACGACATCCTACAGGATACTCAGTCCGGCTTTCGATTAGATTACGGCACTGAGACAGCCCTGGTGGAAGTGGCAGGTCAGTGAGAATGTCGATAGATGCAGGGACATCAGCGATGCTGATCCTTTTAGATCTGTCGGCGGCCTTCGACACGGTCGCTCACCACATTCTTCTGGAAAGACTTCAACAGGTAGCGCTACAGGATACAGCTCTTGCTTGGATTAGGTCTCACCTTACAGATCGATCACAAAGAGTCTTTCTCCAACCGCATTAATTGGACCTTAAACCATTATGGTGCAGCGTGCCACATGGCTCAGCCCTCAGCCCTTTACTTTTTAACATTTACCAGGCGCCCCTCTTCACTAATATTAATACCTGGGAAGTGAAAGCTGTCTCTTACGCAGAAGAAACCCAGCTGGTGTTTTCTTTCAAAGACCACTCTGAGGATTCGTTTGCCAGATTATCGGGGTGTCTAAAGGACATCGCATGCTGGATGAAACTTGAACAAACTCAAACTGAAAGCGGATCAGACCAAGGTCCTATTTTTCGTCCAGGTCTCACCTCCGCCCGCTGGACTTTGGTGGTCAGCTGAACTGGGTTCTCCCCAAATCCCAGCAAATTCTGCTAGGAACTTGGACATTCCTTCATAACTCAAATACAGCAAATCACGTTGTCCTGCTTCAGGAAACTAAAAAGCCTTAGGAAATTCCTGCACCTCCTACCAGAATAAAGTCGCAGGATTGTAGTCCATGCTACAGTGACATCTCAGCTGGACTACGCAAACAGTTTGTACCTTGGGCTTCCTTCATATCTGATCCACAGACTTCAGATGGTGCAGAATACAGCAGCAAGACTCATCCACCGGGTACTGTTCCGCCACCATATCTCCCCACATATTAGGCAACTGCACTGGCTCCCAGTTGCAAAAAGGATTGAGTTTAAGTCCTTAACCATAGCCTTTCGTGCCCTACATAACAAGGGGCAAATGTATCTCAGTCACAGGATGGACCCATACCAACCTAAACGCACTCTAAGATCTAACTCCCAGCACTTACTTTGTTTAACCCGTTTTACTAAGTCTCAAGTAGGAGGCAGATGCTTTACTGCGAGGACAGCCAAGTTATGGAACGCCTTGCCAGCACATATGTGTGGGGTGTATATGGAACGGGAGTTTAGGCAGATCCTCAAGGCTGGGCTCTTTAGCCAGGATTAGCGCCTGGCCAGTTAACCTACCTGATTTCCACTTTAGCGCCGGAACACCTCTGTGGAGGTAGCTGTTGCGCTGTATAAATGCCACTATTATTATTAGCTGTTGGGCTGTATAAATACCACTATTATTATTATTATTATTATCACTCAAAAATATGCAGGTTCCTCAGTCTCAAGGGATTGGCCCCGGTACTTTGGCCTCGAGCCGCCTGCATGTTCCAGGACCTCAAAAAGGTCAAGCGAATAATAAGCATGATCTGACTACTTTACAGCACACCAATGGCGCAGATAGGAAGTCTTGTCTTTGATACAATAGACATCCAGAGAGGCACCAGACAGGACGGCCCTTTGTGCCTCCATCTCTTTGCTCAAGCAATGAAGCCTGTGGCCATCCACATGTGTCGAGGAGGGATGATATGAGGAATACCACTAGGGACAGAGTCCATGCCATCTCTCTATATGCGAATGACATACTGCTGTATGTCCATAATATGACATCAGACCAATCCGAAGTAGCCTCTACCCACAATGACTTTGCTGAGGTAGCTGGCCTCCATGTCTACTGGCTGAAATCATGCTTGTTCCCATCTCACATGAATGCTGTGGAGTCCGGATTCGACATTGGATTGGGGACACGGTCCCGCATGGACGTTCAGATATTTGGGCATTCGGATTTATCATGATGAAAGGGGACTTGGTGGACGGCAACATCACAGCTAGGTTGCGTTCTGGAGAACTTTCCTTCTCTTGTTAATGAGCTAAATGTAGCTCCCAAAAATGATGTTGCCCTGGTGCCTGCTCAACTACTTCACCAACCTCCCTCTTTTTCTACCGGCCAAGTACTTTTGCTCATTGGACGTCTTGCTGGGCGACCTCATTTGATGAAGTGGCCACCGTAGAGACATGCTGTCCGAACTTAGGCTGCCCACTGACAAAGGAGTCCTAGGAGTACCTAGTTACAATCATAATAACATTGCGGCTCAGCTACTGTGGGTAAGCCAGTGGTTTGCAAAGAGCCACTGAGACAATGCTGCCTTAATCCAACCGCACACCCCTCGGCGACTGGAACTGATTCTATGCTTGTTTCATACTATTCAGACCAAAGCTCCTTTCTACTCATGCCTGCTTCAAGTGGTACATCGCTGCTTTCACAGGAGTCTACGTATCACAGCTCCAACTCTTCCCTAAGCACTCGTCATTCATCTGCTGAGCTCCGTATACACCTGTTTTTTTTTTACATCCACCGACCTACAAAGCTGGTAAGCTGGAGGAGTGACATTTGTAAGGCATCTCTCTAAGGACTGGAAGTTGCTGCCCTTTGACAAGGTAATAGATCACCTTAACATTCCTAGAGGGCAGTTCTTAACGTACTACACATTGGTTCATGCACTACGCGCTTGTTGAAACGCTGAGGTGGTAAAACCTCAATTCATTCTGTAGTACAATATCTGCACACCATGGGCAACAGTCACAGGCATATGAGCTGGCGGAGCAAGGGTACTGGGAGCACACCCAGCTTTCTCACGCCAACCGTTAAGACAGGTGGGAAACCAGAATAATAAGGGCTCTTCCCGATAAGGAGTGGTATAGGGCACTGACTTACCAAGCTGCTGTCTCTAGAAACACAAGGTTCAAACTCATTTATTTCTTTGTACTGCACACAGCACATCTGCCACCCACCAAGATCAACAAGTCTTTCCCTGGGGTGAACACCTGCTGCCCTTGTCACCATGTTCCTGTAATGGTTTTGAGTAGCCACGCAAATAAAGTTTATTCATTCATTCCATGTTCCTGATGCCACCTTGCACCACACGTAAAAGTCTTGCCCATCCCTGGCCCAGTACTGGTTAACAGTTACTTTGCAGCTTGTGCAAATGACTGGGATAACTACCCTTCACAGCTGGGAGGTATATGCCCTGGGCTTTCTCGACCTGGCTCTGCTTCTGACCAAGTTCCCAGTGACACACTGTTGTAGCGCTTCCCTCCCCCTGCTGTATTGATGTGGCAGTAGCCACTATTGGTTTGGGCTGGGGCACAGTGTGCTACCCTGAGAGTGGAAGGAGTCAGATGCCTCCGGAAATACCCCATCTCCATGGAATGGGATGACTTGCTACTCAGCTTTTAAGCGTTGACCAAGAAAATTCCTTTCCCACCTAGACGCGACCCTCAGCTCACCCCCACATCCTGAGATTAACATCCCTTACACTGCTGTACTTTTGGTGGAGCTAATCCTGCCTGCGCAGCTCCCCTCACCAATATTCTCTTACTGATACCCCCACGTCTCTTTAGACTAGCGCTTGATAGCTGGCAATTTGTGTGACGCCCTCGGTGTAAATCTAAAGTAGCATTTGCTCTTAAACTGCGATAGTGGCAAAAAGGAGCCTCCTTTCTGAACTCCATTCCGCCCTGTTAAACACACGTGTCCAAAACTAATAGCATCTGTTACCACGCATGATAAAACAACGCATGACTTAACAAAGCAGTCAATGCTACGACTGTGTCACTACCATGAGTACCATTACTACGCAAGTCATTACAATGACTTGCTTTAGGGAAGTGCTGTACTTTGTAATAGTTTAAATTACTATTCCAACTCCAGTCGGTGTATCAGTAGGGAAGGTGTTGGACTTAAAATCCAAAACCAGTACAACACTGCATTCCCTAAAGCAAGTCGCTGTAATGACTTGCGGTGTAATGGTACTCATGTTAACATCGCAGCCGTGGTACTGACTGCATTTTAAAGGCACTACGTTGTAATAACTGTTTCCCGTCGAAAATAGCCTACCTCTGGTATTGTTCTATACTCACTCCCTCTTCTCATTACCCTCCTAGTTTATTGATGTTATTCATGCATGCTCTGGTAGGGATCATTTTGTCATTAATGTTCCTCCTTCTTCACATTAAGTTGAAAGTATTCTCTTCATTGAACAAACATGTGATCTGAAATTCTAAAAATTAATGATGTTCTTATTACAAACGCAACACAGGCATATAATAATGAGGCCAAAGACACTGAACCATTAGTTGATGAACAAATGTGTGGTCTCAGTGCCATCCTGACAGAATAATTTAGATGGACAAGTGAGGCGAGTCAATTCCATAGGCGGAGCCTTCACATAAAAAAAACACCAATGGACTTACAGTGATTCTCAAAACAGGGCAACTCGAGGACAGCAATGTGTTCGTTTTTCACACTGGAACAAACTCTGCCTCACAGATTTAGGGAAAAGGCTGTTCTTTAAAACCCACTTCACTCAGTTGCAGTTAATGTCCTTGTTTAAAAGGTGAAAAATGAATACATTTCCAAAATTTCAGACCAGTTTTCCAAATACCAGTCAGCGGTTTTAATTGTCAGGAACTTCGCACGTCCATAGTACCCCCAAAGTCTCCAAACTTATAAGTGGGGCTTCTTGAATAGCAGGGCACACGTTCAAGTGGGAAAAAGGGTTTTCATCATTCCCAATCAGGTCACAGCCAAAAGTCCAGTTATGAATATTCCTGCTGAATTTCCTTCAGCAGCACGCCGCTTCTTCTATGGTATGGGTCTTCCATACTTCCGAGTCACAATGAAAGAAGTTCCAATGAAGAGAGGTTCCTTTGGGATGGATTTGGAACCTTTTAGCCTTCTGGATCAGCAAGAGAAGAGACAATCCTGAACACCCCTGGAGAAACCTTTCAGATCAAGAGATTCAAATTGAAAGCGGAGTCCCCACTCCTTCGCCAGGCAGAAAGTATTCATCCATCTGGTAATCTTCTTATCTCTTCCCAGTCTCAAACAGCTCTGTGCCTTGAGATTAGTGGTAGATTTTGTATAAGGGTAACCCAACAAGGATTGGTGAATCTCACTAAGCAAAATAAAGTCAGATTTCTGGAACATTCCCTTCCTCTATTTTTCAACACTTGAATACTGTTTTTAGGTCCCAGGGCTGAATTACAGCACAAGTAGTAGCACAATGCTTTGTTGTGCAGTCAGAGCTTTGGCAATGTTCCTCTCTCTCTCCACCCCTCCTCTCTTTAAAAAACAAAACAAAACCATTCTAAGCATTTTTGCCTTCTCCTTCCCGAGGAGAAAACGTCCATCAAGTCTGCGAAACCCCCATCCTCCCAAAAAGTTCAATTGTGTGGCTTCCCTTTGACGCATTATTCACGAAATAGAACAACAATGTCATGCAGTTAGTCCTCTTTTGGTACTTTGCTTTCATCAGTGTCAAACTTCCTGTGACAGTACAGCAGATATTTGTCTATGCAAACCTTTGATCAGGGCCACAACTCCCTTGACAGGTAGCTGCCCAGACCAAAAGAAGTGGCAAACAGTACACTTTTTTGCTCTGGGGAAGCTTATGATCAATAGGATAATACCTTTGCACCCATCTAGCAACGGACCTCTACTACATCGTGTGTCCTACCTGCAAAAACGAATTCCAAGGACCGGGCTCTCCTTCACCTCGCCGGCCTCGCCACTCCTCTACAGAATCAAGCCCACTGAGCCAAATGGGAAATGACTTCTCCACCCTCGAATGCACCGAATCAGGGCTGCACCGCCAACGGACACACTTCGCCTCGGCTGGACGAATTTCCGCTGGGGTGGACTTGCCTCTCCTCATCGCCGTTCTCTCATCATCATGGGTGCTGAAGTGCCGCATTGTCGTGACTTTCCGGGGTCCCACTCTGATACGGCTGCCAGTGTGGGCGTTTGCGCTCACTCACCACGTCGCACTGCACTCCAGTCACGAATACGCTTCATTGCATTGTATGCATCCATGCAGGAGCTCTGGGTATCGATCTGGACCCTGCCACCGCATAGCCACCGGCAACACTAATCCACTGGTGGGACTGCCAGTGCCAACTTTGGTGCTCATGCCGCCTCGAAGAGCCCCTCAATCACGTATCGCACCGATTGGTGCTGCTATTGCCGACTGCGCCCCCCACCGCATAAACTGGCAGACTAGTAGACGTGCCTCCCTCGTCTCTGCAACGTGTCAGCCACCTGGGCACTGGAAATAATTCTGGGCCCTGCCTCAGCACTAATCCCGGGTCCCTCCACCTTTCTAACCTCTGTCCTGTCCTCTCTGGTGATTTGGCTGTCACTTGTTTACTTTTACAACGAGCTGCCTCCTACTCCTGCTGTGTTGATGCCCGAGCACCGGGTCCTAAGGATGTCTCTCGATCCGACAATTTTCCACCAGCAGTCGGATCCCTAAAATGGCGACAATCGGCCACTCTTCTATCTTCAAGATGGCGTACGACGAGAACGATGCGATCCCACATTGAGACCTGGGTGAGTGGCTTATTCTCTCTGCCGCCCTCTGACCATTCTGTGTATTTTCCCCCATTCCTCCCACGAAACACAACAATTGGCTGGTGAGGAATTCCAGCCCCCCCAGGATGGCCTCATGTTACGTTTTCTAGTGCTTTTTGGTCCCTCCAGAGTTCCCCTATTGATGAAAAGAAAGGCCATTCTCTGTTCATAAGGCCATTTATTCACTTCCCTAGGCTCCATGTTCTGGCCCATCGAGTCTACACCAGCGGGACTAGGGGTGGTTTAACCCCTCTGGAAGCCGACTTTCATTGCAGAAAAGGCTGTAGGGAGCGCCCTAGCCTGGCTGACCATAAGATGGCTCCTGGTGCAGTATTAACTCAAACCCAACAAATTGATGAGGCCGTACCCCGAGGGGTGAGTCTCCAGGTGCAGGTCAGCAGGTGAGATGAGTAGCGGTGGGCGATAGCCATGCGGTACAGTAGATATGAATACGACAACACCTGGAATGGACATTTACCAGACCCTGCGCATTTCCATCCCACCCTCCACCCCTATCCGGCTCACCCATCATGACACTGAATCTGTGACTCTTGCCACTTACAGTGGAGACATAGCATTCCGACCGATGCCCAGTGGAGCTACCTTGTTAGCTATTGAGGAGATGGGCTGTGGTTTTCCCCCTCTGCCCTCACCTACCCAGCCGGACATTGGACAGACTTTCCATCGCCTCTCCGCTGTATTTCCCTCCTCGTTACTCTTTTGCATTGTCCCCCTTCCATTCTACACGCCATTAACCAACAGATGTAACTTGTAACCGATGTAACTTTTTAAAAATGTGTAACCTCATGTAAAGCGCTCTGATATCTCCGGGTCTAGCCAGCGCTATATAAAACTCAATAAATACATAATTAAATAAACAACTGGGTACAAAGCCTCAGATGACAGAGTCACTTATCCAGTTCATGCGCCATTTGGGATTTCTTGATAGCTGGCGCACCCTTCAACTGCATTTGAGGGAGTATACCTATCACACCCTGACACACAATAAGCATAGTCTTTTGGACCCATTGCTGGTAGCAGGGGTAGATCCCAGGGCACTATCAACAGTTGACCATCTTGGAAGGTCACTTTTGGATCATACGCCTGTGCTGCTCTGGTTACAGTGGGGAGGGGATGAGCTTCTGACAGTCCCGGCTAGCAGGCAGACACTGATCACCGCACTTCAGGAATACTTGGAGCACAACTGGGGCACTATTGCCTCCAAATGGGACGCCCTCTAGCCAGTCATGCGGGGGTCTGCATGGGGATCACCTGCGGAGTCGGGAAGAAACTAATGGCGGACATTTGTGTCCGGGAATGACAATCAGAAGCTCTTCAGAAGGAAGAGGCAAGATCTGTGGCGGTATGAGGGGAGGTTCTTCGTGCCCAGAGCTCTCTGTTAGATTTGAGGGAATCTCTAGACAAGCACACTCTTGCACTTACCGGCAAGACCTGTATAGAGAAGGCAATAAATCAGGCTGGCTCCTTGCCTGAATGGTGAAATGTGAACAGAAGGTCCCACCTATACTGCACTTACGGACACCAGACGGACTATCGGTGACGAACCATCAGGACATCCTGAAGGTGCTTGTGATATACTTTCAGGGCGTCTATGGCTCTGAAGACGATGACTGACCAGATATGGCAGTGACGTTCCTTGCTGGGATAGACCTGCCACATCTCCGGCCAGACACGGTGAATGAGTTGAAAGAGGCCCTTACATTGGAGGAGCTAAGATCTGCTCTTTGAGAGATGAATAAGGCCAAAGCCCTTGGGGGGGGGGGATGGTTTTCCCATTTAATTTTTTCAGACCTGCTCTCCGACGGCCACAGAGAAACTTCTGGAGGCTTACTTGGGGGCACAGATGGCTAGGACCTTGGCTATTACCGTGCGCGAAGGGCCTCATATGCCTTATGTTAAAACCAGAGGGGGGCCTGAGGACCCCTCCTCATTCCGACCACTGACCATAATCAACTCCGATGTTAAAGTCCTCTGTAACCTGCTGGTGAAGCGATTGCAGGGAGTGGTGCATGACCTGGTCCAGGAGGACCAATGTGGATTCATCCCAGCGTGTAGTACAGCTTACAACTTTAGACAGCTGCCACCTGTACTGCATGAGACCACAGGAGTGGATCAGGACATGTTACTTTTATCAATTTACCTGGCAAAGGACTTTAATATGGTCAAGTGGAGTTAACTCATGTCAGAGCTATGAGGGATGGGCTTCAGCCCAGTCTATCGAGACTAGGTGCGACTGCTCTATACTAACCCCATGGCAAATGACTTTCAGTAATTTCAAATATCACTGTGAGGAAGACCAAGTCGAGGGAGACCAGAAGTGCCCAAAGCGTGATTCCGACATCTCACGCAAGCCGGAAACACCCAGCGGTCTAGTGTCGGCGGACCTGACCGGAAAAGGAGTCCCTGATGTCACCAGTAGGGGACGGCCAAAGAGATGCAGAGACGGACATCGGGAGAGACGAGGAGCACGATACGATGTGAACAGAAGCAGAGGAGAGAAGGAAAACGAGAGAGAGAGACCAGTAGAAGAAGGAGGATGGGATCGAGCGCAATGGAGAGGAGAGGAACGAGGAGAGAGTCCTGTATACTGCACCCAGGCCCAGCGACTCACAGGAAGGTGTAGACGCCCCGGGTCCCAACGCCACGGCCCTGGACACGGGTCGTGGCTTAAGGCAAGTACCCTTGAGGGGCTCCTTCTGGTGGGGGTGGTAGGAGGCACATGGTAAATAGCACCTGTGTTATTGGCTTAACTTGCAGTACGGGCGTCACCCTCACGCTTCCCCTCCCTCACTTCCCGCCAACTGGTGAAGGTTGCACCATATGGAGTGAACAAAGAACCACTTTGGTAACCCCAGTTTTGCTTTGTTTTGTTTTACCGTAATGTGACCCGAGAATGTGACCCGAGAGACGAGCTTTGATGTCCTGTGGACCCCAAGACCCAAGGAGTGTCTGAGGAAGGACAAGGAGGACCCTTGGGAGAGACTGTCCTTATCTTATTTTTCCTTTGGAGTATTCTTATTTGTTGGTGTTCTCTTCTGGTTTGACATTGCCAAAAGCCAAAAAGAAAAACATAATAAAGGAAGGCGCATCATATCCTTATTGTGTCCAGTGGTCCCTTCTGCCTCCCACACATCCCCCCCTACAATCCCAACAAATAAATAGCCAAAACAGATACCATGTGTTTGGGCAAGGCATAAACAGTGCAGTGCAGTGATGTTAGAAATTTCACACTGCCAAGCGGCCAAAACACCAGCTACAGAGGTAATAGAAAAAGAGGGAAAATGATTAAATAGGCGGATGTGTTGCAGCTTAAGACCCCAGCATATAAGAAAGCAGTAAGGAACAATCTGAACCAAACATCTGGATAAAGAAAGTCTGGCTCCCAGGGATCCACAATCTGGTGTAGAAAATTCTTCTAAGTAGAGTTATTTCAAGTCACAAGTCGGTCATGAAAAGAACACAACCTTGGCACGAAGTCAATGCAGACTTCCAAAGGGCTGATATCTTTAGGTAGTTAATAAATAACATTCATGATACCCTGAGGTTGAATTTCTAAACTTAAACAAAGTACTAATGATTGCTGCTGAACATCAAGCTGATTGTAAAATGGCAATTTATCAGTTGTTTCGTTAATCAACAGCATATTTGATGAATGTCAAACCAATAACCGCTAGTATTCCAACTAACCCACTGTTACACTCAGAACTCATGGTTGACTGTTGCTGGGATATGATAGATAGAGAAAGAATATCACTAGAAGAGGTGTACGAATATCAGAGGTTCAAGCTGGGGACACTGTCTTAGTAAGGTGGAAAATGACGTTTCATTAGCTTGAATTGAATTGTTTTGTCCCATGACATTTTGGCATTGCTTTTTTAGGTCTCGCCTAGCAGTGCAGCACGAATGTGCTGCCATCGCTTTGCTAGGCATGCAGTATGCACTATAGTGTAGAAGCTTCTTGGAAGCTCCGCCCACTCTCCAGCCCATGTTCTTCATTGGCTTAGGTTATAAATGCTGCCTTCCGATTGGTTTTAAGCTTGTTAGTCCCTCCCCATGGCAGCCATGTCAGTCATTTGTATCCTTCCATGGCTACTGGCCCCTTCACTGCACGGACTACTTTCTTCCCGTCCCTCCCTAACCCCCCCTCCCGCAGTCCGTGACTTCTTGGGGCCCCACGCCCCCCTCCTGCGCACTCCCCATCATGCTTGTGCCTTCTCGCGCCTGCCTGTTTTCAATGCAATAGGTCTTGTTTCTCTTATATTTACTTTGTCGTTTGTTTTCTCTTTCCCATGACAGGGTAGTGCATCTGGTAGCAATCATCCCAATTATCTCTTTAGCATCACACTGTTTAGCGTGTGATGGCTGGCCCCTCCTTCGTCTTCCGTTTCCCTTTACGGGGATGTGCATCTGGATTATCACTTGGTGATTTCTTAGACTCTCCAGTTCCCCGCCCCCTCACTTTCACACTCTATTCTGTGCGTTCGCCCCCCTTCTTAGTGGGAGCACAGATTAGCCGAGCCTGGCAGGCCTCTCCCAAAGTGCTGCCGTCAAGGTCTGTTCAGACTTGTCAGATGAGCTGCGTGTGAGCAGCGTCTGCCTTCTCTGCCCCCTGCCTCCTCTTGGGAGTTAAATTTCGCCTCCCACATCAGTAGTTACCCCCAGGTTACTAATACTAGCTAAATATCACAAGAAAGAAGAGACAAGGGTTTAAGTCTTCTCTGACTCCCTTAACAATATATAAATCTCACACAACAGAGAAAAACTTCATGGCAAAGATAGTAGTACTATACGTCAGAAACGGGAAAATCAAAATAATTTTTAATACTGCCCTCACAATACTAGCTGTCTGCTTGCTCAACGCGTGACCCCGACAATTACTTAGAATCACCCATGCGTCTGTGAAATGTCTGGATTTTACATGGTGCTTAAAGTGAGATTTTAAGCGCTCCCGTTCTTTCGATGCAGAGGAAATTAAGTTTCAGGGAGAATAAGTGATTTGCCCAGGATGTGGCACTTTGGTCAAATGGAGAAGGTGGGTTTAAAGAAAGATCGTCTTGACCTGAGCTCGCCCCGTTTGAGGCCACCCCTGTGTCACGTGCTTACGGGTGAGAGCCAGTTGGTGCGTTTGCCTGACTCTCCTCTGGCACAGCCAGGATACCTTATCTATGTCTAGTGTATGTAATGAGTAAAGCGACGTGCAGATGTCGACCCCGTCCAAAGTTGACCTCTGACACTGTACTGTGAACTGGCATTTTTTCTCTAAAAGAGCAGGTTGAGATGTACTGGAGGTTGTCTTTAGGGAGGATGGGTAGTGGGAGGGGTGGACCTTTCATTCATTATGTCCAGTGCGACACTTCCAGCAGGCAAATGTATAAAAACGTCACCAAATCCAAATTCGGTGTCTTTCCAGTGAAATATGCGACCTTAATGACCTTGACAACATGAAAGAAAAGAACAGTGGATGATAAAACCTGAAAAAGTAACAAAGACGTTTATTGGCATAATTATTCCCACAAAACTTTAAGCAGGAAATTACAACAGCAAAAGTTTATTTTTCTATTTTTTGTCAAAAACCTCACCTTCGGACGACACGGGCGAAGAGTTAGCACTTAGCAGCTTTCAGAAGTGCAAAAGGGGCGCACTTCGACCAGTGTGAAGGACAATATTGGCTGATAGTACCGACCTCTTTGAAGCACTACGTCCAAATGTACCTGGTGTTGATGAAACTAAGCCCGCAGCCATTAGGCCATAACAAAAAAGATATTATATATATATATATATATATATATTTGTGGACAAATTGCGAGCTTTTACAAGGTGCCTGAGAGAGTCTGTCTACAAGACTCCCGGGTTCAAGATATTTTTTACATCTTCATTTGTATTTATCCATATTTTATAGTTGCTCCCCATATTTATTTATTTATTAATTCCCTTTTTTTTCTTTTTACAGTTTTTATATAGCGCGAACTCGAGGCGACGGTATTGGAGCGCTTTACATAAGCATCAGTTACATAACACGAGGACACGTTAATTTTTTGATAAGCACGGGGAGATTAAGTGATTTGCCCAGAATCACAGGCATCTCCCCGTTTAAGTATTCTGTCACATTTATTTTGGGTCTGGTGAAAAAAGAAGTTGCAAGTCCTCATCTATTTATGACGGTTGGGTTTTATTCCATTAACCAGTCAAGCATACAATGTAAAATACACTCATCAAAAAACGTCAGCATTGTATAAAGATAGGTGCACACCTGCAGCTATTTGTGTTTCCGTTCTATATATGTGCACAATCATTGGCCAGGCAGCCAGGTTTCACGGTATCCAAAACCTTTTAAACGAAGACCTTCTTAATTTGTGATTTTTCTGTTTTCAAAAATAAACACAAACAGGTAAACGTGTTATTTGACTGTACTTACGTGTAAAAATGTGTTAAATCCGAAGACTAGACATGTTATGCACGAACTCAAACAGTTGATAGACGTTGGGGCCCTAGAAGGCCTGTAAAATATATTGTTATTGTTGCAAATTTCTAGCAACTTGGCAGCGGAGCGCTGTACACACTCATTCTGGCAGTAAGTGATACTCCCCAGAAGTCGATGGTATCTGAGTCGGGCAGCGTGACAGGCACCCTTCAAGCTTAATACTTCGATGTCACTGATTTTGGCAGGTATGAGGCACCCAGGGCTGAGAGATATATATCAATAAGCAACCATTTAGATTCCCAGCACTTATAAAACAAGCTGCAAGGGAGGGTGCTGGCTCGCAGAGCAGGCCTCTGGGTTTGCAAAGGTGGGTTATTTTAGCGTCTCGAAACGTGAGTCGTTTTTTCTTACCATTATTGTTTACAGCATATGTGTCTATATTTTTGTGGATGTCTGTACGTTTGTACAGATAAATATTATAGTTGTGTGCATGTAGCTATATGCATGGTTTGTCCCCACCTCATGTGCAAATCTTGGCGGGTCCACTCAACCTCTCATCCTTCCAAGGTCGATACAATTATAAGTATGGAGTAGATTAACAGTAAACCATTGAGTAGAGTTAGCAGTAAACAGTAACGTGGCCAAAATATCTCACAGCGTGGCGGAAGCTTTACAGATTCATGTGTTATGTTTTGTTAAGTTGCTATTTGATGTTGTGTTACCTTGATGTTATGTTACGTTACCTTTCATGGGCTAAAACAAGAATGTACTGTATGGCTAAATACTTATAAGGTCCCAATGGGGAGACCGAGTGCATTGTAAATGCTTGTCTTATTACTGCACACTGTAGCATTTATTGCAGGTTTCAGGCAGTTGTTTGCCTCAGGCTCACCTCTGTTTGGGTGTTGTAGAAGTTCGTCTAGAGGGTTTTAAGCCTTCGATTTCTCTTCCACTGCACTCCCAGTGAATAATGTGCTGAACTCGTACCGGTGTAATTTCCATACACCGGGACACTTTCAGCAGCGCCTGCACGTTGTCTGCTTTCCATCTGCAACAACGTGCAGGCGGGGATGGGGCTTTCTTATCTAAGATTCCTGCTGGGCCCATAACAAAGGCTGAATTTGAGGGGTCACACCTAGAAGCAAATGCAGCAGAGGGGAAGCAAAGGCTCACACCTTGTTAGCACTTCACACATACTTAAGAGAGGCAGCTTTTCACTTAGTTCAGTCCCTGTTTATGAAATATGCATGCACTGTAAGAATGTCAGATGTGTTGGTCTTTCCCAGTATTTACACAAAACAAATTGCATTTATATAGAGCTTACTCCCCCTGAGGAGGCATTGAAATGATTTAAGTACCAACATTTTTTCTTGTATAGCGCTACTCATTCCAATGCTGGGTTTCAGAGCGCTTTACATCAACACGCGCATATTACATGTACAATAAATGATATAAGTTTGTAAATGAATGAACAAGATGTGTTACATAAAACTGGGGGATTGTAAGGTGTAGAAGTCACATATCATCTTCCATTACGCTCACTGTGCTATTATCCTCGCAATGCGCTCAAAAATACACATGATAGACCTGCTAAACATATATGTGTGGGCTTTAGATCTGATGTCACTTCTTGTGATGCCAGTTCCTGTAAAGTCGTGGCTTGTGATGCCACTTTCTATGATGTCAATTCCTGTGATGCCATGTGTGATGTCATGCACCATGATGTTGTGTGAAGTGATGTCATCCGCCCTGAAGTCGCGTGCCACGATGTCGCGCGTTGTGATGTCACTTGCATACTGCCTTACTAGGTTAGTCCCCCCACTTCTTTTTTTAGGACTTGTGCCCTGTCTTTAATCCTTACTCTCGGGGAATATAGATAATAAAGTACAACCTTATATCAAAAGAATGTGACTAATAATCAGTAATCCGACTGCTAAATATTCCTAAAACTAGCTCTGAAAATATCCATAACTAAAATCTAACTGCAACACAATAAAAACAGAGACATATATAACTGCTACTGTCACGAAAACTTAAAATCACGAGTAACAACGCACCCATTAAAACTGAAATAAGCAGAAGAACAGAGGCTTGAAAGAATTACGGCCTATAATCTGCATTCCTCCTGCTTCATCAATAAACTGTCTATGGTTACCACACTGCTTTGTGCAGCAGATGGAAGAGAATTTGGATTTGTGTTACAAAGAGACCAAGTGACACTCTCAGTTAAGCGGAGTCACATATAAAAAGAATCAAGAGCAGAACATCTACTACAAAAATGTACAACTGTACTCTGTCCCAAACATAATCAACAGAAGCACACCAAAACCAAGAGGAAGACGCCATGTTTACACCTTGATTGTCAGTTTTGCTGCAGTGCTTTCATTTATACAAACGTGCTCTGTATGTTTTATGTGTTATGATAGTGTGTTTTTAGCTCTTACATTCATGTAACAAGTAGTGTTTTATGTTAAGCCTAGTAGTTCCCCATATGACTGATTACAAGGACGAATTCCCAAGAGATTCTTCTCACACTACATCATAATTCACAGACAGGTTCACCTTCGCAGGAAAGCATGTGAAAAGGTGAAAGTACAGCATCTCAGACTCTGTCAGAGAGGCTTCTGCATTGTTCAGGACACTGGCTAATAACATGCTGAGCTCTCACAGACAGAGGCTGGCCTTGAAGGCTCCAGGCTGCCTGTCCTCACTGAACAGGTATGCAGTGTGCTGCATGCCCCTCGATGCCAGACTTCTCAGTGCTAGCTTTGCTTAGCAAAGACTGTGTAGAACAGAGAACTACATAAGAATAACATGTTCCTTTTTTATACTGTTCACTTTCTGTTCATTCTTACTCGCCACTACTATCTTTCTGCATATATTCTGTACTAGCCTGGCTTTAAATGAAAGCCTGGAAAATGCTCGTTGATATTTATTTATTGTCTGTGTTCTCTTAGGAAAAAGGGTGAGGAAACCCCCCATAAATATCCGTGTCTTTGGTGGGTAGTGTGGACTCCTAAACTGGATTCTTTCCTGGTAGATTTGGAAGAGATGTCAACAAAAGGGGGCACAGGAGGGGCTTGATATAGGTCCAACGTACATGCCCTAACTTAAGCCACAAGACAGAAGGGTATGAAGTCCCTTTTAGTAGTGTGTTAGCCACTAAATGTGTACTCTAGGTGGTAAGGAGGTGGGGAATACCTCTTTTCGGAACTGGGACCCTCACACACCCAGCAAGCTAGGTGTCATGCTTCATCACCACCTGATCACATCTGTGACTTATTGAGGCGAGAAACATGTTGACCATCTGGGGGTTGAGCAAAATATTTGTCACCTTATAATAAAACAGTCGCCCCCCTCTAATCCTTTTAACCAGGGTGGGACCCTAACAGAATAACATTTATCACAAAGGGTTCCCTTACCTGTTTTACATTCACATCCTACATCTACACATTCCTAGGCCCCTCACACCCACGGCACCGATACGGCGAAGAACAAAAGATCTCCGAAAAAGAGCCCCTTTATGGGTGCCCGTCGAGCATTGCAGCGCCGGCCCGACGAGGAGCAAACCCATATGATGAAGCATGACACCTAGCTTGCTGGGTGTGTGAGGGTCCCAGTTCCGAAAGGAGGTATTCCCCACCTCCTTACCACCTAGAGTACACATTTAGTGGCTAACACACCACTAAAAGGAACTTCGTACCCTTCTGTCTTGTGGCTTAAGTTTGGGAGAGATTCATCGGACACCACCTGTCTGTTTTACTCACTCTAAATTGTACTTTGATATAAATCTACTGACTAGGGGCAAGAAAAATGCATTAGATGTGGTCGGCAATCATCTAACACATAAGAAACACACAAAACAACATTTACAATGCTCACAGGTGTTGGAGAAATGCAAAACGCAGAAGATAATTCTTTTTTCAATGTTTTGAAAATAAAAAGAGACATTCACATGGGTTATGGTAGCTGATTGCATAGTTTATGGCCTAATACGATAGGAACATAAAATGGGAGGGAGTACAGGAGGGCGTCGACTCCTCAGGAGACCTTGATTTACAGAATATAGAACACATTAGAAAGATATAAATTGGCAAAACTATGAATAGATTTGAAAATGATCCATAGATAAAGAATTTGGAAGAGGTACACAATAAGGAGTGATATGAGCAGAATTGCTAGTTGCAAAAAATGCAACTAGCAATTGGAAAGGATTCGAACTAAAGCATATTTAGCAAAACCAACATATAAAAAACAATAATCCAGATGAGATAGTACCAGGGATTGAGTAAGATAATTAGTAGCCAAGAAGGTAAGAGAAGTACAGATCTCCTCGATGCTGAACTATTGAAAACGGTCCACATGGACAGCCTAGGGAATGTGGTTTTCAAAAATTAGGGATAAGTCAAAGGTGATGCCTAAGTTATGAACAATGATGGGGGGAGTAAAAGGAAAGTAGACAGACTAGACATAAAAGGAGGGACAGAAAAAATAGATGCAGTAGGAACAGAATGTTGGTAGTAAGTTTGGTATAAGTAGTAAGATATAGGCAGAAAGTCTGGGATACAGAGCATCTGTAAATGCTGGAAAATAAAAATAAATGTGAGTGTCATCAATGTAACAATGTGTGTGAAAAATAGAAGAGGAGATGATGAATGTTAGAGGGATATTGTGTATAAAAAGAAGGGTACCAAGAACCGCCCCTGAGGCACACCATAATGCAGTGTGTGGAGGAGAACCATGCCAAGACATAAAACATCCAGTTGCTTGTAAAAAATATAGAAACTCGATCAATGGGTATTTTGTCCCATTATAAGGTAAATAAACTATCTCGACCTGAAAGATGGACAAGTGCAGTGTAAGTCAACTCATTACACAATCCCACAGTGACTGAATCTTTAAAATGTATAGTATAGCAATTAGAAATTATCAAACTATCTTTTTGAAAAATATTCTAAATAGTTTCAAAATTTTTGAAGTGTTTTTGTATTTTTAATTTACAAAATATTTGTCTTGTACATCTTTCACCTTCAATGAATTTAGTAACCTTTTACTCACCTTGCTGAGCCTGCCGGATTTCACTGTAAACCGTGTCAGTCCCCTTCATCACAGGAGCTAGAAAATTTAGGAGACCCGGATCAGTTAATTCCTCTCACCCGACCTTGAATGTTTTGAAAAAAGGATTACAAATCTTTTACATTTACCTTATTGTTTGCTTATCAAACACTTGCAAGCTTTATGGCAAGGAATTTGAGCAAGGCAGACATGATTCACAGGTGCTGATGGAAAATACAGCATGAGAAAGATTTAGGGGTATATTATCAAGGTCCGGCGTTAAAATTATCGCCGCTTTATCGGCAGAAAACTGCCGCTAAAGCGGCGATAATGGGCTTGATAATATGGCGCAGAGAATTCCAATAGAAGCCCATGTTGACACCAGAACATGGGCTTCTATTGGAATTCCATAGAGCATATTATCAAGCCCATTATCGCCGCTTTAGCCGCAGTTTTCTGCCGATAAAGCGGCGATAATTTTAACGCCGGACCTTGATAATATGCCCCTTAGAGACTAGGCAGAAGAGTAACAGACACAGAGGGCGGTTTCAGGAGACACAAATAGTTGAAGAGGAGGATATAAATGATCAGAATATCCTTCCATTTCTTTAAGAAGCTTCAGAGCATACCAGGCACGGTATAGCAAAGGATCTAAAAAGCAGATGTAGAAAACAGGAGGCTCAGAGGAAGGTGTCCCTTCCTGCACAAAACAATCCTGATTACAATGAAGGCACACTTGCACCATGGTGCTAGGAAGCCAAAAGTGCTGCATTGGTGCTAGGAAGCCAAAAGTGCTCCAGCACTAGTAAAGGACAGTGATGCGCCGTATAATGGTAAATACGGTGCATTACTGCTTACCTTTCATGCAGCAGAACAAAGTGGCCTGCTGCGTTACGCTGCGTGAAAGAAAGATAAACCTGCCCGAGCATCTGCTTTCCTGACTAGGCAGATGCATCAGGAAAAGACTCAAATTTGGATGAGCGGCTCAGGAAGACAAGAACTAAGATTCATTGGAGCCACCATATGGAATAGCCCAAGCATATACTCGTAAACTGGGACTGAAATCGAGGATAGGTGGAGGGATTCAGCCCAAGAAGGGCACACCAAGCCAGGGGAAAGACTGAGCTCAACCCTACAGGAGAGATAATATGGGAAAGGGCACAGCCAGAGGCTCATCTTAGGAACAGACAAGATGAGTATGGACACTGGTACTGGCCGGGGCTCTTCCTCTACACACCGAAAACAAGAAATTCATGTGCCATAAAGTCCAAGCACCTGCTGCACAACATCCAGGAGCACTGCAAGTTAAATCCAGGTATACTTGTGTGGATAAAGAAGCAAAGCATGCAAACCAAGCCCCATCCCACTCTACTGCACCTCTACCTGTATGAATCTAAACCCTTGGTACCACAACCTTACATAATGGACCCCTACCTCCACCCTGCACCTGGGTAATTCAAGCTCCTTAGTCAAAGATGCAGAGTAGCCAGCTTCAATGCAATGCAGAACAGGTGTAAATTATTCTCATGATTCTAACTGGTAAGAATATCTATGGCCCTATGTGGTGCCAGCCCCACCTCCTCCATCTCTGGTGGTTAAAAACTTAAGGTGAAATGTAGCACTACTCTTTCCATGAGGCCGCAGATCTCTGCTGTGGTGGGTCAATGCTTTACATTGCTCTGGACTCTCAAGATATTCCTCCCCCTCCTGCCTCCCAAGGTGAGAAGAGTGGTGATCCATGCTTTGATCACCTCCTGTTTGGATTCCGCGAACACTCTTTATCGAGCAGCTGAAGCTTTGGTGAATCATCTGCAGATAGTTCAAAATGCTGCTGTGAAGCTTCTTCTGCATCTACCTATGCATTCCTCGTCTTCATCGGCACTGAAAGCTCTACATTGGCTGCCCGTCAAGAAACAGATCTTATTCAAAGCCTTAGCTTTGGTCCACAGGGCCATGTATCTCCCTAGCCCTGGCTACTTGGTGAAGAGGTTCATCCAATATCTTCCTTCCAGAGTGCTGCACTCTGCTTCTGCCTCTGCCTCACTCCTCTCAATTCTGCCCTTTAGGCTTGTCCGAAGGGGAGGTAAATCTCTCTCATTCATTCACTAACACATAGCTCTATGCACAACTCTGCATGTTCAGATACTTAATGGGTTCTAAAAAGCGCATGGTAGCTTCACACAGCTTGCTCACTACCTCAAGAGCATACACTGG
This sequence comes from Triturus cristatus, assembly GCF_964204655.1. Taxonomy (NCBI): domain Eukaryota; kingdom Metazoa; phylum Chordata; class Amphibia; order Caudata; family Salamandridae; genus Triturus; species Triturus cristatus. The sequence goes on along the minus strand of NC_140590.1, from coordinate 629,539,442 downwards.
CTTGAAATGTGGACCCTCATCTGACTTTGACACTGCTTCTCTACAACACATTTCTCCTTCCCTCTCACACTGCTCACACGCACTACCGACCCCACACTACTCCTATTCATATTCTGCCATTGCCCCATACACTGCCCTCGCCAGCTACATGCTACATCCATGCAATCGCCCATCCATACAGCTACCTTCAACGTCTAAAAGAACCAGACAAATTGGCTTTGTCAATGATTCGAGCAGAAGGCATGGGTTTTCCTATGCACCCTCTAACACGGCCCAGTAGTGTCATTTGTTTGTTCTGAAACATCGTCTGTAATGTTTTCTTTCTAGCGCAGGCAGCAGTTATCTTCAAGCTCACGTCCTGGCCCTTCACTGGGAAACCACCCAAAAGTGGTTTCCTGCCAGTGATACCGCTCTCAAGTACATGAGCTGGAAAGGAAAGTGTGTTCGGGATACTCTCTCTGCTACCTCACCACATACTATCGGAGAGAGAACTCCAAAAAGGAGTTTTACGGAATACCACCATCAAATCTTTCTCTTCCCGATCTTCTCGTCCTCGTACCCTTCTTGACTACAGACTGAGCTACAGCAGCCAGACCGTCCCTAATTCTCTTCAAGTTATGGCAAACCCCGCTTCACCCTTCGAATTTAGTCAAAGTCTCCTAGGCAATTTGGATCCACTTTTCTAAAGGCAGATTTTTTAGCCAACTGTTTTGGCTTCCCAGCTAGGCTTGAGTTATATAACTATGCATACATTTGAAATGAAGAAACCGCCTTTGTACCAGTGTAAAAGGCTTTCGCTTACCTTTGTGGGAGTCAGGTGTGTCTTGCATCACTTCAACGTATTCCACATCATTGCTTGTTTCATCGGGTACTACAAAAGAATGGTACTGCTGTTACTTAGAAAGGGTGAGTGTGTGCATGGTGGTCTAGGGCAAACAAGGAAGGGGTCTGGTGTTTCCTTGTGCTAGGGGTTTACATTTCCTGGATACCTCATCAGCAACTGATTTATGTGAGGTGGGACAGATATGACGAAAAGACACTTTCTAGTTTCACAGCATACATTGAGTATTTTCCATTTAGCGACGGCCTGCACTTGACTCAAGCTGGCAAACAAGGGAGCTTAAAAATGTAATAACACTTTGAGAAACAAATATTCGATGTCACATTAGCTTAGGTGACAGAGGTTCAACCTTTATCAATTCTATGGTGTTGTATATAGATGCTGCCTATAGGTGGCACTGCCTACTGCAAGGCCAGTGAGGCCATTGTGAGGGCATCTAAACCCTAATGTGCTCTGTTCCGAATTACGCAGGAACTATTTTATCTGAAAGACTAAGACCAAAGTGAAACAAATTCTGTGTCAGGATCGGAGGCAAGGATTACGCTTTATTTCCTTCGCTTTCATAACATACAAAAACTACCATTCCCATGAACATCTGGGAATGAAACAAAAGTTAAGCAACCAAAAGGCAATAGAGTCCATGCAGCAACAATTCAGGAACCAACTGCCTCTAATATAGTCCTTCGCTTATGTCCCCACATCCTCTTAATTCGCTGCTCGCAGCCGAGATAAATTCATACCTCCCTTTTCTCTTTGTTAAATGTGATATTGTCATTATTCCTGTATTATGTGTGCTAATTTGATTAATATTGCTTATATTATTGTGACAATCGGGCTGCGGGAACGCTCTTGTGCTGCTTCGCAACCAGCGGCTTGGTGTGGCTCAGTCCAGGGTGCGGTCCGGTCCCCCGTCCATTAGGTGGCGCTGACCGCGTTTTGGGCTGTGACACGCAACTTTCACTTCCCTACATAGCGGGATTGGAGTCGCACGTCGCTAGCCTCGGGAGCCAAATTGCCTTGAGAGAGATACCCCGGTCAGGGTCTGTAGCCCTTAATTCTGCCCTTATATGTTGATTCTGATGCCCTGCTAGTCAGGGTCTGTATTGTGCGCTATACTTGTGACGCCCTGGCAGTCTGTTTTGCTAAAGGCTTCGCAGAGGGTATATGTTTTGAGATGACACCCAAAAAAGGGTCAGCATTGTTTAGTTATACTGCACAGGCGAACAGTATACACTGCTGTGACACCTGAAAGGGTCAGCATTGTTTATTCACGCCGCACACACTGGGTTGGGGACAAACTCTCAGGCCCGAGATTCTCCTTGGTAAACTGGCACCGGGAGAGGGGTGGGTGGGTCCGGGGTGGGTGGGTCCCCGGGCTTGGACCCATCGCAATGATGCTCTGCTCATCTACATGATTTGGCTGTCAACCCAGCTCCGAATTCACAGCGCTCTGCCTGCACATTCCTGATGACCTTCAATGATTAGCGCTTAACCTCGGATACAAACAGCACACTCCAGCCCCTACTCTTGCAGGCAGTGCCTGTGCATATTACCTATTTTGCATTGGTGTAGCGCCTACTATATTGCTTTTGGCCTTCGTTTTCTTTCCCTACTGGGCCCATTACAATGGAGGTCACAGAGGACATCCAGAGGGAGGGGGACCCTCTAGGATTCCTTCCATGGGATGACGATTTTTATGAGGCTGTGGACGCCTTTGATCTATAGGGCGTTGGCAGAAGCTATGGGGCCCTTGGAGCTCTGCCTCCCCCAGTAAATTGCATGCAAATATGCAATGGTTAACAAACCCAGTATGGTTTCCTCAGAACCCACAGGCCTCTTGGAACCAACCCAGCCACTGGGATCTTGAGTAACCCTGGGCGTAGCTGGACCACACGGAGGTCCACGGAGTTGGGAACAAACTCCGTGGAACTCCGCTCCGCCACCGCCTCCACCCCCCCCCCCTATTAACAATTAATTAGACATTAAATAAAAACTAAAACAAAAAACACTTACCTCTCCTGCGGCGTCCCCGATCTGCCCTCCTCCTCTTCCTCTCTGTCTCTGCGTAATCCTTGTGAAAACTGCGCATGAAATGCGCATGTGCAGTTTTCACAAGGATCACTCAGACGGCGAGGAAGAGGAGGAGGGCAGTCCGGGGATGCCGCAGGACAAGTAAGTGTTTTTTGTTCTAGTTTTCATTAATGTCTAATTAATTTTAATAGGAGGCTGGAGGCGGGGGCTGGCCAACTCCGCTCAGCTGCGGAGTGTGCGGAGATTTGCCTACTCCGCATTATCCATGGAACGTGCAGTAGGCAAATTTCCGCACACTCCGCAGGCGGAGCAGAGTTCTCTGCCTGTGCCTAATCTTGAGTAGTTTCGGTGAAACATCGCCAGGAAGAAAGGGTTGATCATGATGACGCCTTTGAACGTATTAAGCATGCCTTTCAGGACCAAGTACTCCTCTCCCTCCTATCCTGGGATCCGACTGGTTTGGTCTCTAATCCTCCACAACCAGTGTCCCCTGACCCAGATGACGCCTCCCACAATGACACAGATGATGATGATGCCTGTCCTTCTAGGCCTTGGCCCTCCTCTCCCCCAACCCCCACTGAACCCTCAAGACCGGACGCGGGGTCCAAAATGTTGGACCCCGATGATATTATCCACCCTTGGTCCGCAGAGTGGGCTCCGTCTGAGAAGGTAGGGAATTATGCGGTGGGTCTTGTTCACAAGCCGCAAGAAAAAGAGGCCCATAGCCTTCTTTGGGCGGAATGCCCGCACCCTACCCTGTACGGGAAGGTGGCTGTAATACCCGAATTAGCCCTAGATGACCAAGTTTATGAAAGATCCAAAAAAGGGTATAGATACGTCCAGGAGGGCATGTCAAAAAAGGTATTGGATGCCATTGGCCCATTGACAAAGATATTAGACATGGCTGAGGATGCCCAGTGTTCAGGCTCCCTAATTTCAACAGAGGTGATCTCTGGATGGGCGCAGCGCACTATACATTTTCTAGGTAACGCAAATTGTGCATTGTCCATTGAGCATCAACGCTCCTTCTTAATAAAGGTGGACCCGAAGCTTGGGGACCTAGCAGTCTCGGGGGCAGGAGCGATAGCTCAGGGGGAACTCTTTAATAAAGAATTGGGCAAGTTTTTCAACACACTTATGTGTTTGGACGAGGCCCAATCGTCCGTTAAAAGAGTGTTCCACCCCTGGGGTTTCCATGGGGCTGGTAGAAGCAGGGGCCACTCATCCTCGAGGGCAAGGTTCCAGGCGAGGCTTCTATCAGGATAAATCCCGCTTTGCCAATATCTACCCAACCAGAGAACATTGTTTCCATGACAGAAGCATCAAGGGATTCAATGCTGCTTCCATTTCCAGTGAAGGGGTTCTCCCTTCTTCCCTTCTAAGGGTAGAGGGCCATCTGATGAATTTTCCCACATCTGGAGCTCCATCACAACAGAGGCTTGGGTTTGGCAAACAAGTCATGGTTTTCAGATCGAGTTCTATGGTTCCCCTCAGCAGGACTCCCATCCAAGACCCATTCTGTTCTCCACACAAGATGCCACGGTGGTAGATGCAGAGGTCACCTCTCTCCTGGATAGGGGAGCTATTTGTCCCTCAGTTTCTTATCCCCACAGTTTCATCAGCAACCTTTTTCTGGTCGACAAAGCCGCCAGGGACAGCGCCCAGTCATCAATCTACGCAAATTCGTTGAGTGGCAGGTTTACCGTCATTTCAAAATAGAGGGCACCCACCTCCTTCCAGATGTCCTGAGTCCGTTAGACTGAATGGCCTGTCTGGACTTAAAACATGCATACTTGTCAATTCCAATATTTCCACCCAGCAGGTGGTTTCTCCATCTCATCTGGCACCAGCAAACGTACGGGTTTTCCACTCTGCCCTTCAGTCTCTCCTTCGCCCCCTGGTGCTTCACGAGAGTCCTCCAACCGGGCACGGAGTACCTACGGGCACAGGGGGGTGTGCTTTATCGTCTATTTAGACAACATGCTCCTTTTGACTTAGTGTCCATGGCAGCTGTCGATCCAGCTACAGATGGCAGTCACCCTTCTACAGAGCCTTGGTTTTGTCATAAACGAGAAGAAGTCTCTGTTGGTTCCCTCTCAGAAGAGAACTTTTCTGGGTTTTATGACAGATTCGACCAAAGCCACATTGAGTCTTCCATATTGGAAGGTGACGAAGATCCATCACAAGTTAAGGAGGACGCAGTCCAGGATTATGCTCGGTCCTGGCATAGAATGAAACATTTCCTAGCTATTGTAACAAAAAGTTTCAATTCTATTAAGGACACGGAGGCGAGGATTATACCGCCCAGTGGATTATGATACGGTTGACCCTCCCGGTGACTAGTAAGTATAGAGTTATGCGCACCCAGATGTATTTTACATGACTGCCAGTGTGATTTGATGGTTGCTTCATGATTTGTTCCTTATCATGCAAGCTTTATTTTGGCTGAGGCCTCTGGTTAACTGCTCTCTTTTTCCTAGGGACGTAGTCGGGGAAACAAGCTGTATCATCCCAGAGTATTGGCATGACTCGCGCGACGAAAAAGGATGTGGGGACACAAGTGAAGGACTATATTAGAGACTCTTGGTTTCTGATCGGTCGCTGCATGGACTCCTATTGCCTATTGGTTGCTGAACTTTTGTTTCAATCCCAGAGGTTCATGGGAATGGTAGTTTTTGGATGTTGTGAAATGACTGCTGTTGATAAAAAGCAAAGGAGGTAAAGCATAATCCTCGCCTCCGTGTCCTTAACAGGACTGAAACTTTCCATAACCATAACTAGGAAGTTTTTCATTCACCACTAAAATTCACGGCATCTCCAAGTGGATATTTATGCCATATGTCTTCTCACTCTTTCCAGAGTACTCTAAAGCTAACACAAGCATATTGATTTTTCATCAATTCATTCTGTTTGACACCTTTTTTGGCTATTACACCACTCAGCTACTCTTAACCGTATTAGTGTAACTGTAACTTGCTTCACCGATGTTTTTTTGCTCAGGCTTACATGGCCCATCGGAAGTGCATGTTTCTGGCATTGCAGCACTTTGAGCTGTGGCTGAGGTGTGAAAACAATGAAGTACCTTGCTCATCCAAAAACTGTTTACATTTTTGGTACTAGCATAGGTCATTGTCCTCTTCTCAAGATGTCTACTGTGCACCTGCTTGCATTCTGTGTGAGAAATGAGCTATGTAGCTACTAACTGAAATTTGTGTACGTTGAGTTAAAATGTCACTCTTGCAATTGGTGACTGGCAACTTTTTTGGCTATTCCACCACTCAGCTATACTTACTCGCATTAGTGAAACTGTAACTAGCTTCCCCCATATTTTCTTGCTCAGTCTAATATTGACCACAGGAAGTGCATGTTTCTGACACTGACGTGTTTTGTATATTAAATGTTTTACATGAACACAATGTTAATGCATAGACCTGCTAATGTCATTTGTAGAGACATTTCTGTCAATTCACATTTAGACTGACTATAGCTAATGTAGGCCTGTATTTTAAAATGGCTACCGCTGTTTGCCATCTTGCTTTGTAACACATGACCATTTTATTTCTAGGTGAAGCTGGAGTTCTAATTATGAAATGCAATGTTCTTTTACCTTTTTTTTCTTTGTGAAGCTATGTTTTCTATTCTTTGTGTTAATCATGGAGTGTTTTAAAGAGTAGGGTATTCACAAAGACACCTTCAGAGTACAGGCTGGTCCCTGTATCTCATCTTGTTGCAGATAGTGTAAGTCTGAAGGATACTCAGGGCTATTGTTAGGAGTCCTGAGAGCCTAACAACCTTCTCATGAGAATTGCATGTAGGTGTGTAAACTGTTAGACTTGTGTGATTTAAGTTAGAGCATATTAGATCATAGGGCAGTTGTTTCTCGATGCGGCGTAGGGCAGATTAGAAGATTTAGGGCCATATGTAGGTAGAACGTGTTTTGCGATTCTCTAATTGCAATTTTTAGGGAATCGCAATTAGAGAATTGCAAAACGGAATGTAGGTAGGATTAGCAAATAATTTTGCGAATCCTACATATTCCTTAATTGCGAATTGCAAATTGCAATTCGCAATTAAGGAATACCTCCCCATTCATTCCTATGGGCCTAGAGGCCCATAGGAATGAATGGGAAGACATTCTCAATTAGCGATTCTCAATTAGAGAATCGCAAATTGAAATGCAATTTGAAGTGTGCCAGGGTGTCAAAAGGACACCCTGGTGCACCCCTGAAATAAGCATGGGTGCACATGTGGCACACATACATGCCCTAAGGACATGTGTGTGCACCACATGCCACTTTGAAAAATACAAAAATATGCATTTTTGAAGGAAATCGCAAATTACCACCAACCTGTAGTTGGTGGTAATTTGCAATTCCTTAAGGCCAAATTGCACTTTTTTGGTGCTTCTTACATTGCATTTAAGGAATCGCAAAATTTGCGATTCCTTAAATGCAATTGCAAAATAAGGAATCGCAAATTTAGCGATTCCTTATTTTGCACGAAGATTTGCATACCTACATACCACTTAGCAAAATTTCGATCGCAATTTTGCTTTCTACATATGGCCCTTAGAGTACTCTCTTAGAGTGAGAGAACTGAATTTCGTTTGTCCTTTCCTTAGAGGTGACCCTATACTGGCTCATCCTCTCATTTATAAGACTTTGACTTGATTTGAACTTCATAATATTTGATGCATTCAGATTTATTAATACTGTCTGCTTGTGCCTTCTGATAACTAACAAACCTTCATGATTTGAAACTTAATTATTCTTTATCTTTCTTGCGGAGCATAATCTGCTTTACATTTATTGAATGTATTGGTTTGATGTACAGGCCCAGCTGCAAACTTCGATCCACCCGATAGCGCTTTATGGTCTGGGAATTTATACAAAGAAAAAGGCTAACATGTGTACTTGACTTAATTTGAGGAGAAGCAGTGTCAGTTGACTCTGTGATTCACAGACTACTAACATCTGTTTCGTCAATAAACACTTTCAAATTCTGCACTATCCCTATAAGGAGATTTATTTGACTATAATTTTAATCAAATTCCATTTTGTGGGCCATATTCGGAGGCCTTTAGAATTTACCCACAGACTTGCTAAAATGTAAGTACCAGCAAATCACTCATGGTCTACCATGGAAAGCAGATGCCACTCGACACTTGAGGGTCACACTTAAGAGCTGCCCGCTAACTGTTTCCACTAAGGCCTCACTCTTGAGACTTGTTTCTTTGATTAGGGCTACATTCCAGTTTTTTTTTTTTTATAAAGGGTGCGCTGTATGTATCCCATTTAGTAGGATCCTCTATGAAACTAATGAATCACTTTACCTTTCTTTTCTTCTGTAGGCTTTTCAATGTGATTTTCACCATTTTCATTGTGAGCTGAAATGGATAAAGGACAAACATTTTGAAGTAACATTAAAATAATTAATAATTAATAAAGAGCTGTTTTCATCAATCATAGTCCGGGAGAAGGAAAGAGCTACCTGACAGATAACATGGGATTTGTGAGGATGTGGCGCAGTTGCCAGTGCTGCTGGTTGAAAACTGGGGAACCTAGCAGCGCTGAGCAATATGCAAATCACTTAATCTCTACGGGTGATACATTGTTATATAAATATGCTGCAATAGTAAAAGGCAACATTTTATGAAAATATAGTTTCACCAAAGCGAATGTTAACAGTATTTCGGCGGCGGGATACTGATAAGAGAAGTAGATGAGGAACAAGCATTGGTAAATGCAGGAAAATATGCTACAGCCAAGAGAAATGGAAGAAAAGTAAGTGGCAAGCACAGGAACCAATGAGAAGCCAAGAGAGAGAAGAGGCAGGATGTAAGTTCCTTTTAAGTTTAAATTAAAAACAATAGATTTCTCAAGCACAGCACGAGCCCTGTGCAGGCGAAACCTTAAAAGCGCCATGAGGTGGCCAGCATTTGCTGTGTGAAAGCGTTTTTTTTTTATTGGCCCCCCTGAGGTAGTGTGCACTATAACAGGGTCCCCTGAGGGAGGCAAAACGGAGGGAAGGGAGGGGTTTAGGCAGTGCGAGAGGAGGGCAAGAGGCAACAGGAGAGAGGGGGCATGGGAGGCAACACAGAGGGAGGAAGGATGAGAGGCAACGAGGAGAGCGGGAGGCAAAGACGACGGTGTGAGAGCATACGCACAATGGAGGATGGGCGGAAGGTTTTTGAGGGAAAGCAGATGGGCAACACAGGTTTTTTTTTTGGGCAGATTTATATAGCGCGAACCCGACCCAAAGGTATTGGAGTGCTTTACAAGAGCCCCAGTTATATTACACAAGGACACATTCATTTTATGGTAGGCACGAGGAGATTATGTGATGTGTCCAGAATCACAGGATACTAAGCCGACGCAGAGGCTCGAACCGGGTTCCCCAGCTCCAAGTCGGCAGCTCTGGCGTAAGGTCACAGGTTGGTCGAGAGGGGCTCGGAGCACATAAATTGACTACAGAGGGTGGTCAGGAGGGCCTGGGAGAAAGCAGACTGGTAATGGAGGTTGGGGCGGAGGGGCTATGGGCAAGCAGAGAGAAAATGGAGGGTCAGTTGACTTGGGAAGGAACACAAAAGTGGGAAGAGTACACGAGGGAGACAGCGTAAAAAACTCTTGCAGAGTGCTTAAACAAAACTAAAAAAGTATCTCCTGAAAAAGTGCTCAGTGGAAGGACACAAGGAAGTAAACTGACCAATAAAAAAACAAGCAAATGAGGTTGCCAATGAAGCAAACCAATGGTAAGGAATGATAGGCTCCTAAGGCCCCTGTAATGGGGATTGATGGATGGAAGAAATAATGGCTGGATGGATGATTGGATAGATGTATGTATGTATGCATGGATGGATGATGGAAGGTTGAATGGAAAGACGGAAGCGTTCATAGAAAGGACAGGTTATAGAAGAGTGGGTGGAAGAGTCATTGGATTATTGACTGGATGGGGAATGGATGGGTAGATGGGTAGCAGTATGAAAAATGTATGGATGACAATTGGAGCGTTTGTGGATGCATGGATGGGTAGATGGAAGGGCAAAAGGACTGATGAGTGAACAGATCAATAGATAAAATGATGATGGATGGGTGAAAGAATGGATGGTTGAATAGATGAGGGAAAGATGGAATGGTGAAAGCTAGAAAGGTGGATGTCTAGATGAAAGGGAGGATGGAGGAGTGAAAGTATGGGCTGGTATTAGGTGGATAGATGTGTGAAAGTATCAGTCAAAACATGAATGGGTGAATCTGTGAAATAATGTATGTAACAGTTAAAGGAAGGATGGAAGCAAGGATGAATAGACGGTAGAAAGTTGAATGACAAGTGGATGTGTGAATGAATAGATAGGTGATTGCATGGAACTGTGAAAGCATTTAATGGGTAGACAGCTGCAAGAATGAATGGAAAGGTGAATGTAAGTCTTCTTAAGAACGTGAGATTTCTTTGCTTCAATGTCGCCATGCCTTTAGAGGTATACTTCAAACTGGGTGCAGTTTTAATTTTCTAACTACACCCTTATCCCTTGCAACCCAAAGCTCTGTCACTACCCTCATTATAGAATATCTGATCTATGTGTTCAGTTTGTCCTATAAGGATGTACACACTTATGATGTTTCCTCGAAACTATAGACAAATCCTCAGGATGCTTGAAATGTGATGCCTTGCTCAGTTTGAAGCCTACTCTCATATCAGCATCAAACTGGTGCAATACATTCATCTCTTTTTGACCCTACTGTAGTGCACAGTATCACAAGAAGCTCCTCCTGACTGAAGTAGAAATCTGACCGCACCTTGGGTACATATGGAGCTGAAGAAACATTGCTTCTTGCAGAAAGGGAAGATATTGTTCAGTAGGGCTCTGGTTCACAGAATCATCTCTCTCAGTCACCATTAGAAGCAGTTAGAGGACCGAACAAGAGATAGTTCCTAATAAGGCAAGATGACTAAGCCTGTACAACCACTATGCTCTCAATGGTTCACATAGGCTCGAATAACCATAGTTCAGCTCTCAAGATGCAAACTTCTAACCCACGAAAAGCCTCTCCTGCAGAAATTTTAAGATAATTACGAGGTTACATTAACAATTCTGGAGACCCTACGAAAGACACCATGACTTCACAGAAGCTAAGTATCATCTGGATGTTTTACTGGGGAGTTAGTCTCTTAAACCTCTGCACTGTGGAGGTAATCTTAATTAAAAACAATTTCAACCAGCTCTCGCTGCTCAGTTTGCATACCAAGAGACATAGTTTATGCAGTGTCTGAATGGAGAAGCCTGGCTAAATGAAAGGGGACAGGGAAGAGGGGAAAATTCATTCCTAAATTTTCTAAACCACAAAAGAGAGAAGCAGTATATTCTTTGTCAGTATGGGAGATCCCCTACCACCCATGACTTATCCGCCTCATCTAGGTCAGATTCTGAGTGATTAAGGGAAAATGCAATTAATAAGCCCTCTTGGCCAAAGGAAAGAGACAGAGTATGTTGTCCAATCCTTCACATCCCGTCTTCTGAGGCAGTAGGTAGAGAAAAACAAGTCCCTCCTGGATGCAAACAGGTTGATCAAAGGGTGACTGAACCTGACACACTTCACAAGTAACTCATTACTATCAGGAGCTACAGAGGATAGGTGCCAAGCCGCCCTCCACTCAATGATCAATAAACCAAACAAGGCTGGGCACTCAAGAGGGATATAACTGTTATTGTTGCTTTAGGACCCACACAGCTTCAAAGGAATAATTATATCTCTTCTGCTGCTGGTATTATATCCAGATAGTTGTAGTCCTGTTACCCTCAAATATCAAAACAGCAACAACCCACCGTTAACCAACACCTTCACAGAGAAAAGTCAAAAGTACTTAAAGAAAAATGAAGGTGAAAAGTGAGTGGGCCCCTCACGTACGCACCACCAGGGAGGCTGCCAGCCGGTTCTCGCTAGTATGCCCACGTTTTCTCATCATCGGATGCCCACTCACGGAAAACAAGAGTTAGAGTCCAGTGAAGAGAAAGAGGAAACAGACTAACGAAGGAAACTGTTTCCTGTTCCCAATAGAGAAAAGAGAAGAAACCCGTGTATTGCAAGGAACAGATGTTCAAAGCAATATTTAAAATTGAGTTACAGACTCACGTTATAATCACCCTCTTTATTCAAACCGGTGAGCCTACTTAAACTAAAAGCACTCAATGTTGCTAACCTTTATGAAGAAGGCCAACATGTTTCATTGCCACTTAACTTTGTTCTGGCAAATTCATCAGGGCAAGGGTTTCGATCACCTCACTGGATGTATGCTTTTGTGTTGCGGGCGGGCTGTTTAAAATAAAAAAACAAAGACAGAAACAGAATAACCGATTTCTGTTCCATTGTCAATTGACACACACCAACCAACTGTGTTTGTAGTCACAGATTTATACACAAAAGTTAATGTTGATTTCAAAACAATGGGATATTTACCATGTAGAGGCGGAGGGCATTCATACCTGCCTCCACTATGCCGCTCGGGGTTGTATTGAATACTCTTACCCCCGAATTTTATGGCAGCTCTATTGCTAGCTCATTAAACACCTGTGGAAAAGAAGGCGTCAATCAGGCAACACATCAAACAGTATTGCACTGTGTATATTGTCAATGTACGCCGCAAATAATTCATTACAAATTCCTTGCCCCTGAACTCAGAGCACTCAACACTCGTTTGAAAAGTACCAGGGTATTTCTAATTTCAAATCGTAGCCCGGGTAGCAATGCCTCATAGCAGTCAGACATGTCCAACCATAGCACCCACGCATCTACAAGGTCAACATATGCTCATTAAAACCCAGGTATTCCTAATTTCAAATTGTGCCGCAGGTGGCTATGCCTGTCAGCCAAACGCCATGTCCAAACATAGCCCCCACGCTTGTGCAAGATAGATATATGCACATATCGTCAATACAAGCATTCGCACGCTGACACACTTCTAACGCAACCGCTATCTGGACGGGCTGTATCTCATCCCCGCTTCACTCTTCCGGTGTAAAGCGGACGCTAATATTGAACAACCAGAGACACGCCCCTCTATTGCCAGCCCACAACTCATGGAACAAGGTACGAGCCACATTAAAAACTATAGTCATTCCCTGGCGGCCATCTTGGAGTGTCTACGGGGATATCGTGTATACCTAGTCTAGAGCACCCAGATAAGTAAGGAGAAATATTGACGGATGTGGACCGCGGGAGCTTCAAGTATAGCAAATGCAAGCTCACGACATTTTCAATATTTTTAATCCCAAGCGCTTTTCAAGGCAGCCAACCACTAGTGTATATGGATCCTGATCTACAGAGACCCATGGCCGCTGTGGTGGGCAACTTAGTGGCTGCAACTTTATTATGATGATTTAGGAGTTGAATAGTGTTTGTGGAGAGCTAGCACATTACTCCTATTGAACCTGAGTCACTGCGGATATTAGACGCTGTTGTCACCACTGGATTGCATTAATGGGTCTCTGTAGATCAGGCTCCATATACACTAGTGGTTGGCTGCCTTGAAAAGCGCTTGGGATTCAAAATATTGAAAATGTCGTGAGCTTGCATTTGCTATACTTGAAGCTCCCGCGGTCCACATCCGTCAATATTTCTTCTTACTTATCTGGGTGCTCTAGACTAGGTATACACGATATCCCCGTAGACACTCCAAGATGGCCGCCAGGGAATGACTATAGTTTTTAATGTGGCGCGTACCTTGTTCCATGAGGTGTGGGCTGGCAATAGAGGGGCGTGTCTCTGGTTGTTCAATATTAGCGTCCGCTTTACACCGGAAGAGTGAAGCGGGGATGAGATACAGCCCGTCCAGATAGCGGTTGCGGTGAGAAGTGTGTCAGCGTGCAATTGCTTGTATTGACGTTATGTGCATATATCTATCTTGCACAAGCGCGGGGGCTATGTTTGGACATGGCGGTTGGCTGACAGGCATAGCCACCCGCGGCACAATTTGAAATTAGGAATACCTGGGTTTTAATGAGCATATGTTGACCTTGTAGATGCGTGGGTGCTATGGTTGGACATGTCTGACTGCTATGAGGCATTGCTACCCGGGCTACGATTTGAAATTAGAAATACCCTGGTACTTTTCAAACGAGTGTTGAGTGCTCTGAGTTCAGGGGCAAGGAATTTGTAATGAATTATTTGCGGCGTACATTGACAATATACACAGTGCAATACTGTTTGATGTGTTGCCTGATTGACCCCTTCTTTTCCACAGGTGTTTAATGAGCTAGCAATAGAGCTGCCATAAAATTCGGGGGTAAGAGTATTCAATACAACCCCGAGCGGCATAGTGGAGGCAGGTATGAATGCCCTCCGCCTCTACATGGTAAATATCCCATTGTTTTGAAATCAACATTAACTTTTGTGTATAAATCTGTGACTACAAACACAGTTGGTTGGTGTGTGTCAATTGTCAATGGAACAGAAATCGGTTATTCTGTTTCTGTCTTTGTTTTTTTATTTTAAACAGCCCGCCCGCAACACAAAAGCATACATCCAGTGAGGTGATCGAAACCCTTGCCCTGATGAATTTGCCAGAACAAAGTTAAGTGGCAATGAAACATGTTGGCCTTCTTCATAAAGGTTAGCAACATTGAGTGCTTTTAGTTTGAGTAGGCTCACCGGTTTGAATAAAGAGGGTGATTATAACGTGAGTCTGTAACTCAATTTTAAATATTGCTTTGAACATCTGTTCCTTGCAATACACGGGTTTCTTCTCTTTTCTCTATTGGGAACAGGAAACAGTTTCCTTCGTTAGTCTGTTTCCTTTTTCTCTTCACTGGACTCTAACTCTTGTTTTCCGTGAGTGGGCATCCGATGATGAGAAAACGTGGGCATACTAGCGAGAACCGGCTGGCAGCCTCCCTGGTGGTGCGTACGTGAGGGGCCCACTCACTTTTCACCTTCATTTTTCTTTAAGTACTTTTGACTTTTCTCTGTGAAGGTGTTGGTTAACGGTGGGTTGTTGCTGTTTTGATATTTGAGGGTAACAGGACTACAACTATCTGGATATAATACCAGCAGCAGAAGAGATATAATTATTCCTTGGAAGCTGTGTGGGTCCTAAAGCAACAATAACAGTTACATCCCTCTTGAGTGCCCACACTTCACAAGTAAGACATCCTCTCTAAGAGGAAATGACTGAGATGACAAGAAAATGCGGCTTAGGGAAGCTACTCAAACTTTCTCCATCCCTACAATATGTAAGATACTGCCAGAAAGTGGAGATGATATTTTCTGCTTAGTAACAAATTTAACGAGCTATGTCAGTATGTCATTCTGTAGTCTCAAGACTGCCTTTCCCTGAGCTGCATGGGCTATCAAAGCCCGTTGAACCATCAAGAGCTTCCTTCAGTTCAGATGGAAGATCTTTCTATTTCCACCACTGATCAAAGTCCCTGTGTGAATGTGGAGACTAATACTGAAACCAACATGTTTCCCAGGAATCCAGGGGGGTTTCCTGGACCCCAGTGATAGGAAGGATGGATTTCAGTCCAATTATTCTATTTGAGTGTGAGCTAGCCAGTCACTATTCCATGTCTTTTATCACATGGAGTGGAATAGGGATCAAGGTGTCCTATTGCAAGGAGTCTAAAGCCAGTGCAGTATGAGATGCTGGATCAAAAGCCTACTGTATAGCTTGACTTTAAGGATAGTCCATACCATTACTACAAACACTACGCGAAGGTCCTAAGTCAAAGCATAAACACAACACCGCATGATGCTGTATGTGCAATCCCTTACATCAAAACTAAAACATTATTGCATCACCAGGCAGGGAGATTAAAGGGTCTATCAGGCCACCCTTAATGGCGGAGCTTCGTCATGTATGACCCTTGGAGATCAAAGGCAGGGCCCCTACACTCGTGAGCCACCCGGCTCTACTGGGTGCCCGTCACAGTGATCCCTGACAGAAGAAATCTCATGCCACTGGTGTGCAACCAAATAGTTCAAAGAATACAAAAAAGTGCAGTGCGATAATGTGATAGTGTACTAAAAATGACTACGTGGTCAAAAAAATCTGTTTAATATGAATTGACCAGGTGTCATGTCTAAAAACCAAATTAGTCAAAAAATTTATGTATGACTATTCCCTGGCTTGGTCTGTCTAGGTCGACATGTTTCAGCCGATCTGGTTATTTCACCCGGCTTTCTTCAGGACCAGTTAGTTGATTTAAAAGAAGCTACTGCAGGATAAATTTGGTAAACAGTGATGTGAATCAAATTAAGAAACTTATTGAAAGAAATATGGTGTGGCCGAAGCCACCCTACCAGACTAGCATAATTGCGCTTAGATTTGGTGTAGTCACCTCTTCTTCTTTCCTAAAAAGAAAGGGTGGTAGGTATCACACATAATTTGTGATGGGATTAACACAAAACATAACAGCATCAGCGACTCGTGTTTAGTAGTGCTGATCTTGAACACTACTCATTTTATAGTATGGCCACCAATCGGTCCATAAAAGAGAGTACATTCTCTGAAAACATGCAAAATTATAACTCACCCAGCGTTCTGTGGGAGGAAAGCCTCACCTCACCCGGCAGATTGCTCGGTATAGGAGGCACCGCTCTGTTAAAATAGGGACACAAGAGAGCGGGTTGTAAAAACATACACCAACACTCCGTGGTCCCTACATAAAGAATAACACAAACCAATCAACTCCTGACCCACAGGCCAACACACCCAATGCCTGACAGAACTGTGCCATGCACTCAATTCAGCTTAGAGTCTGCATTGTGGTAACATCTCCAGACACATAATTTAGACGCAGTGTAGACATATCCACAGTATTACACCTCTCTCTAATGCTCAAACTGTACAAGTCAAAGTTGTAGGGGAGCAACATGTAATGCAGAGGTCAATGTTCAATCAAAAACCAGTCATGGAGGTCCAAAGTTAACCTAGGCTGATAATTATTGCTCGCATTACCTTAAAGAGCGCTAGGTCAAAGCACGCATTTAATCACAACCTTACCTATCCGTCGAGACCTCAAACTGGACCTCGAGCAGTCTGGGAGGTACCGATCTCAAGGAAGGTGGCCCCTTAAATAGTGGCTGTGATCAATTTAAGTTCGCACCACATCGCAGGTGTTGTGAATCGACTCGGCAGGAGATGAGTCATCACCACACAGCGCATGTGCGAACACAGCATCGCCACTCCCGTCCGTCAGTGTAGTCAATACCGGGCATGCGTCGTGTAAGAAATGCTGTGTGTCTCTAGGACACCGAACTCTGTTCTAACCGCGCATGCCTCTACCAAAATATCACCAAACGCTGCGCATGCCCAGAGTCTAACATGATCGAAAAACTTAGAAAGTAAATTCTCTCCAAAGGCCACTACAACGTACATGAAAATATTGCACAAAATCGAAAAATAACGCGTTCCGCAACGGAACAATCACACAGAACATGACTGTGTGCAAAGCTTGACAGTGGTAATCTCGATCGTTATTAAGAACGTGTAAACACATTTATACGAACCCAAGTGCCACTACTCCTGGCACATGCGCTCTGGTACCAGGATAGGCAAAGCATGTAAAGTGTCACCACTGTTCAACAAGTCCTAGTGCATTCAGGTAAGCTGGATGCGTGCCATACCCAGCAGCAAGCTGCTCGCGACATTCATATTCTAGGGCCAAAACTCATATTTTTAATTTACAACACTGTGTCGACATAAGGACTCCTAACCCTAGTGATATAACGATGGTTACTGTCCAAGTGTATTATTAGGTTAGTACTGACACTAATGTATAACTAGGAGAAAAAGCAGTGTGAATCTCAGAAAAGTGTAGGTGCCTATAGGGAACCTCATCATAATGTTAGTAACAGGAAAGAGGACTGTAACAAATATTATCTCGTTACGCAGACCTACAGATCCAAATTCCTCTACTCGTCTAGTTCTAGTTGTAGTCACAATAGTGGAAGTTGTCTAGATCTATTACTAATAGATGTAGTTCTGCTGAGGGTATAAACAAAATAGGACACCTAATGCCAAAAGTGCATGCAGTACTATGTATCATATAGAGTCTGTATGGCAGAATGGCTGTGTATAGAACAGTTTCCTCGCTACTGATCAATGGCAGAGTGAGGGTATAGACAAAATAGGTCACCTGATGTCGAAAGTACATGCAGTACTGTGTATCATATAGAGTCTATATGGCAGAGTGGCTGTGTGTGGGACAGTCTCCTCGTTGCTGATCAATAGCAGAGTGAGGCAAGTCTAGATGTCTCGTAGAGTCATCCACACATACTCAAATAATCACCTTTCGGCAAACCAAGGGTCAACACTCAAATGGACGTCCATGGAATATTATCGTTGAGTCCATGTGTGTCCGTCCTCATTTTAAAAATCCATTTCTGCTCTTTCACAAATAGAAACTTGGAAATGTCGCTCACATGTGAGGGAATGAGCGGTCGTTCAAGCACAATCCATCTCATGTCGTCTGCTGTATGATGTTTTGCAAGGAAGTGGTCCGTCAGACATGTAGACTGTTTTCTGCATCGGATAGTGCTCTTGTGCTCGCTGATACGGAGCTTAATCTTCCTTGTTGTGTGACCAATGTAATGTAGAGAACAAGGACACGTGATCATATAGATCACGTTCTCTGAATTACAGTTCGTATGACTGGTCAGAATCCAAAGACGTGCCGTACCTACATCAACAGAAGTGGTTTTGGAGGTTTGAGGGCAGACACTACAAGACCCACATGGGTAATGTCCCCTCACAGGTGGTAACGACCATAAGGTTTTATCGACCCGTGTGTGTTCGATACGTGGTCGTGTGTGAACTAGACTGTTGCGTAGACTGGGACCTTTCTTGAAAGCGAACAAAGGGGGCGGAATGTTCTCCGCGGCCACATTCAAAATGTGCCAATGCTTCCGTACTAGCTTCTGCAATTTGTTTGAGAGGGTACAGAAGGTTGTCACAAAAGTGAGCCTCTCATTTGGTGTCCTTATTATACTATTGTCCAGGAGGGCATCACGATGGTTATTAGATGCTCTTTTCCACGCCTGTCGTACAAGTCTCCTGGGGTACTGGCGTGATTGCAAGTGATTAGCCAATACCTCCGCATGTTTGTGAAAGAGGTCTGTAGTGGAACAGTTCCGTCTAACACGCAGGAACTGTCCCACCGGGAGGTTCTCTTTTAGGGCCCTCGGATGGTGACTATCAAAAGACAACAGCGAGTTCCTGGACATAGGTTTTTTAAACAGCTCACAATGTAGCGAATTGCCAATAGGGAATATTGATATATCAAGAAAGGACAAACGTTGTTTGCTGAACTCCATCGTGAAATTAAGGAATGTGTTTTGCTCATTAAGCCAGACAAGGAAGGCCTGAATCTCAGGGCTGGAGCCTCGCCACACCACCAAAATATCATCTATGTACCTCTTCCACAATACCAGATGTTCAAAAAAAGGGTTGTTGTGGTTCAATACATGTTGTTGTTCAAAGAGGTGTACATAGAGATTGGCGAGGCTCGGCGCAAAAACACTCCCCATCGATGTACCAGAAATTTGCAAAAAAATCTGGTCCTCGAAACGAAAAAAGTTCTCGGTCATCGCTATTCTAGCACACTGCATGATGAAAGAGACAGGTGTTATGCTGTCAAGATCCCGGCCTTCCAGAAGCCCTCTGATGGACTCAAGGGTCTCCATTTGCGGGATGCATGTGTAGAGCGACTCTACATCGAAACTTGCCAGAATGTCAGTTTCGGGATGGAAATCAATGTCTGGAAGCAATCTCAAAACGTCCGACGTATCTTTTAGATAAGTAGGCATTTCTAACACCATGGGCCGTAGAAAAACATCTACGAACTTGGAGAGAGGCTCGAGGAGTGACCCTATCCCCGATATGATGGGGCGTCCCGGAGGGGGTGTTTTATTCTTGTGTATTTTGGGGAGGCAGTAAAAGTAGGGCATTACTGGATTGTCTGTCACTAGAAATCGTGCCTCTTGCGGCGTAATCCATCCCTCTGCCTCCCCTTCCTCAACCAGGTGTTTGATTTCAGTTTTAAGCCTCGGTGTGGGGTCCGACGCTAGACTGCGATAGAATTTGTCATTATTGAGTTGTCGCAGACATTCCCTCTGGTAGGTGACCATGTCCTGTAGGACAATGGCACCTCCCTTGTCCGCAGGTTTAATAATAACGGACGTGTCTGAGCTGAGGTTTTGGAGAGCCTCTCTGTCTTTCTTAGGGAAATTACAAAAGCTGGTGGGCCGTGAGTCACATAATGCCATCATGTCGAATGTGACAGCTTTCTCAAAAGTGGAGACTTGGGAAGGGACTTGATGAGCCATCGGTGTAAAGCTACTTTTGGGTCGTAGCCCTGTGTTCGTAGTCAGCATATCATCAACAGAGGATGAAACATCATCTGACGATCTATCCTTGAAAAAGAAATGCAAACGAATTTTCCTGAAAAAATTCTCAAGTTCGCATCTCAAAGTGAATGGGTCTCCTTGATAGGTAGGCACAAAGCCTAGACCTCGGTTGAGGACACTAAGCTCACTTTCCGTTAGGGTGCGTGAACTGAGATTCACTACAAGATCATTTCTCAACTGCTGGTTGTGCTGTTGGTTTGCTGGAGGCCGCCTCTGCTCCGGGTGTTCGGAAACGTGGAGTCCGGTTGCCAATGGACAGATGTCGTGCCTCTCCGCTTGCCCCTCGTTCGGCCTGGGCCTTGATCTAAAAAAGGCTGGTTAGGGTAAAATTGGGATTGACCTTAAGTTCCATTTTAGCTGACAATCCCAGTATTCTAGAGTCACTTCCGGAACTAACAGGACATACCAAAGATGATTGGGGAACACTACTCAATCTCAAGCGAACACAGTCACGTACAGCTGTCCACGGGCTTATAATGACAGAATATCTACGAGGCAAATGCGCCCCAACTGGCCTAATAGTCACCAATGCACCGAGACTGTTCCTCACCGATAAGCAATTTTTACGCGATTGGTCGCTCATAGCCTGGCGCTGTACCCGCGACTGGCTGATTTTGATCATCAGCACGGCTAAGCGTCAGGCAGACGCTATCCTTATCGAAATTCAGACCTTGGAGGGACAGATCAAAACAACCATCACAGCTGCACTGTTTAAGAAGAATCTTGACGAGGCCAACAAAACTAACAAAGAGTATAGGGACAACATCCTGATTAATAAGATCGACAAGTTTAAAAAGGACTTGGCCCGCTTCTCCTGGGAGAAGATATATCCATACACGAGTGAGAACTACGTAGCCCCAGTTTTCAACAACAAAGGCAGACGGTATGGATCAAACTACTCTTCCTCTGGATCAGAGCAGGGATCCACTGACTCAGAGTCATCCCCTAATGATTTTTCCCGAGGACGGGGTAGAGGCAGACCCCGTAGATACAACAGGGGACGCGGGTTGCAGGGTTACTATCCGAATCAAGGTCAATGGTGGCCACCAGGACCCTGGGGGTACCAACCTCCTTTTCCATCGCAAGTACCACCCTTTCCACCTCAATCCCAATTTTACCCTAACCAGCCTTTTTTAGATCAAGGCCCAGGCCGAACGAGGGGCAAGCGGAGAGGCACGACATCTGTCCATTGGCAACCGGACTCCACGTTTCCGAACACCCGGAGCAGAGGCGGCCTCCAGCAAACCAACAGCACAACCAGCAGTTGAGAAATGATCTTGTAGTGAATCTCAGTTCACGCACCCTAACGGAAAGTGAGCTTAGTGTCCTCAACCGAGGTCTAGGCTTTGTGCCTACCTATCAAGGAGACCCATTCACTTTGAGATGCGAACTTGAGAATTTTTTCAGGAAAATTCGTTTGCATTTCTTTTTCAAGGATAGATCGTCAGATGATGTTTCATCCTCTGTTGATGATATGCTGACTACGAACACAGGGCTACGACCCAAAAGTAGCTTTACACCGATGGCTCATCAAGTCCCTTCCCAAGTCTCCACTTTTGAGAAAGCTGTCACATTCGACATGATGGCATTATGTGACTCACGGCCCACCAGCTTTTGTAATTTCCCTAAGAAAGACAGAGAGGCTCTCCAAAACCTCAGCTCAGACACGTCCGTTATTATTAAACCTGCGGACAAGGGAGGTGCCATTGTCCTACAGGACATGGTCACCTACCAGAGGGAATGTCTGCGACAACTCAATAATGACAAATTCTATCGCAGTCTAGCGTCGGACCCCACACCGAGGCTTAAAACTGAAATCAAACACCTGGTTGAGGAAGGGGAGGCAGAGGGATGGATTACGCCGCAAGAGGCACGATTTCTAGTGACAGACAATCCAGTAATGCCCTACTTTTACTGCCTCCCCAAAATACACAAGAATAAAACACCCCCTCCGGGACGCCCCATCATATCGGGGATAGGGTCACTCCTCGAGCCTCTCTCCAAGTTCGTAGATGTTTTTCTACGGCCCATGGTGTTAGAAATGCCTACTTATCTAAAAGATACGTCGGACGTTTTGAGATTGCTTCCAGACATTGATTTCCATCCCGAAACTGACATTCTGGCAAGTTTCGATGTAGAGTCGCTCTACACATGCATCCCGCAAATGGAGACCCTTGAGTCCATCAGAGGGCTTCTGGAAGGCCGGGATCTTGACAGCATAACACCTGTCTCTTTCATCATGCAGTGTGCTAGAATAGCGATGACCGAGAACTTTTTTCGTTTCGAGGACCAGATTTTTTTGCAAATTTCTGGTACATCGATGGGGAGTGTTTTTGCGCCGAGCCTCGCCAATCTCTATGTACACCTCTTTGAACAACAACATGTATTGAACCACAACAACCCTTTTTTTGAACATCTGGTATTGTGGAAGAGGTACATAGATGATATTTTGGTGGTGTGGCGAGGCTCCAGCCCTGAGATTCAGGCCTTCCTTGTCTGGCTTAATGAGCAAAACACATTCCTTAATTTCACGATGGAGTTCAGCAAACAACGTTTGTCCTTTCTTGATATATCAATATTCCCTATTGGCAATTCGCTACATTGTGAGCTGTTTAAAAAACCTATGTCCAGGAACTCGCTGTTGTCTTTTGATAGTCACCATCCGAGGGCCCTAAAAGAGAACCTCCCGGTGGGACAGTTCCTGCGTGTTAGACGGAACTGTTCCACTACAGACCTCTTTCACAAACATGCGGAGGTATTGGCTAATCACTTGCAATCACGCCAGTACCCCAGGAGACTTGTACGACAGGCGTGGAAAAGAGCATCTAATAACCATCGTGATGCCCTCCTGGACAATAGTATAATAAGGACACCAAATGAGAGGCTCACTTTTGTGACAACCTTCTGTACCCTCTCAAACAAATTGCAGAAGCTAGTACGGAAGCATTGGCACATTTTGAATGTGGCCGCGGAGAACATTCCGCCCCCTTTGTTCGCTTTCAAGAAAGGTCCCAGTCTACGCAACAGTCTAGTTCACACACGACCACGTATCGAACACACACGGGTCGATAAAACCTTATGGTCGTTACCACCTGTGAGGGGACATTACCCATGTGGGTCTTGTAGTGTCTGCCCTCAAACCTCCAAAACCACTTCTGTTGATGTAGGTACGGCACGTCCTTGGATTCTGACCAGTCATACGAACTGTAATTCAGAGAACGTGATCTATATGATCACGTGTCCTTGTTCTCTACATTACATTGGTCACACAACAAGGAAGATTAAGCTCCGTATCAGCGAGCACAAGAGCACTATCCGATGCAGAAAACAGTCTACATGTCTGACGGACCACTTCCTTGCAAAACATCATACAGCAGACGACATGAGATGGATTGTGCTTGAACGACCGCTCATTCCCTCACATGTGAGCGACATTTCCAAGTTTCTATTTGTGAAAGAGCAGAAATGGATTTTTAAAATGAGGACGGACACACATGGACTCAACGATAATATTCCATGGACGTCCATTTGAGTGTTGACCCTTGGTTTGCCGAAAGGTGATTATTTGAGTATGTGTGGATGACTCTACGAGACATCTAGACTTGCCTCACTCTGCTATTGATCAGCAACGAGGAGACTGTCCCACACACAGCCACTCTGCCATATAGACTCTATATGATACACAGTACTGCATGTACTTTCGACATCAGGTGACCTATTTTGTCTATACCCTCACTCTGCCATTGATCAGTAGCGAGGAAACTGTTCTATACACAGCCATTCTGCCATACAGACTCTATATGATACATAGTACTGAATGCACTTTTGGCATTAGGTGTCCTATTTTGTTTATACCCTCAGCAGAACTACATCTATTAGTAATAGATCTAGACAACTTCCACTATTGTGACTACAACTAGAACTAGACGAGTAGAGGAATTTGGATCTGTAGGTCTGCGTAACGAGATAATATTTGTTACAGTCCTCTTTCCTGTTACTAACATTATGATGAGGTTCCCTATAGGCACCTACACTTTTCTGAGATTCACACTGCTTTTTCTCCTAGTTATACATTAGTGTCAGTACTAACCTAATAATACACTTGGACAGTAACCATCGTTATATCACTAGGGTTAGGAGTCCTTATGTCGACACAGTGTTGTAAATTAAAAATATGAGTTTTGGCCCTAGAATATGAATGTCGCGAGCAGCTTGCTGCTGGGTATGGCACGCATCCAGCTTACCTGAATGCACTAGGACTTGTTGAACAGTGGTGACACTTTACATGCTTTGCCTATCCTGGTACCAGAGCGCATGTGCCAGGAGTAGTGGCACTTGGGTTCGTATAAATGTGTTTACACGTTCTTAATAACGATCGAGATTACCACTGTCAAGCTTTGCACACAGTCATGTTCTGTGTGATTGTTCCGTTGCGGAACGCGTTATTTTTCGATTTTGTGCAATATTTTCATGTACGTTGTAGTGGCCTTTGGAGAGAATTTACTTTCTAAGTTTTTCGATCATGTTAGACTCTGGGCATGCGCAGCGTTTGGTGATATTTTGGTAGAGGCATGCGCGGTTAGAACAGAGTTCGGTGTCCTAGAGACACACAGCATTTCTTACACGACGCATGCCCGGTATTGACTACACTGACGGACGGGAGTGGCGATGCTGTGTTCGCACATGCGCTGTGTGGTGATGACTCATCTCCTGCCGAGTCGATTCACAACACCTGCGATGTGGCGCGAACTTAAATTGATCACAGCCACTATTTAAGGGGCCACCTTCCTTGAGATCGGTACCTCCCAGACTGCTCGAGGTCCAGTTTGAGGTCTCGACGGATAGGTAAGGTTGTGATTAAATGCGTGCTTTGACCTAGCGCTCTTTAAGGTAATGCGAGCAATAATTATCAGCCTAGGTTAACTTTGGACCTCCATGACTGGTTTTTGATTGAACATTGACCTCTGCATTACATGTTGCTCCCCTACAACTTTGACTTGTACAGTTTGAGCATTAGAGAGAGGTGTAATACTGTGGATATGTCTACACTGCGTCTAAATTATGTGTCTGGAGATGTTACCACAATGCAGACTCTAAGCTGAATTGAGTGCATGGCACAGTTCTGTTAGGCATTGGGTGTGTTGGCCTGTGGGTCAGGAGTTGATTGGTTTGTGTTATTCTTTATGTAGGGACCACGGAGTGTTGGTGTATGTTTTTACAACCCGCTCTCTTGTGTCCCTATTTTAACAGAGCGGTGCCTCCTATACCGAGCAATCTGCCGGGTGAGGTGAGGCTTTCCTCCCACAGAACGCTGGGTGAGTTATAATTTTGCATGTTTTCAGAGAATGTACTCTCTTTTATGGACCGATTGGTGGCCATACTATAAAATGAGTAGTGTTCAAGATCAGCACTACTAAACACGAGTCGCTGATGCTGTTATGTTTTGTGTTAATCCCATCACAAATTATGTGTGATACCTACCTCCCTTTCTTTTTAGGAAAGAAGAAGAGGTGACTACACCAAATCTAAGCGCAATTATGCTAGTCTGGTAGGGTGGCTTCGGCCACACCATATTTCTTTCAATAAGTTTCTTAATTTGATTCACATCACTGTTTACCAAATTTATCCTGCAGTAGCTTCTTTTAAATCAACTAACTGGTCCTGAAGAAAGCCGGGTGAAATAACCAGATCGGCTGAAACATGTCGACCTAGACAGACCAAGCCAGGGAATAGTCATACATAAATTTTTTGACTAATTTGGTTTTTAGACATGACACCTGGTCAATTCATATTAAACAGATTTTTTTGACCACGTAGTCATTTTTAGTACACTATCACATTATCGCACTGCACTTTTTTGTATTCTTTGAACTATTTGGTTGCACACCAGTGGCATGAGATTTCTTCTGTCAGGGATCACTGTGACGGGCACCCAGTAGAGCCGGGTGGCTCACGAGTGTAGGGACCCTGCCTTTGATCTCCAAGGGTCATACATGACGAAGCTCCGCCATTAAGGGTGGCCCGATAGACCCTTTAATCTCCCTGCCTGGTGATGCAATAATGTTTTAGTTTTGATGTAAGGGATTGCACATACAGCATCATGCGGCGTTGTGTTTATGCTTTGACTTAGGACCTTCGCGTAGTGTTTGTAGTTATGCTTTGGGGACTGAAGGTAGTATAGTCGATAAACTGGTCCCTATTAGACCCTTTTGTAGAGATTTTGTGTAATAGTCCATACCATTGCCATTATGTCACCTTGAACTTGAGTCTAGTGATACCTTGGTGGATTCTTCACGGAAATGAGAGCCATAAAATGAGGCTGGAGTACACCTTAACATATATCAATGCTGGCAAACCATTTGAATGTTAACCCTCCTTATTAAATAGGTTCTAGAGATGATAATGCTATAACGAAAATGCTAATCAGTGTCTATTGAGATTGAGAACTAAAAGACTCTTAAGAAGATACTCCGCAAGGAACACCCAAAACCTTTGGACAACATAAGTTTTGAGTGTGTGTGCAGCAGATGCAGTACACAGTGCGAGTTGTATAGAATTTGGAGCAATACACATTAATACAATTACAATGTAACTATATTTATTGTTCTAATGGCTCATATTGTTTGCTTCAGGGTTGGTGTTTTTTGTGTAGCCTGTTGCTCCAGTGTATTAGTGCTTCATTACAGTTGGAGATGCTGTGTACACTGATTACGTACACATTTATTAAATTGGCCCGTAATTTGCTAAAATCATCAATTTATGTTCAAACCCACAGAATAATGCACCCTATGAGGTAATTCTTGGGCTGAAATCTGAGCTTCTTCTAATATTATTGGCATGTTTGTACAATTTCAAATTTGCCGTAGTCCAAAATTCTGATTGTGAGGAGAGTGAATTTTCTTTTATTGCACCGTTGAGTGCCATAGTCATTTAATCTAGAACGAGAAGTTCTGACCCTTTTTTCCAAATCTGCGTTTGACAAAATGTTACTATCTCATCCTGAGAATATTTCAATAGGCGCACATATTGTCATTTTCCGTGCCTTACCATAGTATGGATCTTCTGCCGTATTCTGGCCTGTAGAGACTTTTGCATTGTTAGAATTTTTTGCTCTATAAATAAAACACAGACAATGATAGGCTTAAGTGGAAATATTTAAAAGAGATTACAGCTCTTCGAGAAAGACATCCTTTAAAAGAAACCATGCTTCCTGACTCTCACCTGGTTCAATTCTAGCAATGCCCAATACAAACATTTCAAATGGCAATTGATGTAGAAAGTACCATGTTTTTAGAAAGCATAACAAATTAGCCTGTTGAACATCAGGCCTGTTAACTGAATGGTAGCACCTAATACCACAGAATAACCGCAACAGCATGTATTGAGATGTATGTGTATCATAATTCAAGATTGCTTGTCTGTGGCTTACTGATGTATTGTACATATTATTGGGGGATCTATGGAGGGTCTCGGTGTGGCAAGGGGGTAGATCAATATCTCGATATGTCGCCCAACCGGACCAAATCTTTCTATGTTTTTGCAGGCAAACCCGTGCCTGGAAGACTGCGATTTCGGCGCCCATGCATCTATCCATGTTTTTATCCCAACCCTCCATACTCAACGGAGCAGCTGCCTTCCACATCTGGACTATGTCTCTTTTGGCCAAAGTTAGGCCCAGGAACAGCAGGTGT
Organism: Triturus cristatus; assembly: GCF_964204655.1. Lineage (NCBI taxonomy): Eukaryota > Metazoa > Chordata > Amphibia > Caudata > Salamandridae > Triturus > Triturus cristatus. The sequence continues at coordinate 629,511,480 of NC_140590.1, read as the reverse complement.
TGTTTGTGGCGATTTCCGCCAATCTCCTCCGTACTGTGGAGTAATAGCAGTCTGGGGTTATGTGGAATGGTCCAGGCCAGGACACGACCCAGGCAGGACGTGATTCTCAGCCAAAATGGCTGCAACACCCCGCAGCTCCAGACCGTATGTAAGAATGTTCCCCCGGTGTCTCCGCAATGAAGGCATCGAGGGGACTGGATGACACCCATTTTCCACAAACGGGTTCAGGTATAGTATGCACGATGGAGATATTTAAACTGGATGAGACGGTATCGTGAGGAAACCGCCGCACTTCGGTGGACTAGCTAGGACATCGGTCCAATCATCGTCAGTTATGGTAGGTATGTCGGTCTCCCAGGTATCTCTAGTCTTTTGTAATGTATTTAGTGTGTGAGTGGTGAGGGTCTGATAAATTTGTCTTATCTTCTGCGCCCCCAGGTCTCCCATTAAAAATGGCCCTCTAGGGGATGAAACTCTGGTAATTCCTCAAGTTGTCGAATTTGGGTGGTCCGGGGGTGTCGCAATTGTACGTATTTGTAGAACTGTGATTTATGTAGCTCAAACTCCGATTGTAATTGTTGAAAGGATTTGAGGTTGCAACCTTGCATAATGTCACCCATTGTAGAAATTCCAAGAACGTCCCATTTGTGAAAGCCTGTAAGTGTGGAGACAGTGCGTATGTATGTACCCTGCCATAATGAGGTCTTTTGTGTCAAGCGTCCCATCCAGTCCATGGTTTTAACCGTGTGTCGCCATAATTGTATAACTGTTTTGCTGGCCGGAGGGAGGGTATCAAGATTTATCTAATTATAAGGGAGTTTCTGTAGGGGAGTGCCCTCCATTGCCAGTCATTCCACGGCGTAGGCCGGGTCTGCTTGTGAGCTATACCACCACTCATTAATAGTTAAGAGATGGGATGAGGTGTAATATGCATATATATCTGCCGCTGCAATACCTCTGCAGTAGGTCGACTATGTACATGTAGTTAATGCCACTCGAATCGCCCTGCCTGACCATAGGAACTTATTTAGGATTGCATTCAGTAGGGTGAACCAAGAGCGGGGAATATTGTATGGGAAGTTCCGTAGCCGATACAATAATCGGGGCAGAGAAACAACTTTAAAAATGGATGACTGATCATAAAGCGACAGGGGTAGTTGTGACCATATTGTAGTTTCTGCACGTACGGCAGGGAGAGGAGGGATAATATTGTGTGACCATGATATCATGGGGCATGATGAAATAAATACCCCCAGATACTTGAATCCCTCTTTAACATGGGATAACTGCTCGGCCAAGGTCCCGCATCCCTTGTCACCGCACATAGGGTAGAGCACCAATTTTGAGGGGTTGGCACCCAAACCCGAAGTTTCCCCGAATACCTGGAGGATCTGAAGAATGCGGGGCCCAGAGGACCAAGGGTCCGTCATGAAAAAGAGCACATCGTAGGCATATAATGCAATTCTGTCGGAACATTAATGCGACCTCTCAAACCCTCGAATTAGCGGATCTTGTCGCACCCAGGTGGCCAAAGGCTCTATGGCTAAGGCAAATAGTAGTGGGGAAAGGAAACAGCCCTGCTGCGTGCCCCGGTGAATCGGAAAGGGAGTCGACCAATGTCCCGCCACCCGCACTGAGGCCGAGAGGTCCGTATATAGCAGTTGGACATATGCTAAGAAGCGGGGTCCAAAATTAAATGTGCAAAGGAGTTTGAAAAGGTATGTCGAACACCTTTTCAATGTTGGCCAGAAGGAAGGCCGCCGGCTGGCCCAAATCTTGGGCCCTAGCGAGGGCATTATGCACCCGTCTAATGTAATGCCCAGTAGATCACTGTGGCATAAAGCCATATTGATCTGGATGAACAAGATCTCGAATGTATGAACGAAGGTGATAGGCAAGAACTTTGCGAAGGAGCCTAGGCTCGAAATTGAGCAGCGAGATGGGACGATATGAAGAAGGATCCTCGGGGGGGGCGACCAGGCTTTAGGAACACCACGATTTCAGCGACACACCAATCCGTGGGTAGATTGTGTTGTTCAAGTGCCTCATGGAGTGCAGCTAGAAAGTGTGGGCCTAATGTTGTCATATGTGGCCATAAAAAATCACGGGGGAATCCGTTGGGTGCTGGTGTTTTACCGAGATGGGTATTGGTCAGTGCCGCTCTGAGCTCATCTAATGTTATAGGGGCATCTAATAAGTCTCCTACTTGGTTAATGACTTTACGAGGGGGTATGTCTGAGAGGAATGTGTCAATAAGGGCGCCTGATATACATTCCTTCTGCTGATATAAAGAAACATAATATGTAGCGAATACTTGGACCACCGTCTCTGGGGATGTATATAATACTCCTTCTACATCGCGTAGTACCGGCAGTGGGATAGAGGCTGTCTTGGCCTGGCATAACTGATGAAGCATTTTACTAGACTTGCCTCATTAGTAAGGAGTTGGTGTATTTGCTGCTGTGTTTGGAGAAGGTTGCGCGGTCCCCGTTGCCACTTGTATTTCGAGAAATTGTTGACGATCTTCTAATTCTAGTATTTGGACTAGGCGTCTGCGCTTTTCAGCTGTCTGTAAGCTGATGTCGACCCCCCGGATTGTAGGTTTGAGAGCCTCCCATAACATAACTTTCGAAGGGGGCCTTATTGGTGTTAGTCGAAATATATCCAGTGATGTCTTGCTGAATGACCTCTTGGTAAGTGGGGTCTTTGAGGTGCCAGTGCGACATACGCCATCGAAAGAGGGGTCGTTGTGATTTTAGGCGTATCTTAAGCTGGACAGGAGAGTGGTCAGACAACCCCCTGGGAAAGATGGAACTGTGGAATATCATGTGCTTGTAGCTATGGGGAAGGAAAATATAAGCAAGTCAGGACAGTGTGCCATGTACTGCCGAAGTATATGGAAAGCCTTTCTCAGAGGGGTGATGGGCGCGCCATGTATCTGACCACAACAGTGTGGTAGCCAGGAGGTTGAGTTTGGACTTACTTGTATGAGATTCTTGCCTTGATCCCTGCTAACGATCTTGAAGTGTCATAACATCGTTCCAATCCCCACCTAATATTATTAAGCCCTTATGGAGCTCTCCCCATATCTGTGAAATTTTGTCTGTGAATGATTGTCTAAGGGGGGGGTGCGGAGCGTAGACACTGCCTAAGGTTAATTTTTCACTGGACAGTGTTCCTGTAATAATGGTGTACGAACTCCCGGGATTCAACCAATGTTTAGAAATGGTACATGGGACGCGGCAATGCACCAGGACTGCCATGCCTCAAGAGCCCCGCGTGAACCCTGAATGGTGTATTGTAGTTAATCCAAATCTATTGAGACATGGGGTTTTATTCCCTAGAAGATGGGTCTCCTGTAATAGGAGGATATCGGAATCGCAGTGTTTAGCTAATCGAAGGACTGCACCCTTCTTGATCTTATTGAGTAACCTCCTGACATTCCAGGATATTATGTTTAAGTCCCCCAGTTGAGTCCTATGGGTGTATAGCGTCATCCGTAATCAGTGCGATCTTTTTCATGGTTGCGATTGCGATGGTGGAATGTGACCTCAGTGTGTGTTCGGTGGCTACAACAATATTAACAAAATATAACGAAACTCCACCCCCCCCTATACATCCATAAACAAGGAGTACCTGTCGCGGCAGAGAAGCCACCGGGGCTCCAACCATGGGAGCCCAGGTAACTCCACCAATCATACCCAACCTTCCCAAAACTGTTGAACATAACAACTTAGGGGCGTAGCAGTTCCATCAGTTGCCCCAAGCCAGTTCAGTTGACCCAGCAGTTCTGCATCTAGGGACGAAGATGTTATTATCCAATCAGACCATAGGCCCATATGGCGGTATCTGTTGATTAACACTATGCCACTTCGTCATGAATTTGAGACCTCCAGATGGATATGGATCTGTGCTTCCTCTTACAGTTATTTCATTTCTGTCTACTTCTGTGCGATCCTTGCGAGAAGTCTAATTCCACCAGTGTTGGAGTGTGCGGCTTGAGATGCATTGTTTCATCCACCCAGGCGAAGACAGCCTCCGGGGAGTCGAAGAAGTATGATTTCAAGTTGTATGTCACTCTCATCTGAGCAGGATAGAGCAGCATGTAGGAAATGCTAAGTTACCGGAGCCTACGCATAGCCGCTACGAAGGACTGTCGCTGGTGCTGTACAAGTCTGGTGTAGTCCGGGAAAATCATTATTGGTTGTGAATCATAAAGCAGACGGTCTTTATAGGTTCTTGCAAACTGGAGTATTGCGTCTCGATCAGCATAGTTTAGCAACTTAGCGATCACTGGTCGTGGGTGTTCACCAGGTGGGGGCTTCTTCATCAGCACCCAATGGGCTCTCTCTACTATGAAACAGGAAGACAGGGACTCTCCCAGCGTGAAGCAACCTCAGCCATTTTGTAAGAAAGTTGCTCATAGAGGAGCCCTCGCAACCCTCCGGGAAGCCAACCAAGCGCAAATTGTTTCTCTGTGAGCGGCCCTCCGCCACTTCAACTCGGGACGCTAGCTCTTGCACCACACTCGTGAGTTTGTTCACTTTCTTTTGGAAGGAGTTCACTGTATCTTCTACAGTGGAGACACAGGGTTCAGCTTCTGTGATGCGATCTACTGCCTTACCGAGATCCTCACATAGGAATGAAACTTCTGACCCTACGGCGCCGATCTTCGCCTCCAGGGTGTCTCTCGATTGGGTAATTGCCTCTTGTAATTTCGCATTGTCAGGGATCGTACAGCTGGCCACTGTTTCTCCCGAGCCGCCAGGGGCAGTTGTATAGTGATCCAAGGTACTCTGTTTGGAGCCACCGCCTGCCTGTTTATCTTTGCCCATGTTGGTTGAGGAAGGCGTTAGGGAAACTATATTGCAAAAAGCCTCCCCTCTTTAGCAGCACTGCGATCACACCTTCGTAGGCCCCCACTGCAGAGTAGCAGGTCTTTGTGGTTATCAGCAGCTGTGCCTCTAAAAGGCCTCGCGGGACCCCCCCACAACGGCATCACAGGTTGTGCCTCACGGAATCCAGCCTCCCAGGCCACAAGCCGCACCAAGCCTAGCTTGGCCACATCCGCAGTCCTGGGAGGCCGGCCGAGTGGACCCCCTAAAGCAGAGTTCTTCAATCTGTGGGGCGCGCCCCCCCAGTGGGGCGCGACACCATCTCAGGGGGGGTGCGCACTCCACACTAAGATCTTATTTGTTGGTATTTTACTGTCCCGCGTCGCAAGTCAAGTCACAGTAACAGAGTGTTGGAGGGGGGAGGGAGGGGAAATAGATAAGGCAGGACATGCGCTTTTGTCAAGTAAAGAGCTAACAGTTAACCTTCCCAGGAGGGGGTTAATTGGTAGAGCTGGAATGGTTCAGCTGCAGTGGGAGGCAGGGTCTCCTCTGCTAAAACCGAAAGCAAAGGAACAGACAGTCCTGTTCCTTTGCATTCGATTTCATAGCAGAGGAGACTCCTTGCGTCCCACTGCAGCTGAAATGACTGCCTCGTCCTTGCAACCTCACACTGTACTTAATGAGTGTTGTCATTTTTAGGAGAACAAGGATTCAATGGTGAAAATATATTTAGTTGCTAGAAGCCACGGTCCAAAGTAGAGTAAAGCAGCTGGTAACAAGGAGCTCGATTTGCAAATTACTGTTTAATCAGATCTGGTCGGAGGTTGTTCTTCAGCCCCCTCCACCAGATTAAAAAATACTATCACTTTCTATCCACGTGTGCTGAGCGGCTGAGAGGGGCACAGGTGTCCGGTTGCACTGCTGGTGTCTAAAGCGCCGTGCGGCACACACTCTCTAAAAGGCGGCCTCGGTGCACTCTGTCTAACTCACCCACCTCTCCTGACCAGGCTGTGACTGCTAGAGATCAGGCTTTCAGCAGACAGTCAGACAGTGAACCACAAACACGAGGCTTAGGCAGAGTGCTGCAGTACGGTGCTGTAAAACAGTGGCGAGCCGAGTGCCATCCCGACCAACCCCCCCCAAAAAATACAACAGAAAAATGTGATTCTTTCACACAGCGTGCTGCATTGGATTCACGTTGTGGCATAAAACTAATGCAGCGCGCTAGGTGAAATTAACTCAGCATGTTAATAAAAGTGATCACCTATTTTAGAAAATGTTCATTTCTTTGTGGCACTTTCTAATACTCGGACTAATTTAATGTAATTAAAAGTTTAAACGCATTTACCCCGAACATGAGTTTATCGTTTCCTGCAGCTCCACTCCAGTCATGCGTGCTATGACCTGCTGCCCGATCCCTTTAAGTATCAATAAACCAGCCGTCACCCTGACCCACAGCCACGGGTGCAGCTACTCGGTGCCAGTGATCAGGGGTGGAAAGAGACAGCGGCCTGCACATGATTCCACCCACTTACTACACTCCTAAGCAACCCATTACCTTGGAGCAGAAAGATATGGGGAGCGGGGGAATAGTTCGGGATTATACCCCTCTGCCCTAAAGCTCTCCCAGCGAAGCTCACCACAACAGTTTAAAATAAAATAACAGAACTCACCGTCCACGCCGCCTCAGCTCCTGGCTCCCGCTGTCCCGCATTTCCTGCAGCTATCCTCAGGAAAGCCAGTAAGCCACCCACAGGCAGCCTCCCTTCCCTCCACCAATCGCAATCGCAATGGCAGCGTTGTGATTGGTAAGGCGCAGCGGAGAGCGCCCCAGTCTGGCCATTTCTCTATGTAGGTTGCATGCAGCAGCCTACATAGAGAAAAGGGAGAGGGCGTATGACTGCTTTGGTCGGGTCCAGTACCAAAGCAGTCAGGACCCACAACAGTGGGCATGCCACTACCCCCTGCCCTCAGGCAGGACCACCCACCCTCCCTCCCACAACCAGGAACTCCAAGCACTTCTGCTTTCTCGCAGTGCGCGAAGCAGAAGCATAAAATGGTAGTTTTACCATGCGAGAAGCAGAAACATAAAATGGTAGTTTTACCATTTTATGTTTCTGCTTCTTGCACTGCGAGAAAGCAGTGGGGTGACGCCCCCACGCCCCAATGGAGGAGCCGCCACTGCTTTCACGCTCACCCTGCACTCACAGCGATCACAATGCCCTCACACTGGTCCCGATGCACTCACACCATTCACCCGCTCACCCTGAATTCACAGTGATCACTCTGCACTAACAATGCACTTGTGCTGTTCACCCTGTACCTCACCCTGCAGTCACACGAGCACACTACTCAGCCTGCACTCATGTGACACTTCGCTCACCTGTCCCCCTCACTGCTCAATCTGCAATCTCACTCAAATAAGCCCATCATTAACCATGCATTCATACGTCCCACTTTTACACTTACATCAGCACCGAAATTCATATGGTCACCTCACTCACCCTGCAGTCACTCCTCTTACCCTACTCTCACACTGTTGCATGGCTCACCGTGCCATCACATGGGCACTCCTGCCACCCACACAGTGCAGAGGTTTAATGTGCCTGCTACAAAGAACATGTACCAAGCAGATCACTGAACTGAGTGTGAGTAGACAATGAGTAGTGTTATAAAAAAATGAAATGTTTGCCAGAAAGGTGCTATAGAGAGATGAGGTGCATTGTTGGTAAGTTGTAGTGAGGGCATTCATGGAGAAGGAGGAAATGGGGGATGGGGCGCCAAAACAGACCGTTGCACTGTGTGCGACCAGTGCTAGGGCCAGCCCAGGATGGAAGTGTTAGCCCCCACGCGAAGTTCTGGTCTAGTTGCACCCCTGTACACAAGTATGGGCATGTCATGCCCCATCACGGTTTTGTCTTAAATTACAAAAATATATATTTACATGCACTGCAATCCAGCCTTTCAGGGGGCCCCTTGATAGAGGCAGCTCCGTTTTTGCCCTATTGGCCTGATATAATTCCTAAACAGATTCTTGTAAATACTGTTTTGCTTTATTTCTTTTTAATGTGATTGATGTGAGAGAGTCTATTACTATTTGCCTAGAAATGTTTTTGTTTTATGCAACAACCATAAAAAAGTTTATTTTAGATCAAAACGGGTCCTCACATATGAGAAATTGGAGGCTATCCCAGATATTATTCGCTGTAAAATTAGTGGGCTGCTGCTTTGTTACAACAGTGAAAGCACACATCACTATCTCTGAATATGAGATGTATACACTTTTAGAATTTCGACCATAGCGCCTGTGCACCGTTAGTACCCTGGCTAAAGAGCCGAAAGTGAATCATTTAATCTCAAAGCTGTTCTGATCAGGGGCCCCCAAATTAGTATTGGCCCAGGGCACCCAAAATCCTTAACATGTCCCTGCCACCACAAAGTCTGTCAGACAACATTGCTCTGAAGCAAAATAGGCAACACCATTAATTTATTATCAGTTCTATTTTTTTTAAACATAAGCCCGACGTGTCCTAAACCCCCACTGCTTCAGGCAAGCAACTTATTGTACCACTAAGGACTCCTCAATTAGGTGTTCGTTCAGCGCCCTCTCTTTGGACTTTCACCTGTCTCTTTGGATCCATAACTGGTTGTAGGCAATTATCCCATTATAGTGCTGCCTAAAACATTTGTTAATGGTTTCTAGAGAAGAATATTTTTCGTGTACCAACTCTGAGCTAGGGAGTGCTCGAAAAATCTGATAACACGGTCTCCCTTACAGTCACTGTTTTGGCTGAAAATTACTGCAGAATATTCAGCTTTGAGAGAAACTGCTATCAAAACTCTCTTGCCTGTCAGCTCATCCTATTTATGTGAGATCGGGTTCTCTGCACTTGCGGTATTAAAGACTAAGTACCGTTCAAGACTGGATGTGGAGCACAACCTGAGGATGGCAGTAGCAAAAATCCATTCACAGATTGACAGTCTATGTGGTTAAAAACAGGCGCACACGTCACATTTATGTTGGTGGTGTTATTATTAATCTATGTCATGTGTAAAATAAAGCATCCTAGTAAAAACTATTTGCACACATTGTATCTTGGAAAATTGTGTTTTGAGCTGTGTAATAAGCCTCTGTCATTTCACCACACCCACTCACAAACCTGCAGTTTACTAAACACTCTTATTGTGTTGAACATTATTTGCTCGATATGGCCCGTGATATGCGCGTGGCGGTCGATTACGTACTGTACCAGATTCCAGAAATTTCAGGTAGTGGGGGGGCCCAACATCTAAAAAGATTCAGCTGGGGCGCTCAACCTACAAAAGTTTGAAGACCTCTGCCCTAAAGGAACCGGACTTGCCAGAACCCCAACCCGTTAGCCGCCCCAGTAGGTCTACTTCTCTAGATTCCGCGGCCACGACTGCTGCGAGGTATGGCCTTGCGACAGGGGAACAGTCCTCCCCGAACAGACAAATGTTTATATCTCAGGCGTTTACCAGACAATATTCTGTGATTCACCCCGCTGGCATTCTCACAAGGTGACCTGCGGTCAAGATTGTTTCACCAGCATTTACTCGGGCTCCTTAAGGGTCTCTCTGGGTGCCAAGGGGCTGGTATCGTTTGCGGCGCCCACCGTTTCAGAGCATGTTGCCCTCGGGTCCGCAAGGCCGCAGGAGTCACCCCCCAGTCCTGGTTGCCGATATGCCACGCCAGAGGGCCCACTCCTCAGTTATGCCCCCGGACCCTTAGCGCCCCCGGTCTTTATTTTCAGGCGTGCAGGGATTTCAGCTCCGGGGCTCACCGGGTCTTCAGAAGAAACCCGCCAACCGACGTGGGCCCCTGGGCACCGGCGCCGCCCACGGATCTCTGGTTGCCACCGCATAGGCTTAATTCCAGCTTTGAGGATAAATCTTATCTACTCCTGCATGGGAACCAATGATTGGTTGGTGAGGAAAGCAAATGGAACTACATGCTGCCCCATTCATTTGAAGTTAACACATGAAAATCTCCCATAGGGATATTCTACTATGCTGATTCACACTTCAGATTTTCATCCATAATGGAACAGTTTTCTCCAATAGCTATGTCAAGCAAAACCACATAAAATGTGAAGAGCATCCTCAAAATCTGCCTAGCATTATGATCCTCAGTGAACTGTGAAGCTTCTGATCAGATATGCAACATAACACACACATATGAAAATTGATCATAATAATTACTTTTATTTTCTAAAGCATTTCATGCTTTGCTTCTGCTGTTTCTAAGACTGTAAATCAAAGATACTATTGTCAAATTCAGTGGTACTCAGTTAACTGACCTAGGGAGGATAAAAGACTCAGTTGGTCCTTCTGAGATGAGAATGCCTAACTGCTGGTCACCACATGTTTTATTCTCCAGCAACATGGAATACATATTCATTATGTCCTCGCCTTTGAATTATGGGGACCCCTGGTCTTAGACCTGTCATTCTTAGAGTGGTCTTCCCCCAAACGTTTTGCATGCTTACCTCCTCCTTTTGTTGTTTTTGTTGGTCTTAGGACTCCGAGCACTTTACCACTGCTCACCAGTGCTAAAGTGTATGTGCTTCTCCCCTAAACATGGTGACATTGGTGTATACATGATTGGCATATTTGGTTTACTTGTAAGACCTTAGAACAGTAGTATACAATATATCCTGGCCCTGTAAATTAAAAGCTATTAGTGGGCCTGCAGCATATTGTGCCTCCCACACCAGTAGCTTTTCAAACCTGTCTCAGGCTTGCCATTGCAGTGCCTGTGTGTTAACTGCCGCTTTGACTTGGCATTTAAAACCACTTTCCAAGCGGTAAACTCTCCTTTTATTAAACATACGCCACCCCTAATGTAGCTCCTGGGTAGCCCTGAGGTCAGGGTGCTGTGTAACTAATAGGGAGGTCATTTATTTTTACGTTTTACATGTCTTATTAGTGACAAACGGCTACATTTATTTTTCACTACTGTAAGGCCTACTCCCCTCTTAGGCTAGCATTGGGAATTCCTTAATACACATTTAAGCTGTAATTCCTGATCAGAAAGGAGTGGCTGCATCATGTTTTATATCTTTAGGATAGTAATGATAAATCGTCTTTAATTATAAAGGTGGATTTAACATTACTATTTCAAATATGCCACTTTTAGACATTTCTCTGCTCTTACTACTCTTTGTGCCTTTAAGCCTATCTCCAATACATGCCTGGGGTGGGTGACAGCTGCAACGGATGCATTCCCATTAGACAGCCACAAACACGGGAAGGGTGGATGTAACAGAGAACTAATCTGCATTAATCTGCTGATAGCTCTTCTTGGACAGGTAGAGAGGGGTGAGCTGCCATTTACACCTGAATAGGCAATGTCCTGTTTCCCACACAAAGGGCTGATTACCCCCTACTGATAGTCTGTAACCAGGACTGACAAGAAAGCGGGACCTGCGCACTTCAAGGGCCTGCTTTGAAGTCACCCCTACTTCAAAGGCACAACTGTAAGTAAGTCAGACTTTATTGTATGAATTTAATTAAAACTAATACAAAATTAAGGATAAAAAGGAGTACAAATGATGCTCAAGAATGGCTAAAACAGATGATTAAAAACAGATAAAAAATGTTTGGTGATTAAAAGCTGTCATGCAAGTTGCCAGGACCGTTAATCCTAATGTCCACAAGTCCTTTGGTTTTGTACTCTAAATCCATTTGCTGCTAGTTTTTCAGCCTGCTTAAGCAGACATTCACATGGGTTCCAGTGGTTATGTGTGCTTGCCCTTCTAAGCAGGTCATTCCAGCATTTTCCTGTGGTTTTACCAACGTTTCCCAGCTTTTCGTCTATTTGTCCTAAGAATTGTACTAGCTTGGAGTTCATCTGTGGATCGTCTGGATTGAAACAGGCAATCACAGCTTACCTCTGTGTTCGGATACCTGAGCTGGCAAGATCTTTCCCTTGTCAGACTGGGGCAAGTGCATATCAGGTGAGCTATGACCTCGACTCTGTTATTGCACAACTGGGTATAAGTACTGGGCCTGTGACCCCACGAAGACAGTACACTAATGGACCTGTGAAGACCTCTGCCAGGAGAGGAGTAAAGACAGCTGTGCTACAAGTATTTCCTCTTGCTGGACTGCTGCTCTGGAAGAACTGTTTTTCTGCTTTGCTGTGCTGCCCTGCAGCCTGCTGATCTCTGCCCTCCTGAGGACAAGGACTGGGTCAATCTCACTTGAACCCAGAGTGACTCAAAGTCCTTGCTAGGTTGCCCCCTGTTCTGAAGTCTCAGGGCCATCAAAGACTTCCTTCAGCCCTGCAACAGAACCTGCACTCTGCCATCTGTGAATCCTGCCTTGCCAAGTGGTGCCAATCCAGTCCTGGGCCCTTGAAAATGAGCTTCGGCTGTGTAGAACTATCAGAATTGACGCAGCGATAACTTTGCGCTGATCGGAACTGACATATTGCCCTTTGATGCTGACGCAGGAGCTGATCGATTGCATTGCTTTGACGGACTGTGCAGCTCCAGGGACAGCATGGCTCGACAAAAACACAGCGCCAGCATGGTAAAGGGGTTCGTCGACGAAGCCTTCATCGTCTGCGCAGCTCAGAACCGACGCACTGAGTCTTCGACGCCGACACTTTCTTAATGTAAGGTTCTTTTTCAGCGGGACGTGTGTGATGCCTGTAGCCGGCCTTCCCTCCATCACAGTCGGCCTGAACTTTGGATTTTCCCCGGTCCAGAGCATCTTCAAGTAACCCTAAGCAGTATTGGCTTCTAAGCACTACATTTTGATTGAATATTTAAAAATTCATGAATCATGCTCTACTAATTGGATGTTTGTTACTTTAGTCCTGTTTTACTCATAAAGATATCATCTATTTTTCTAACCCTGTGTGGAGTATTTTTATGGTGGTAGCATTTTGTGGTATCATTGTGTTACTGTACGTGTGTGTTGCACTAATACTTTACACATTGCCTCTTTAGATAAGCTTGACTGCTCTGTGCCAAGTTAACAGAGGGTGAGCACAGGTTATCTTTTAGTGTGAATTTAGCTTACGCTCACTAGAGTGGTGGTTCCTGCTTTTACAGGGTGCATTCTCTGACAACCAGAAACCCCAATTCTAACACCGTATATATGTAATTATGAGGCGGGGTTAACATATAAAATTCTGGGCCACTTATAACAATGACCTCTGTGTTTGTTCTGGGGCCTATTTAATTCTGATATACATATTAGAAACGTTACCTCTTCAGGGCAAATATCCCCATGCAATAATCACCTTTTCCATTGTAAAATGTCTCCTTTGAATTATTTTGACTCCAACAGCACCCCTGTCTCATATAACTGCCTCTCTTTTAGGACTTCATGTGCAGTCACATAATATGCCCTGTATAGCCTTGATACATCATTAGATCAGAACCAAATGCCACCTTTCCCAATACCTCTAAGGACCTGGAAAAGAAGAGAAGAGGAGAGGAGCGGAGGGGAGGGAAGGGGAGGAGGGGCGAGAGGAGGAGGAGAGGGCAGAGGAGAAGAAGAGGGGAGGGGATGGGAGAGGAGAGGAGGAGGGAAAGGGAGGGGAGAGGATAGGATAGGAGAGGAGTGGAGAGGAGAAAAGTGGAGAGGAGAAGAGGAAAGGAGAGGAGAGGAGACGAGGGGAAAGTAGAGGAGAGGATCTACACTTCTGAGGAAAACCCTGAAACCTTCATATCTAACAAACCAGGTATGTGATCCTACATCCAGCAAACACAATCAGGAGCACAAAGGTTGGAGAAACATATCAGGTTTAGCGTCATAGAAATGAGCATATCTTAACATGAAGATGCCTTCCAACCATGCACGTGACCCAAAAACATAGATTCCCTGCTGCTTTCAGTAGCTCACAAATGTTTTTGCAGTTGTCTGTTCATTACCTGCGCCATAAAGCCTTATGCCCCCTCTATACTCCTACAGGGAACCCCCAGGGGCCCGCGTGTCACCACAGCTGTGGAGCTGGGAGGCTGGGACATGACTGGCATTCAGGACACTGGGGACCTGTTCTGGGACGGAACTCTGATCCCCATGCCGAGCTGGTAGAAGGGGAAGGTCTTCATCTATGGAGTTTCCTCCTACACTGCTCACTTATAGATTCTCTATCTTCCAGGAGGGGTGATCTGGCCACAGAGCCTCCTGTGCACCATACGATCCACCATCTACATATCTTTGGAGATGGGGGCCACCTGGTCAAATGGTTTGCAGCATCGCTCCGCCAGCATACTGCAATCTCTCTAGACCCACTACAGGTACACTGGGAAGAGGACCTGGGGCGTGCCTTTACCGAATAAGAATGGACGGCTGTCCCGGAAGGCCCCTCCCGCGTACCTCGTAACCAGCATTCCTGTTAAATACAGTTTTTCATACTTCACCGGACATACCTCACCCTGGCCAAAATCAATAAATACTTCTACCGCACGGACTCAGCTTGCCCCAGGTGTCACTCAGCTGATGTGGACATTTTACACATGCTATGGCAGTGTTCGAAACTTGCTAAAGACTGGAGCGAGGTAGCCAATACCCTATCCCACTGCACAGGGAGAGTCATACCTTTTAGCTGGGAGGCCTACATCCTTCATCTGTTTGGGAGGGGAGGAAGCACAGAGCCACTTCCCGTTTCCTAGACTTGGGCCTAGCCAAGCGCCTAATCACTAAACACTAGAAGGCATCTGAGACTCCACAGGCAGCGCCGTGACGCCGTTCCCTGCTCAACTGGGCCAAGGCGGAGAGCATTCCCTGCGCAGGGAGGATCTGTTGGGACACCGCAGGTTCCCCTTGGCCACAGAATGGGAGACCATCCTATCAGAGCTGCTGCAGACAGAAGAATCGGCAGGGGGATACTCACCAGGGAGAGTCGATAACACAGAGGCAGGGTTGCGGGTGGACGGGACATCCTGATTGCACCCCAATTAAAGTACAGACGTGACAATCTTTCATTTGGGTCACTCCTGGGGCTGACCAATAGACATGAGAGCCACATTGGGCATGATACGTGCAAATGGGCGGGTATGGGATGGGAAGGGTCTGGCAGCATTTCACTCACAGTTGTCCCCCCTCTCCTTTATCTTACTTTGTCCTCAATAGGTTAGCACCCACCTCCACAGTTTAGGTTTGCATGGTAACACACAAGAACATGCACGTTTTGTGTAAAGTCATGCTTAACATGAGATGTATACACCACAGATATATTCAGTGGGAAACCTTTTGCTTGCACAAACAGTTTTCTGTATTTCTCTGATTCCATGCATCGTAGTATTGGTTATGCATTGAAGCATATAATGGAAATGTAATGACTATGCACGTCATGTCTAATGGCTATGTATCTGTTAAATAAGCAAAAATGACAATAAACAGTTTTAAACATAACAAAAATTGAAGAGGCCTTCCAACATAAAACAAAGGATCAGTTATTAGAGTTACTGCATCTTTTATAAGAAACAACTCCAATGCAGCCATTCAACACCCCAAACCCCAGACGGCAAGATGAATACGTGAATTGAAAGTTTCCCCATAATGAGCCTGCCCTAAAATATAGATGTTTTTAATCTCACCTTACACTTAAATCGACTCCAGTGTACCTACTGTAACCCTGGGCGTAGCTTGTATAGTAGCGCTACGCGAAGTGCACTTCGCACTACGCGTAGGTATGCAAACTGCGTAGTGCACTGTGCAAAATGCTGTTTGCACTGATTGCACAGTGCCGGATGCTTGTCCGCACTGTGCAATCAGTGCAAACTGCAACTTGCACAGTGCAAGTGGTCGTTTTCTGCCGCTCGAGTAGTTTTCTACTCGAGCGGCAGCTTTCTCAACGCGGACTGGTAGTTTCTCATCGCGAGCGGTCGCGAGCATACGCGACCACTCACAATGAGAAACCGACCTCCCCGCGTTGAGAATCTCACCGGGAGGTTTATTTTCCACGCTCGCGAGCGGCAATTTGATGTTGCTGATCGCGAACGAGGAAAAAGTCTCGCCGGGATGTCATTTTGCTCGCTCGCGGTCGCCACCTTGACGTTGAGGACCGCTAGCAAGCAAAAAATGACCGCTACGTGTGTTTGCACTGTGCTATTTGCAATTTGCGTAGTGCGAAGTAGCGCAAACTACGCGAGCGTAGCGTAGTACTTCGCCCAGGGTTAATCTACTGCCAACATATTGTTAAAGTACGTAGATGGGGAGTTAAGAATAGTAAATCTATACTTCCCTATATAAATATACAACGCTCTACCTCTGGAATCTCAAGCTGGTTTGATGCTTGGCCCCTAAATACATAAGCTGCCCTGGAAGTGATTCAATTCCGAGTGGGTACTGTGACAACTCACTCTCAATTTAAGTACAGTTATACATCCTAAGATACAAACTAATTCAAAATTCTACAAGAATTTACACTATAATGTAATGAGCGATGTTGTTTAATAGTAGTATTCTTATATTTGCATTTTGTTCCTATGAATTTGCAAGTGCTTGGTCAGAATGTTTATTACATTTCAGCATAAAATTTAAATAATTGACTCTACAATTTATATCCATTCAAGAAACAGAAAAAAAAAGTGCAGCAGCTTGGATGCCTTGAAATACACATAAGAGGACAGACACTTGCTAGCCTACTAATTCCAATTACAAGGAGCCTTAATTGCTCATGTTCATTTACACCATAGACCTATATTCTTAACAGTTGTTGCCATAAACTGATGAATAAACTGTTAATTTGTACAACATTCCCTTCCGTTACCTCCTCGTCAGACCTCCCCATCACAGTCCTTAAGTAAGTGAGCAACAGCTCATCCCCTCAGACATTCCCAAGCTGTATCTCCCCTGCTCCCATCCCTACCCTCCAGGCCACGCCCACATTCTGTGAAACATAACCACTGACCTTATCTCTGGACATCCTGTTTTTTTCTGCGACTGGACATGCTGTCGGATGGTGGTGTCCTCTACTGCTGGTAATTATGGTTGCGGTATGCTCTAGCAGCCTTTTCTTGTAGGGGGGGCTTGCCTTGAGTCACTGCTGTAACGGTACGGCTGTGGCCTCCACTATGTTCAGATCGGAGCCTCGTTGTTCGGAGACCAGGCTTCCTCGCACTAGGATGAGGGCATATTACATTAATGTGGACCGCCCAGCATGCCTGGGGCGTGGTGGGTGCTGTTTCCTTGTTTGGGGACTGGCCTCCTCTGCTGCGAGGCAGTCTGGGAGGAGGTGTGCTTCTCATGGAATGGGGGTGGCGTGGCCTGAGTCCCTGCTGTAGTGGAACGGCCATGGGCTCTGCTCAGTTCCCATCGGAGCCGCGTTGTACGCCTGGAGCACCTGCGGCGTGGTGGCTGCTGGTTCCTTGGACGATCTTCTGCTGCGGGCAGTTTAGGAGGTGTGCTTCTCTTGAGGAAGTCTCTGGCAGTAAGGAAACTGCAAGAGTTTCGTGGGGGGGCCGGTTTTGTTTTTTGTATCCTGGGATGCTTGAGTTTCCAGCGCACTGTGACTGCCGAGTGGGGCGTGCACAGTGATTGGCCAGCAGGGTGGAATGGTGTTTGATGCTGCATGGCCATTGGTTAGTGAGCGTCTTGGCAACCATGGTTTAGGAAGTAACTAGGCCGGTTTGCAGGCGAATTAGTTATGGTATATAGGAGGTGTGCTTCTTCTGGCCTCTGAATCATCATGGATGAGGTAAAGAGGTCAGAAAAGTGTAAGCATTTGGAAGAGGAGGTGGTGGCTGGGCCTCCAGCTGCTCCTTCCTTGGCTGATGTCCAAAGGATGATTGAGGCCGCTGTTTCTGCTGCTTTTCAGACCATGGAGGCTGTGGGGGTGCCCCTGATCCTGACTGTGATCCAGAGGAGGAGGTGAGAGGGTGATTTATTCATGGTGCTGACCTTCGCAGCATTTTGCAACATGTGCGGGGCATTTTGGGGTCTCCTATGCCCTCGGTGGCTGAGGAATCTGAAGATTTCTTTGCCAATTATCAGGGAAAGGAGCCTGAATGTCTGCCTGTCCATAAGTCTGTCTGGAATGTGCTGGAAGGTCAATGGAGGGATGTGGATAAACATGCTTTTCCCCAGTTCCTAGCGGTACAAAAGAGGGTGGTGATGGACGGAGCATCAGAACCAATCAAACACTCACACCCAGTCAACAGATCTGGGTTTGATCCATCACCGTTCTTTAGCCCACTCTGCCACCCCAGGTCAGACATGGCCATATGCAAATCAGTCTGACCCTGTGCCTCATGGGAACAGTCCAGCCCGAACTGCCAAGCCATGCCTTCCCTGGACCGGAAACAAGCTTCCTAGGACCGGTTTCTGGCATTTCAGCCGTCTTCAGCCAGGCTTGCTTGAATCCAGTGGCAAAGTGAGCAAGGGACTCACGTCTGAGCATACCCAGCCAACTTATGGTGAACAAAGCGGTACAAAAGAGGGTGGTGATGGACGGAGCATCAGAACCAATCAAACACTCACACCCAGTCAACAGATCTGGGTTTGATCCATCACCGTTCTTTAGCCCACTCTGCCACCCCAGGTCAGACATGGGCATATGCAAATCAGTCTGACCCTGTGCCTCATGGGAACAGTCCAGCCCGAACTGCCAAGCCATGCCTTCCCTGGACCGGAAACAAGCTTCCTAGGACCGGTTTCTGGCATTTCAGCCGTCTTCAGCCAGGCTTGCTTGAATCCAGTGGCAAAGTGAGCAAGGGACTCACGTCTGAGCATACCCTGCCAACTTATGGCGAACAAAGCGGTACAAAAGAGAGTGGTGATGGACGGAGCATAAGAACCAATCAAACACTCACAGTGATTGGCCAGCAGGGTGGAATGGTGTTTGATGCTGCGTGGCCATTGGTTAGTGAGCGTCTTGGCAACCATGGTTTAGGAAGTAACTGGGCCGGTTTGCAGGCCAATTAGTTATGGTATATAGGAGGTGTACTTCTTCTGGCCTCTGAATCATCATGGATGAGGTAAAGAGGTCAGAAAAGTGTACGCATTTGGAAGAGGAGGTGGTGGCTGGGCCTCCAGCTGCTCCTTCCTTGGCTGATGTCCAAAGGCTGATTGAGGCCGCTGTTTCTGCTGCTTTTCAGACCATGGAGGCTGTGGGGATGCCCCTGATCCTGACTGTGATCCAGAGGAGGAGGTGAGAGGGTGATTTATTCATGGTGCTAACCTTCGCAGCATTTTGCAACATGTGCGGGGCATTTTGGGGTCTCCTATGCCCTCGGTGGCTGAGGAATCTGAAGTTTTCTTTGCCAATTATCAGGGAAAGGAGCCTGAATGTCTGCCTGTCCATAAGTCTGTCTGGAATGTGCTGGAAGGTGAATGGAGGGATGTGGATAAACATGCTTTTCCCCAGTTCCTGGCGAAAGGTTATCTGTTGCAAGGGTTTTCAGATCAGTTCTCTTCCTTCGTGAAGGTTGATTCCCTGTTGTCAGTCCTTTCTTCTCAGAGCCTTGTGGTGTCGGATGATGTGGTACCTTCACATCCTGGGGATAAGAGGGTTGAAGTGACTCTGAAGAGATCTTTTGCGGCTTCCAATCTGGCTGTTAGATCTGCTGGGTATACTAGTTATCTGGTTCAGTTGCTGCTGAAAGACTGTCAAAGTATCTCAGAGAAGCTGCTTCAGGAGGAAGATCCCTCTGAGTCGTTGACTATGTTGGAACAGCAGTTGTGTTTCTGGTCCGACCTGACTTTTGATTACCTTAGTGCCTCAGCTGCAGCTGCGGGGGCCTCTGTGGGGCTAGGCGTCAGTTATGGCTTAAGCCTTGGAAGCAGAGGCCGCACAGAAGAGTGCTCTCATGAAAATTTCCTTTGCGGACTCAAAACTGTTTGGGGACCCCTTGGAGGCTATGATTAAGAAAACTGTGGAGGACAAGAAGTAGTTGGCTCCTATCCAGCTGCCACTGAAGGGCAAATTTACTGGCGATAAGAGGACTTTTGGTCAGGTGTTTCAGTCTAAGATGGCTGCTCAGCACTTTCGGTGTTAGGAGACATGGCCGGGGAATCCCTTCCTTCCATAAGTCTTGGGGCCAGCAGAGAAGTTCGGATTCAGACAGTCAAGCTAAATCATGACTATCCTGGTTTTTTTAGGGGGGGGGGGGGGCAGTGGGTGGTCGCCTCAAGAATATTTTGACGCTCTGGGAAGAATTTGTCAAGGATCAGTAGGTCCTGCAGATTATCAGGCTGGGGTATTGTATAGAGTTTGTGGAGCCTCCCTTGGAAGTTTTCCGTTCTACCAATGTGACAAGTTTGCTGGTGAAGAGTCGGGCTCTGTTGGACGGGGTTGAGGACCTGTTGAACAAGGGGGCCATTGTGAAGGTCCCTGTGGCGTAACTGGGAAAGGGGGCTTACTCTATCCTTTTTCTGCTCCGAAAGCCAAATGGCGATTACCGACCTGTGTTGGATTTGAAAGCCATGAATTAGTGCATTCCTCGCCAGCCCTTTAAGATGGTGACACTCCAGTTGATTCTTCACTACCTGTCAGTGGGAGATTTTCTCACATCTCTGGATCTGAAGGATGCGTATTTTCATGTGCCGGTGCACAGGGACTGGCAGAAGTTTCTGAGGTTCTGTGTGGGTGGCGAACATTTCCAGTTTCAGGTATTGCCCTTTGGTCTCTCTGCTTTACCTAGGGTGTTTACCAAGGTGGTGGCTCATTTGGTGAGGTTGTAACATGCACAGGGGATCCAGGTGTTTCTGTATTTGGATGACTGGTTGATTTCTTCCTCTTCTTTCTCTAATACTCAATCTCAGACTCAGGATGTCTGCAGTCTTCTACAGCGGTTCGGGTGGATATTGAACCTGGAGTAGTCCCATTAAATTCCCACTCAGGAACTGTTGTTCATTGAAGGGGTCTTCAACATGAGGATGGGAAAGGTATTCCTTTCTGAACCTTGCAGGATGACTCTTGTGAAAGAACTGTCAACGGTTTTGGCATCTCCCGCTTCCACAGCACGGCAGTGGCTGAGGGTGCAGGGGTTAATGGCCGCTACTGTCATGATTATTCCTTGGGTCAGGTTGCACATGTACCCCTTGGTGAATCACATCCTTTGCCTCCGGTGTCCGGGGTCTAAGGATTACAACCAGTTGATTCCGGGGGATCCAGGTATCTCCCAAGAGTTGGCCGGGGGGTTGGATGTGAGGAATCTCATGAAGGGTTTTCTGTTTGTGCTCCAGGACAGGTTGGTTCTGACGATGGATGCCAGCTAACTGGATTGGGGGCTGTGCAGGCTCAGGATTCGGTTCAGGGGATCTGGTCAGTACAGGAGACTCTGATGTCTTCAAACTGGAGGAAGTTAAGGGCCGTTCAGCTGGCCCTGGTTCATTTTCTCCCTGGGGGACAGACAATACTGTAGTGGTGTGCTATGTGAACCATCAGGGGAGTGCGAAAGTGACTTCGCAGAATTTGTTAGCTCCATAGATTTGCCAGTGGGCAGAAAGGAATTTGTTGTCACCGAGGGCCATTCATCTTCCTGTGGTGTTGAACTCGGAAGCCGATTGGTTGAGCACCCTCCCTATCTGAAATGTGTTTGGACAAGAGGGTGTTTGGGGTCCTCATGCAGATGTTTGGGATGCCCGAGGTGGACCTGTTTGCGACCCAGGAGAACGCATTGAGAGAATGGTTTTGCTATCTGAGCCGGTCAGAGGCTGTTTGGAGGTTGGATGCTCTGTCATTTCCATGGGGGACCGGGTTGATATATGCATTTTCTCTGATTGCTTTGATTCAGAGGGTTCTCCTGAAAATCATGCTGGACTGAGCCTCTGTGATCCTGATTGTGCCTGTCTGGAGCAGGTGGCCTTTGTTCCCTCTGTTGTTCCAGTTGGCGGTGTTACCATGATGGAGGCTTCCCATGGTCCCCTGACCGCTGATATTTCCAGGGCTGTCTCTGGTGTGCCTGGTCAGGTTGCAGCTGGCGGGCTGGCCGTTGAAAGGATGAACCTTGTGGCACTGGGTTGTTCTTCTGAGATGACTCTTTATTCAGCAGTCTGGTAAACTGTCTACCCTGAAATCTTATAACACATGTATTTTTGTAAAGCGCACTTATCACCCATGGGTCTCAAGGCGCTGAGTAACAGATGTTTATTGTTACCCAAATGAATGGTACTCATTTTATCGACCTCAGACGGATGAAAGCCTGAGTGGACCCACCGGGATTTGAACCTGTGACCATGAGGTCGAACACAGGCCACTGCAGTGGAGACATTAGTCCACTAAGCCACCAGACCCGGCATCTTATGCCAGGCATTGGGTTTCCTTCAGGGCAGGTGTTCTGACAGGGGCTGGGTCTGCATTGACTGTGGATCCTGTGAAGGTTTTGGAATTTCTGAAGGATGGTTTTGATTTAGTTTTGGCTGTTTCCTCTTTAAGGGCTCAGTGGGTGGCTGTGCGTGCTTTTCGGGGTCCTGACTGTGAGGCAGTGGTGCCTTTGGTGGCTAGGCTCTTGCAGAGTTGTTTTCTCAAGAAGCCTGTGGTTAAGTCCTTGACTCCCGGTTGGGATCTGCCATTAGTCTTGCTGGCATTGCAATCTGCCCCATTTGAGCTGCTGTAGGAGGTTTCCCTGAGGTTTCTGACTATCAAGGTGGTTTTCCTAGTAGCTATTACCTCGGCCAGACGTGTGGGGGAGTTGGGCTTGTTGCTGTGTTCTGAGACATTTTTTAGGTGCTATCCAGATCGGGTGGTTCTTAGGCCTGATCCTGCATTTGCTCCTACGGTTCCCTCCTCATTCCATTGTTCAGAGGAGCTGGTGTTACCTGTATTGTGTGCTGTTCCTCGGTCTGAGGAGGAGGTTATGCTACACCGTTTGGATGTTAAGCAGGCCCTTGGAATGTATCTAGAGTGTACCCACCCGTTTCGTAAAGTGGATTCCCTTTTTGTTACTTTTGGTTTGGCCGATCACGGTCTGAAGCCTTCTGTTGCTACTCTCAGTAGGTGGTTGAATTTGGCGGCTTATGAGTCCAGGGGGGTACAAGTGCCTGAGTCAGTGCGGGGCTGCTCTACTCGAGTGATGGTGGCTTCCTGGGCTTGTTTGCAAGGGGCTTCCATGGCAGAAATTTGCATGGTTGCCACTTGGATGTCTCCTCACACCTTTATGTCACCTTATCGCTTGGTGGTGGGTGGTAATGTTTCTGCCAGTTTTGGGGATGTAGTGTTGCGTTTTGTGCTTAGGGTGTAACTTTGCTGCTTCTTGATTGTAATCAAGTCTGTTCTGCAGTTCTGATGTTGAAGTTGATTTCTTGCTTGGGTATCTGCTCACTTACGTAAGGGCGGTGATGGCGAGGTCTGTCGAGGAGGTAATGGCCGGTGACTTACCAGTCATTGATCCGAATCGTAGACCTCCCCGCCACAGTCCTGGTTCCCATCCCTCACTCCCTGTGTTCGGTTTCTTGTGCTTGAATTTACAGTATGTCGGGAGCTAAGGTCAGGTGTTATGTTCCACAGGATGTAGGCATGGCCTGGAGGGTAGGGATGAGAGCAGGGGAGTTTCAGTTTGGGAATGTCTGCAGGGATGAGCTGTTGCTCACTTACATAAGGACTGTGACGGGGAGGCCTACAACTCAGAGTAATGAATATTACCGGTAAGTAACTGGCCATTCCACTGCATTACCTGTACCTTGTTTCCCCAAGAACAGCAGTTACCTAAATACACTTGGAAATTTGCAAATGTAAGAACAAGAAAAGGATGCGAAATATGTTGTTTTGAATACATTCATTCATTCATTCATTGTAGTATTTAAACAACACTTACCTAGCCATTTCTAGAGAAAGCTGTTTGACTACAAAAGGTAAGAAATGAAATTTGTTAATGTCTAGATACAGGGAACTTAAAATATAATGCAATAAATATATCAATATTTACAAGTTGCCAACTGCACCACTATATTGCTTACCGAATAAACCACTTGTAGTGCCTACCAGTGATATAGTGTCAAAATGCTGTATCTCATTGACACACCTAAAATGTAAGCCTGTTATGTGTTTATTTGCTATTTGAATAATGAATATTACATTTTATGGTGCAATATGTTGGTGATATCAACCTCTGATTATTTTACCACTAAAATGCTGTCGACAGCTTTCACAGCTGACACGTTCCAATATCACCGACACAAGCCGGTTACGTTGTCAGGCCAATGCTGGGGACAAATTCAAAAATCGCCTAAACAAAACTGTGGGCTAAGGCCCCAGTAAGTAGAATTTAGCGTACAGCGCAGAGAATACCATAGCATAAAGTCCTTCAAGCACAATGCTATGCAAGAACTAAGCCATTACTGAAACAATTAGTTCTTGACAGTGGTAATTGTGGTGTGCGTGGTTGAGGGTTACATCTTCACGGTTTGTGAGAATATTATCATAAAAAAACCTCAGACAATTACAGCAAGCATCTGATTCTGGGCAGTTCAATAAAAAAGGAATGGATTTTGGGCATCATAAATAACAGAGAGTGGTGCACATGATTAACCTTGCAATAAGCATTATGAGGAAGAACATCTGGGAAACTTACAAATGAATGAATTTAACTTATGCTGCTGTAGTTGGAAAAACAGAAAACAAACATTGCAAGCGAACCTTAAGCACAGATTTCCTTATGGCATGAACTGGTAATTTCAGTTGATTGAGTAGTGTTTTTTTGCTGACGTTTACACTGTATTTTCGGTTATGCTAATGTATACATATGACACATTTAAAATATCTTTTTTGGTAAGTAAAAAATGTTTAATTCCAAGAAAGACTGATGGAGCTAAAGAGCTGGCTCTTCTGAGAGTGGTGTTGCACTAAGTCCTTCCTCCAGAGATTGTCGTAAGCCTTACAAATTGTGTGAAATGCACACTATGTGGATTTCTTTGATTTTCCTATTCGGAGACAAGCTGTATAACCCCTTCCAAAAGGTAGTGATCTTGCTTCACTGCAATGGAAATCTGTGACTCTAAATACCCTAAAATGCAGGACTAACTCTTGACCTTTAAATGTGGAAGGAGATGTGGAAACAGCTTTTCTGCTTGTTATTTGCCATTTAATTGTCATTTTGCAGTAATACGAGGATTACCAATTGTGGTGATGCAGTTACAGAACAGGCATGTCACCATTGTAAATTAGGGCCCAAAGAGGGGTCTTTTTGTGGAGCTGATTCCTCTCTTGGAAATGGCTTCAAGAAATGTTATAGCACTAAAGAATGATCCCAAACCTGCTTCTTTAGCGGTTCATGCTTGGGTGCAAGAAACTGTTAGGACTTCGATTTTGGTGGGGAAGTAGTGGTGGGGGGTCTAAGGAGTGCATTCTATATGTTTGACTTTGAACACATTTCAAATTCGAGACAGAATTAACAGATAACAATGTGCAAAAACTGAACACAAGAAGATTGTAAGATTTCCACAGACAGTGATGGCCAAGGCTATCAATACACATGGACTGTGGTGAATTCCTGTATCTCTGCTTAAATGAATGTGACTCCAATCTCATCAGCATGTACCCAATAGAACCCCTCCATCTCTTTGTTACTGAAATCCTCAGCTGTTATTTAAATGAGTCTTTGATTTGTGCAAACGATATTTACATCTCTCCAAATACAAAGGTATTTAAAATAAAAATCAAATCGACCTAAAAGAGTGATGATGCACGAAGCAAGATTCTTAAATAATGCCTACCCTTTTTCTTCCTTTGCAAGTACCACCATATCAATCCGGCAGCAACAGCAATGGAAATGGTGACGACAGATAATGCAATAATTGCCTTCTTCCAAGATGCAATAACAACTAAGAACAAGAAAACATAAAAGATAAACGGTTATATGAGCAACATTAACACCTGAACTTGCAAATGTTAGTAGCCATACTTTATGCCCATTTAGAATGATCATTGCTAGTGTAGGCCTGCATTTTCAAATGGCTAATGCTGGTTGCCATCTTGCTTTGTGACAAATATATTTCTAGGTGAAGCAAAGCAGAAAACCTGTGCACACGTGTACAGTGTTAGCAGTATTGATTACTGTAATTGAATGAACAAAAAATTAATTGAACACAAAGTCAATGAACATTGATACGTTGACGAGTATTTTCTTCTTTGGTAGGTTTATTCGGTGACCCAAATGCCCAGCCAACACGTGTTTCGTCAGGGTGTATAACCCAAGACTTCTTCAGGGCTAATGGGCAAGTAAAGGCAAAATGGTGTGTCACTCCGCCGGTTATACTTCCGTCCCGGCTGAAACAGGGAATATCAGTCACAATACGGGTAACGTGTGATGTAAGGTAAGTACCATGATCAAAACACAGCACAAACTCTGTGGAATTCAAAGCGAGTACGCCAGACGTAAGGAGTAAAACAGCTACGTTACCCGTATTGTGACTGATAATCCCTGTTTCAGCCGGGACGGAAGTATAACCGGCGGAGTGACACACCATTTTGCCTTTACTTGCCCATTAGCCCTGAAGAAGTCTTGGGTTATACACCCTGACGAAACACGTGTTGGTTGGGCATTTGGTCAACGAATAAATCTACCAAAGAAGAAAATACACGTCAACGTATCAATGTTCATTGACTTTGTGTTCAATTAATTTTGTGTTCATTCAATTACAGTAATCAATACTGCTAACACTGCACACGGGTGCACAGGTTTTCTGCTTTGCTTCACAAAGACTTCGGTCTACCTAGGGGTTTAGGGTTATCCCCTCATCTGTAGCACCGTAGATACTCCATCTATACTGACGTTCACGCGCAGAGGCGCCATCACGCACCGCTTACTAGAAACCTCACGCAAGATTGTATATTTCTAGGTGAAGCTGGAGTCCTAATTCTATGTCAGTCGACGGAGGCTCAGACTATGCTTCTCCTAACTTTACTGACATTCACAGCAGCCAATAAACTCTAAATTTACATAATCCCGGAAGGACAACCCCCTCCACTGTATGCACCAATCACCTATGAGTTCGATAAATAATAGTCCTTGCATGACCTTCCTCTTTCTTTGCTGCTGCTGCAACAAGATAAGTACCATTTTATTTTCTCTTCTCTACTTTAATTATTCAGAGTTTTCTACAAAGGGTTAAGCGTTTAGAACGCTTGCGCCGCCTCAGGCACTTCGTAGCTGAGTGGTGTCGCGCTACATGTATAAATATGGCATGTTTGGATGTTTGGTTTTTACACTGTTTGCCGGGTAGTTTCACCGCATGAGTTTTCTTGTGGCGTTTAAGTGCTCTGGCGCTCTCTGGGCTTGTTAAGTGGAGCGGGAGCGGGACAGACGCGCTTCGCACGCTCAGGGAGCAGTCCCATTTCGATGCCCATGGTCTGCTCATGCGCAAACGGCCGATGCATTGGAATTCAGTGATCGGCCCTTCGCGCATCGGTAAGTGATTGCCTGCTCTATCCCTGGTCCCTTTTAAACGCTGCCCGGAGCGTATTTCCGGATTAAGGCTCTGCCTGAGGGGAGATTAGGGGTGGCTCCCTCCACACCATTATTTTGACAGGACTACTTTTATTTTGTGGTGAATTGGTATAGGGAAAGTTGTGGTTTGTGCTTAGGGACAGTTTAAGTAGTACCTGAGAATCAAGGATACCCCTGGGCTTCTCCCCCTCTAAAGCTCTTCCAGACCTCCTGCACCACGATGGCGTACTACGCCGAGGAGGAAGATCAGTGGGTGGAATTTAATGAATACGCAGAGTATGAAGAACCTGTTGAGCACCAAATGGAAGAGCAATTGGTTGAGGCCCTGGATACCCACGTGTGTCAACAAAAAGTGTTTCCTTTGGATAAACGTTAGGCTACTACTATTGGCTATATATTCTGTTATACAACACTCTCACACACATTCAATCTATCCACATCCATAAAGGGAACAGTATAATTACACACTCCAACCCCTAATGGTGAATCAACAACAATAATTTTTATAAATAGATGAATTTATTTCTCGATTAAATCCAGGTTATGGTTAAAAAAGTATAAGCTAAACAGGATGTAGATAATCAATATTTCTATTACATTAAAACATCGTCGTAAAACACAGTGATTACATACAATTTTCATTAAAAACATGTCACATAAAAACAAGGAGAGAACATAGAAAAGACAAAAAACTATGTCATTGTATGGCCCACATCCGTGATTGTCTCAGTTCGAAGCTGAGACTCGATACAATACGTTTAATGAGTATTCAACAGTAGCAGCGGCCTCACAGATTGTGTTCCTTTTATGAAGCATCAACGCGTTTCGATGGTACCTTTATATAGCCCTCTTTATCAAGACTGGTTTATTTATAACTCTCACAAACATAAGATTAAAACCTAGAACAGTTACGACCACATAGATAATAGAACACACGTCAGTAAGTGTAGCTTAAATATTAATGGGTCATACAGTGGTTCCAAGCCTAACTAATTAATTGACACCAAGCTATATATTATATTATCAAGGCTCTCTACAATTTATTCAAAACATAAGGCAGGATATTATATTTAACAAACCACAGATAGTCCCATGGAGCAGACCCCTAGAGTTCATCGCTTTACTAATCTATGGTCTAAAAAGACTATTGGTAGCATATAGCAATTATACTGTTATCCCCACAATCGTACCACATTAAAACGTGTCTCTTTCAGCTTTCAAATTGGAGTGTCTATCATACTCCTCCAATGTTAATTATAATAAAAAAACATAGTAATTCACCCATTACTGTAGTCGGGTGAAAGCAACGGCAATCTGAGTTTAAAAATTGTCCGGTGAAAATCAAGGGCCTATACCTCTTTGTATCTTATTCGGGTCCCACTTGGCAACATGTGGAATATCTAAAACAGATCTATAGGCCACATGGTATGCATTAATGGCACACTGAGGTATTTTAGGTTCACATGCAGCACTAGCCTCGATCGGGTGGTTGAATTAAAATGATCTTTAAGCCGTGTGGTATGCGTTTATGGCACACCAAAGTATATTGGGTTTTGCAGGCGTCAATGACCTTGATCAGTTAGTTGAATTGAAAATTCTTTTAGAGCTATTTGTTTCACGAAGAGAACAGATGTACATGTAATCTGTTATCGATGTTGGTACACCTCATGGTTAGATGGTTGCCCCAGCATATATCCCTTTTATAATTAGGGTTTTTGCGTCTTGGTGCTCTCCTTTCATGTGGCTTCTGTCGTCGTCCGAGTTTAAATGGATACCCACGTCCAGGGCTCGGTAAACAGGGCATTAATCAAGGCATTACAGCCTTTTACCAAGCCATTAAAGAATTATGGCAAACGTAAGTTTGGTGCTTCGCAAGGGGAAGCTTCAGGTCACACCTCGGCTGAGGTCCTTGCTAGCATGGGCCGTAATGTAATGCACGACCATGGCTTTGTGGATTCTCCCAAGTCTCGTAAAGCGTCCGTGACGCAGATGGGGGAGACAGAGTAGTCGTCTCCTGCCGCACCTGACACGTCCGACTCAGATCAGGAGTTGCAAGCTTCATAGAAGGCGGAAACGCAAATCCCACAATGTAGAGGACAAGCCGGTCAATAAAAATCTTTTGTTCGTCCCCAGAAACATCATACATTTGAGGTCCACTGAGTGGGTTCCCTGGGTCGAAGTGGCACACTATGTGCAGGAGAACCTCCGGAGAGGTTTCGAGAAGCAAGTTAGGGCTACCTTACGCTCTGAATGTCCCAGACCATCTTTAATGGGAAAAAGTGCCAGACACACCAGAAATAGACCCGAATATAGCCACTTTTATGAAAAAGTTTGCGAAGGACCCCAAAAAAGGACTCGACCGGGCTTGGATGGGCTGTCAATATAAACTCCTTGACATTACAGGACCCCTGACAAAGATACTGGATGCCGCGGTTACCGCCAAAGACTCCAACACTCCATCGGACCCCTCGGAGGTTCTGGAGTGGGCGCAAAGAGCTTTGTGCTTCCTCAGGAATGGAACTGCGCCCTTTAGGCGGAGCAGGGAAGGTCTTTTCTTATGCGGATTGACCCGCAACTAGCGGAAATGGCTAACACGGAACCTGGCACTCTTAGCAATGGCATGCTGCGGATTGACCCACAACTAGCAGAAATGGCTAACACGGAACCAGGCACTCTTGGCAATGGCATGCTTTTCGGAGAGAAATTCGTGAAGGAAATGGGGAAATATGTGAACACATCCTTCGCCCTGGATAAGGCTCAAGCGAACATCAAAAACGTTTTTCACACTGGCCTTTTTAACAGGGCTGGACACGTCAGGGGTCGAGCGACTGGCCGAGGTTTTAATCAGACCTCTCAAGGCTTCGAACAGCGTGGCAGAGGTGGTGCCCAACGCTCCAAATTCTACCCTTCCCGCAATCGCGGTGACAGAGGGAGACAAAACAGAGGTTACAGAGGACAGAACAATACCTCTGGAGACACCTCTTATTCAGGTAAGCTTATTGCAAACTTGGGACACCAAGGTGGGAGGCTGGATTGCTTTGTTCCACCACAGGTGGGAGAGTATCACACAAGACCCTTGGATCCTTCAGATGGTAAGAGGGTTTCAGATAGAGTTCTATGCCTCACCCCATCAGGTACATATTCCTCCAACCCTACATTTTTCCGATGCAGAGATATCTATCATAGACGACGAGGTTCAGTCACTGTTGGGAAAAGGGGCAATCGTGCAAACTGTTCCTCCCCCACTGGGTTTTGTAAGTACAATTTTTCTAGTGCCCAAAAAAGACAAATGTTTCAGGCTGGTGCTCAATCTGAGGGAGTTCAACTCCTGGGTAGTGTATCACCATTTCAAAATGGAAGGTATACATTTATTAAGAGACATCCTGTTGGAGAAAGACTGGATGGTGCGTCTGGATTTGAAGGACGTGTATCTGGCAGTGCCCATTTTTCCTCCCCACCGGAGGTTTCTGCAGTTCCAGTGTAGAGACCAGTGGTTCGAGTTTTCAGCCATGCCATTTGGTCTCTCATCCGCCCCTAGTGTTTCACAAAGTTGCTAAAACCCGTGGTTCAGTATCTGAGGGGTGAGACTTATAATATACTTGGACGATATTCTGATTATGGCACAGAATATGAATATGAACATGGTTCTTCTTCATCTAAACTGGACGGTCCAACTCTTACAAGAGTTGGGATTCGTCATCAACGCACAGAAGTCCATTCTGATTCCAATGCAGTCGATGGAATTCCTGGGGTTTCAGGTGGACTTGATTACGGCTCAACTACTATTACCCTTGAGGAAGTGAGTGGCTATCAAGAAGGAGTTGAGGAGGGCGCTTGCCTCTCCAACTATATCCTTGAGGACCCTGGCCCGATTGGTGGGGCTTCTGGCCGCATCAATTCAGGCGATATTTCCAGGGCCCTTCCATTACAGGGCACTGCAACGTTTGAAGATTCTGCATTTACGCAAGGGTCTGAGTTATGCAGAGCAGATCTCGATCTCCAGAGAGGCCCGGACCGAGATGACTTGGTGGTTGGACCACATGGATGCATGGAATGGCAAGACCATTTTTGCAGCCAGTCCGGAAATAGTCATAGAATCAGATGCCAGCAGATGGGGCTGGGGACCCCGTTGTGGCTCGGTAGAGACTGTGGGGCGGAGGTCCCAGGACGAACTGAAACTCCATATCAACTGTCTGAAGCTTCTTGCCGGCTCGTTTGCGATTCGGACACTCTCACCGCAACGGGCAAGTTGCTGTATTCTACTGCGAATGGACAATGTGTCTGCAGTACGATACATCAATCGTCTGGGAGGCACGAGGTCTCATCTTCTGGTAGAGATAGCCAAAGACTTTTGGCATTATTGCCTGGACCATCATATAGCTGTAACAGCGGAATACATCCCGGGCTCTTCCAATGTGGTAGCGGATTGGAACTCCCGGTTCCTACGGGATGCCAGCGATTGGAGACTGCATCCCAGATTATTCAGGCAGCTGAACAACAAGTGGGGTCCATGTTCAATGGATCTTTTTGCGTCCAGACTCAACGCACAAATACCTCGGTTTTACAGCTGGCGCCCAGATCCTCTGGCGATCAGCTCGGACGCATTCCTTCAGTCATGGATCATGGGCATGCTATATGCCTTTCCACCTTTCGCCATGATTCCAAGGGTATTGGCACAGATTCGTCGGCAGAAGGCGGAGGTGATACTGGTCTCACCATGTTGGAAAGCACAAGCGTGGTTTCCGGTGGCTCTAACCTTATCATGTGCACTTCCAGTGCGGCTACGGTCGTTTCCAGATATTCTGGAGGACCCTCTGGGTTTACCTCATCCGTTGGTAATGCAAGGCCAACTGTCACTCATGGCGTGGAGACTTTCAGGCGACGATGGCAAGTGCCTGGAGTTTCACAAGAGGCTCTGTTCTTCCTATCGCAATCTTGGGCACCTGCTACGCACAAACGATATGAATCAGCTTGGCGTAGATGGGTTAGTTGGTGTTCTGAATGGCAAGGAGGTCCCTTAGAATCCGGTACCCATCTGATAGTTAATTTTCTTTCAGAACTGGTGAATTCAGGCATGGCGTATCAGACGATTAACAATTTTCGTTCAGCAATTTCAGCAGGACATCCACACGTGGATGGTAAACCGGTGGGGGAACATCCCCTGGTATGTAAGGTGGTGAGGGGCATCCGTTTGGTTAACCCTCCGAAACCAAAGTATTCTGCTTTGTGGGACGTTAATGTAGTGTTACGTTTCCTTAAGACTTGGCCAGCTAATGAGGGATTATCGTGAAGCAATCGTCTGCAAAACTTACGGTGTTATTATGTCTTGTATCCTGTAGAAGTGTCTTGGATGTGCGAGCTTTGGATATAGCAGGTAGAGTATTTACTCCTTCGGGAGTCTCTTTCTCAATTTCAAGGAGGACAAAGACACATTCCAGATGTATTTCATACCCTGCCTTTCGTCATCATAGCAAGGTATGTGTGGTACAATGTTTAAAATGTTATGAGGATTGTACTAGAGAGTTCAGGGATGATGTTGCAAGGCAATTGTTGATTTCATCACAGAGACCTTTCCGCCCAGTCACTGCAGCAACTTTAGCCAGGTGGGTTACTTGGTTATTAAGACTAGCAGGTGTTGATACTGCAATGTTTGGAGCACATTCTGTTAGAGGAGCGATGGCTTCCAAGGCCTTTTATACTGGCTCGCGCTTACAAGATATTATGACTGCGGCAGACTGGTCCTCTGACTCAATGTTTAAGATATTTTATCATAAACCAATTGTTAATGTGGTGTCGACGGTGATGGAACAACTTTAAACTAGCATAATCTGAGCCTCCGTGGACCCACATAGAATGAAAAAATTTCTAGCTGATGCGACAATAATTTTTAATTCTATTAAGGACACGGAGGAGAGGATTATCCCACCCGAGCAATATGATGATGGTATACTATGTGATAGATTAGTCATTGCAGGCTTGATGAAGTTTTTATGTACTTTCAACTATGATGATTTGGTTTATTCTCACCCGTTTTGATATTGGAAATATAAAGGTTATGACGATTGAATAACATGATTATTATGTACAATATATGGATTATAAATGGCATATTACGACTACTGTTCTCTTTGCAGGAGATCAAGGCAAGCAAACCTGAACGATCAGGATGGAGTTCATTGGGAGTCTCGTAAAGAATCTACGGTAAAAAAAAAAAAAGAATCTACGGTTAAGGTTCAAGTTACAGCTGGAGGCGCGGTTGGCGCCGCTCCAGTTCAACAGTCGAGTTTAAGGCTGAAGTTAAAGGTTTTTCGCAAAGAAAGAGGAAGAGGAAGGTCATGCAAGGACTATTATGTATGGGACTCATAGGTGATTGGTGCATACAGTGGAGGGGGTTGTCCTTCTGGGATTATGCAAATTTAAAGTTTATTGGCTGCTGTGAATCTCAATAAAGTTAAGAGAAGCATAATCCTCGCCACCGTGTCCTTAATAGAATTGAAAATTCTTGTTGTGTCAGCTAGAATTTTTTTTATTCCTAATTATCGATTGCAATGTTCTCTTGCTTTCTTGCCCATGTGAAGTGTTTAGTTTTGACTGTGATAGTCACGGAATATTATAATGAGTAACATACTCAGGCAGACAAGCTGGTCCTAGTATCTCATCTTGTTACACATAATGCAAGTTCAAAGGTCACTCTGAGCAGCTGCATTGTGGAAGGTCATGAGAAGCTAACAAGCATGCACCTGTCTTAAACCTGATTGGATTGGTTCATGAGGACTGTGCGTAGGTGTAGCGAATGTTAAAATTCAGTGATTTAAATTAGTGCAGAGTAGATTACGAGTAAACCCGTTTCCCGATGCAGTTTAGAGCAGAGTAGGAGAGTTAGAGTACTCTATTTATTGAAGAACTGATTTTTCTTAACCCTTCCCTTTGCGGTGACTCCATGTTAACTCGTCCTGTTAAATGATTTCAATTGATTTGAACTTCATGTTATTTGATGCATTTATATATTGATTATTTATTGACACTAACTTGATGATTTTGTCTTCTCTAAACTTTTAACTTTTAATACACCTTTATGGTTTGACGGCTCACCATTCTCTACCTTTCTTGTGAAGCCGGATGTGCTTCACATTTATTGAATGTACTGATTTGTCGACCAGCCTCAGCTGTGAACTTTGATTCAT
Organism: Triturus cristatus; assembly: GCF_964204655.1. Taxonomy (NCBI): domain Eukaryota; kingdom Metazoa; phylum Chordata; class Amphibia; order Caudata; family Salamandridae; genus Triturus; species Triturus cristatus. The sequence goes on along the minus strand of NC_140590.1, from coordinate 629,477,094 downwards.
CAAATAGTGCTTTATGGGCCCAGAAATTTGCAAAAGGTAAAGCGCTAACACAACCTCTAAAGACAGTGAGGCAGTGTTGCATTCTGAAGCCAGGATGTCGGCAAAAACTGGTAAATAGAACCCAGTACTAATTTGTAAAAAAACATAATAAAAATAATTTCAGGTAACCAAAATATTTTGTCAAGTATAACGATACCTGCACAGGATATTTTGAAGGTTACATACAGTAAATGAAAGTGCGAGAAAAGCCGGGCCAGCCCATAGGTCAGCTTTCGAAGCAAGGTCCTAAGCTGCTGACCCTACACACACACACACACACACACCCTCGCACATGCTGTGAGCATACAGGCAGTAGAGAGGAACAAGCATTGTCAAAGCCAACAACCCAAACCCCAAACCACTCCGCGCTTTGCTCTCTATGAAGCACTGAGTCTCTCCTTCGGAAAAACATCCTTAGATCTCTTCTCTTGACAGTACTCCTACTCACTGTGCTGTGCTTTTGATACTATACAAACGATTAATAACCCTGCACCGTTAATTCTCAGACTTATTCCGAGCAATATGCAAGCATTAAATGCAGATGAAAGCTGTGCATGGTGCTTTGGGCCGCCTGGCTTTACCAAAACGAGTCCAGGCTCAGTATTGCAACTACATCATGAGCAGCCTAATTCCAACTACCTCAAAATCATGACTGGCATAACTATATGCCACAGCTCCTAGTTGCGGATGCCCAGGTACAAACTTTGCCTGGTGAGCCTGCAACTAGTCAAAACTTTGCCGCACTCAACATCTCAAGAATCACAGGTATTGGTCCTTACCATCACAAGGACACCTCGAAAGATGAAACGTACCCCCCTTATCCTTTCAAATGCATACCTGCAGGGGTGATGTTTTGCTATAATTTGCCCAAACAAGAATCTGATTTATTTCTGCTGACCTGAGTGAAAAGACAATCAAGAGATGACTTCCAGCCCAGCATCACATGCCTGGGTTTCTGGAGGACTGACTAGTAATACCTGGTAAGAATATTCAGGTCCTGGAACACACTGAGCCTTTTGTGAACACACAAACGTCACTGTATGAAAATGTATGTTTTTATTGGTCTGACCTTGTCTTATGTAGAGCGCCATCCTATTCGGAAAGTGACCTCTAAAGTGACCTCTAAACATGTGTCACCAATGTGACAATATGACTGACTATCCTGCCAATCATATTGGTAGAACTTTCCCTTTGTGCTTTACAGTTCAAACAGTGGTGACAGCACTACTTCTAGGCTGCAACTGGCACAAATAGAGCAATCAGATGAAATTGCACTGATCAAACACAGATCCTCCGCCCACTACCAAAATATGGTATGCGATTAAACACAGAAGCCCGAAGAAACCAGTACACAACAAGTCTTCCTAGCCTTGTCCTTTTGCGATTTCTACTTCTTTCGCAGGCTACTCTCACATAGTAAAACTAAGGAAGCTACTACATGCAATGGAACTCCCTGTAGTTCACAATAACACAAAATCAAAGTACACTCATGGAATTATTCCTCACTGCCTAAGAACTGTGGGATGCATTTTAGGAATACAGCAAATAGAATATTGTATCCTAGGCAAATAGCTGGTCTAATCTCATCACTTTGTGCATCTGAGGATACAGATCCCTCCTGGATATTAGACACAATCATAGATGTCACACATTTTAAAAGGACCAGCTGACTATTGACATCCCTGTCCCAAGTCATCTTTAGCGATTCACCTCAACCATCACTCTCCTTAAGTGCTCAACTCCCCCGGTGGAGCCCTACTCCTCTGATTATGTTCCCCTAATACACCACCATTGTTCAATATGTGCTTATCAAAACCCCACAGAGAACCCCATTCCCATCCTTCACACAAGGAAATGCATCTCATTCCCCAATCCAACACTGACAAGGCCAACAAACGGAGAACTTAATTTATGTTATAATGACAACTACACCGCATATATCAGGGCTCTAATCTAAAAGGTATGCTCATCAATGCCTGATCCATGTACGTTTGCGACTTTGAGACTGCAGCCCTTAGTAAAGACCATAAATCAACTCCTTAATTCATTACAGAGACACAGATTTCCCTAACCCGTAACTGACATCCCAATAACAAATGAATGCTCAATGATACACAGGTTCAGACCTGCAAAAAATGCAGAGGACGTAGCTCTCCGACACAAAGGAGGCTCATCATTTACCTTCTTCAAAGGTATGCCAAGTTCCATCAAATTAATGCCCAACGAAACCAACTGTTCCCATAATTCCTACCACTCTCCTGGGTAGAAGGTAATCCTCCTAGATAAAATTAACAAACTTGTTACCTCCACAGTGATTTGCTACACAACAGACATTTACCTAGGAGAATTACATTTCCCTTTGTACATCACAAAGAACCCACCATCAACTAAACTGAAATACATTTAAAAAAACAACAAAGGCAATACCCTTGACTTGATAATTTACCTATCTACTGTCATCATTCTCAATAGGGGTAGTGTAATCAACTGGTCAGATCTCATCACCAAGGGGTATCAGTGAACACTATTACTTCTAGCTACAGTGAAAATTCAATAAAAACTGAACCACAATTCTGAGAAGACACCATAAACACATTCCATGGCTCAAATCTTTCATTAAGCATCCACAATAATAGCATTCAGCAATGAGTAGCAACCACAACATAGAAACCTCTTGGCCCAATCCCACGCTATCTCAATTGTTTTACATTGTGTCTTATTAAATTGTCCCTTCTTCCAGACAGGAGTAAAGTCAGCAGAATTGTCAGGACTGGTGGGGTGAACCAAGGAGGTCCAAGCAATTAAGTAGTCTCGAAATAATCAATCACTGCAAACCACACAAACATACCCCTGAGACATCCATGGAAAACTGCTGGACCTCACACAACAGTGGTAACTCTCGGCATGTTGTGGGCATTCTTGGTATGATGGAGTCCACTCCAGATATGTTGTCAGTTTTGGCATGACGATTCTGGGCTTATGGTGTTCGTCGTTAGGATGACGGTATCTACCCCCTGGCAAAATTATGGAATTACCTTGCCAGGTAACGGTGGTAACTAGCATGCAGAGCAGATTCTGTCTATGATGATACTTTTCTATATGAGTACTTGATAAAAATACACCCTGATGTTTGTGGAACAAATTGGTTTTTTACTAAAAATAAAAAGCTGGAATTTCAAAACAGAAAAAACATTTTTTGTGAAAGCGGCAATTTTTTGTTCAGGAAAATTGAGTACATTTTTCGCACAAAAAATTATATTTGATAGCATGATGTGGTATTTTCAGAAACTGAATAGTTGATTTTTGGGGGAACATTTATAGTAAGAAGTGATATTTGAGGGATAATCTATGCTGAGTTCTGTAAACTTATTTATAATGTTCTTTCCTTGGTGCAAGATAGCACTTTCTGCGATGGCTGTTTTTTCTTGATACATGTGGAGGCAATTCATGAAATTTATTTTTAACACTTTTCATGACTTGTCACTGCTGCTTTCAGAAGCCTGAGCCTGTCAGATTCACTAATACTTCTCATATAACGTCTCTGTAACCTGGGTAGTGGCACAGTTGTACTGGCCTGCTAAATCTTCCCAGCTCTGGCGCATACGGCATACAATTGTGAGATTTGTACAATTTTATTTTTTCCGCTCTACCTCTTCCAAGTAGATGAAGGAAAGTGCAAAGTGGTAGACAGATGCATGAAAATGAAATTGCAGATTTTGTAACTGCCTAAAAAATCTTCGGCTCTTGAGTTTTGTCATTTTTATCGTAATCGTGCTGTACAATACACCACCAGCATTAACTACCGTATTTCAAAGCTTTCCTGGGACCAGGGGATCTTCAGCACCTCTTGGGACATTTAAGATGTTTGACACACAATAAAAGTATGTGATTAGTTTATGGGTGTTGTGTTGCAAAATGCACTCTTTATCTCTATTTCTCAAAAATCTTCCCAGAGAACCCCTTGTCCTGAGCTCCTGTAGTTATGTAAGCTCACTTTGCGTTGTCTTTTTGCGCCATTCAGGGAGGGTATTAATACCACATGACATTGAAAAAACTTCATCCACCACTTAACAGCAGCCATGACTCCTCAGAGATTCTTCGGGGTATGCCTAGAAGGAGAATGGCAACATCTTTGGCAGAACCCCAGTGGGGACGCTAGCGATCTGGAGAATGAATGCATAGATTTCCCCACATATATTCATCTGTTCCTATAAGGTAAAGTTGAGCTTAGACCAAACTACTTCACTATAGAAATGTCAATGTTCAAGATTTTATGGGGTGTTACGGACAACAAAACTCACAGGCGGCATAGTATTATTACTTTCACATGTTTTCTTTTTGGATATAAGCAGAAGACTTCAATGCTTGGTTCAGATTCAAGTACTAATAAAAATGACAGCTAAAAAGTTGTGACATGATCTACTTCATTTAAAGCACTTTGAATGAAGCACTGGTCTTAACTCCCATAACAATGACCCAGATTGCTTCACCACTGATCTATTAACCACAACTTACCCTTTGCCGGTAGAAGGCTACTAGCTCTGGTTATTTTGGCTTTGTTTGAAGCTGTGCAGAAGTAGCTTCCCTCTTTGGACTTCTTGAAATCATAATAGATCCAAGAGGTGTAGTGTTCGGGCACAGTTGTGACATTCAGAGTGTGGTTCTTGTCGCTCTGGTCTCTATAGTAAAAGGTAAATGTAATTGGCAGAGAGCCATGTTTTACTCTGCACATTAGGCTTAATTCATGTCCGTTCTCCACTTCTCCGTTTGGTGGAATCATGGTGAAAATTGTTTCTCGAACAGGAGCTGCAAAAGAAATCCCAACACTGAGTATGCGAGGCAGGCACAAACAAGACATTTGGCAAAAGATCAGAAGGTTTTACATAGAGGATATTCTTGCATGATGGAACAGCACTCAACAAGAAGACCATGGTGGGTGCAGAACTACACCTTAAAGCTGGATCACCGGCATACAGCCCTCAAGGCTGTAAGATACTGTCTGGCACATACCGTACATTTGGGTAATGCTGATCTCCTGATCATATGCAGGTAAATTCTGTGCATGGATGTCAATTTGGAGCAGCCAGTGGGAGCATTTGCTACATCTGCCTTGCCCTTTGGTAACATTGCCCCGTCTTTACTACCCCTTATCTTAGGGGTGGTCAGGGCATGAACAGGACCAGAAAGTGAGCAAGGCTTCATGAGCACAATGAACAAAACCATTTAGCAGTCTCAAAACCTACAATTCACAGAATCGCAAAACACTATGACTAACTATATAACGCGTAATTCACAAGTCAAAATCACTATTTCCATACCAATTCACAAAGGGAAGGGGGCATGTACTGGGCATCCCTCTTTCTTTTGTGATCGGGCACGTTTTAATGATTTGGGACTGCATTTGCAGTTGCAAGCCTTTAATCTGTGGCTCAGGTCTAAAAGGGGATGCTAAAACATTTACAAAGTAAAAGCTGTTCCTGAGGGAGAACTTTCACCCTGTGAATGTTGGTTGTCACCTTTGGTGGGAGCAGATAGCAGCACAAGGACAGGAGTTGCTTTAAAAAAAGCAGTTTTCAGTAAATGGGAATGAATGGATTAGGTCTACTGTGCCCAGCAGGCCGCCATCCATCCATTCTCAGATACTTGCAACGGGTCACAAATGGACTCCTGCCTCATGTATATTGATAAAGAAGTTTTTACAACTACTTGCTAGAGGGCATTTTTAAGCTGCAATTAATTAACATACCAGTCACTGCAAAATATGAAGTTGAGGTATTAATTCCTGTCATTTTTCAAAAAAATACTCACTTATTCGCGACGTCACCTTAATAATACATCAGTTCCTAAACTTCATTTTTAATTTCTATAGCTCTTACTTATTGTTCTTTCTCTATCTAGATGGTTAGTAGTATACCCAACAGCAAGCTGTAAAAAAGCTAAGTCTGGGACAAAGAGTCAATCCTGTGGAGTCATTGGAGATCAAAGACGACATTCTGTCGGCTGGAAGTCAGAATTGTTTATAAGTCCTACAGCTTTTCATAGATTGCAGAAGTCCAGTTAGATACTGCCAAAGGTCCCATAAACTCAGGGATAGTACTTGAGGGGCAGGACTCACTCCAGCAGAGGCCATAAGCAAGGTTCATTCTAGTGCCAGTTGCAACTGGTCAGGTGGGCACTTTAAGAAAATTACCTATTACAGCTTGTTGCATTCTTGTAGCCACAAAGGAGATCGGCCAACTCACCCCTGGACTCCACTTCTTTGTCCTTGGTAAATGTGGGTGCAGGTCCAGCCATTCAGGTCCCCTCACAGGTCTCAAACATCAGGTGTAGTCTTTCTTCTGTTCTTCCACAGGGTCAGGAAATATTCTGGGGTGGGTGCCTTTTTGTGCCAAATTTATGGTGGGCACTAGCTAGTGAGTGGGGGTAGCACCTTGGTCCTCACTTACCAATAGGGTGAAAATTCCCAGGGGCAACCCCACTCACTTTTTAATCCGTTCCTTTTTGCTCTTCTGCATGCTATTCCAGTGCACTTTACTCCTAAACTCCATGATGGAGAAATTCTTATTCCCTTGTGCAGAGGCTTTGCAATTGGCCAGACGTGTCCCCGGAAAATGAGTATCCCCATGCGTTTTAGATACGCAAACTAGTTCTGGGGGTAGCTTCCCTCTAATTCGATTTAGAGCAAACCTGGCTGGGGGAGCAAGGGATTCCCATTTACAGGTCCCACCTTACATTTACTTGTGAAAAGACAGGCCCCTTACAATTTAATGAAGTTCCCGGGTCTACCTCATTAACGTCCACCAGCAATATGATGAACATTTTAGAAACACTGTGAAGCCAACCTTACATGTACAATCGCAAATAGGAATGAACTGTTAAAAAAATAGCGCACATTTTAAACACTGCAACACAAAAGTTTCCTAAAACAAAGCACACCTGTGACAAGCTTCACAAATCAAATTACAAGATCACCCTTAAATTCAGTAAGGGAAATGTTGGTGATTAGTGTAATATACACGTGACCTGTTTAATCTATTTCTAGTTCATGAACATCAACTTTCCACCTCGTTGACCACTGTAAATAGGTGTCAAATTTAAAATGTAAATCCTACGAGCATTTCTTTTTTATGTTTTTCAAAATACAGTTAACTGTATATAAGTGACATAAATTGCACTCTATGTTCATGAACCACAAAGATGTCAGAATCATATTTAAAAAAATGCTTGCGGTACTTTTGAAGTTTGCAAAATGTATTAAATTTAAAAAGTAGACATTTCCAGTTGAACTTTGATCAAATTGAACATTTATAAAAACAAATAATCTTTGAAAGTTACATTTCAACTAAACACTTTCCTAAAGACCTTTAAACCAATAATAGTTACATTTTCCTAAGATGCTAATTGAACATTTTAACTTTTTATGCATTGAAAATGATTTCAAGAGAAAAGCTAAAGTTGAAAACAAGTTAAGACTGACTTCTATGTTAACAGTGACTGTGCCATAAAAACTAAAATGTCAAAAAATAAACGTTTTAAAGTGCTTCCTTCTCCGACTGTACTAAGGGAACCTTAACTCACACAACAACATACACGACACTACACACTGTACAACATCATCACTAACATCAACACACACCATTACATCATACATATTACACAACCAACATCATACATAAAAATATAAACATAATATACATACACACAACCATCATATAACAATGAAGCAAGCATCATATGAATTTGTTTTCCCTACGCTATATATGGTCTTGGTCCGCTCTGGGTCAACAAACTCAAAATGCCCCAACCAAATGTACCGGGCCAGGCCTGAGCAAGGGAACTAGACATCCATTCTTACTGTCCACTTTCAGGCAATGGACTGTTTGAAACTTTGCTGATAAACACAATGCTGCGCACTGACTGCACTTTTATCCTGGCTCACCCTGTGCAGCTTGAAATGCACCGGGCTAGTCTCAAGCAAGAAAATCTCTCACTTTCTCCTAACTGCCTACATTTAGGCTTCAACCCTGCAAAGTTTGCACATGGCTGTAATCCTTCAGTGTTCCAAGTTATGCTCTGTTCGTTGGTTTTATCTGCTGTTTTATGGGCTAATCATATTGCTTTTTTTTTATAGATTTCCGTTACTGTTTGTAAAGGTTTTTTATTAACTACCCAATAAAATTGACTATGACTATGGTCATTGTATGTCCTCAGAAAATAGCAGTACACAGTCACCCCCCTTTATTAAAGAACTGCACTGCCAAATTCATATGCCCACACCCCACCATACATTCATACACACATTATCAAATGCACTCGCACACCATCATAAACCCATACAACCATTCATCCATGCACCTAGCATTTGCCAATGCTTTACAGTATATTGAACATAATAACAATCAATATACATTCATTAAAAAACACCAACCATTATATGTTTGCATATTCAGCTGTGTGTGCACACCCAACCCCCATTGATACAGCCATGTTCACGCACCGACACACCCACCATCATAAATCTGCATACCTACGACTGAACGCCGCTAGACCAACAATCATGCAGTCAACAGCCAAAGTTTATGTTAGAAATGGGATTTGTGGTTGGCTAGGGCATGCACCTAAGCCAGGCAGAAACCCCCACTCTAGTCAGAGCAAGGGAGTTACACGCTGACGATAACCTCTGCTCACCCCCTTGGTAGCTTGGCAGAGCAGTCAGGCTTATCCCAGAGGCAATGTGTGAAGCATTTGCGCAACACACTCACATAGCAGCGACAAACTAGGCACACCACATAAGAAACTCCACACAAGGTTGTATCAAAAATAGCCTTTGTATTCCTCATAAAACACATTAGAACGTAATCACATATATACACTGTGCCACCTGGCATTTGGTATCACTTTACAGGGATTATATACACTTTCAGGGCCAATCGGGCCTCTGTCATAACATCACAATGCAGTTAGCAAAACAACCAGTAACAACTGGTAACCACTGTAGTTAGTATAAACACATTATGCATAATTCCTCAGTAGCAGTACCATATCACTATTACTGCACACAGGGGTGCTCAGCACAGCATAGTATGCCTACACAAAATTAGCAGTGCATTACAGCATTAGGCATAAATCAAACCCACCGTTCTCTATCCTGAACACCTATAGAGGGCACACACTATACATGCCCCATGCCCCTCTTATGCATAAATCCCGACCTAGGTAGTGAGCTGAGTCCTCCAGGCATATTCTCATCAGGGCACCTTAGTACCCTTTCTACTGGGCCCACATGTTATAAGTACCTCATGCTCCCAACATCTGGTAAGGCTGCAGCTGCCCGCGACCCTGTGGTGCAGCTGCACAATCCTAGAACCAAAGATGTGGGAAGTGCGTCGGTGCTACGAAATCACCTGGGCGAGGTCATCCAATGGCCCCTCGGCTGCCGATGCAGCCGCAGTAATGCTCCCACCACTCAGTAAGGGGGCAGCTGCCCACTGCCACCTGGGGCAGCTGCTCGGTATGTAAAGTAAATGTCAGCGCGGCCCCTCGCCGGGCCTCTTACCGGTCCCGCTGCCTCATAACGGACTGCCCTGCTCTCTGGGGACAGTCGGACACGCCCGGACTCCTGCAGGGAGCACCAGCTGGGCCGCTGTGTTCCTCGCTGCTTGGCTGCTGAGTCAGTCCAGATTCTGGAGCTCCCAGTGGGTGCCCGCTGTAGACCTCTCCCGGTCCCCAGCAACTCACCGTGGCCCGGGTAAACTTTGGATATCCTGACTGCGGCGTCTCTCCTCTGTGCGAGACCCTTGCCTTCAACCAGGCCCTGCTTTCCCGGGCTTCCGCCCGGACTCCACGTTCTGCTTTTCGGACGGCAGCCACGCCCACTCCCACGGTCAGGCTTCGTTCCTGCCTGACGTCCTGCACAGCCACAGCGCTCACCAGGAGCGGAGTTGGAGCCTTTTCCTCGGGCTCTTGGAAAAGAAGATCTTTTGAAAAGCGCTAATCATGCGCTCTCTATGTGTAGAACACCGCTTCGGGGCACAACAGTTCACTAAGTGCTCCTCACGCTTCGGGGCAGTGTGAGCCTACACCTGGAGCTCAGGCCACACAGGAGAGGGTGGCGCTGCCCATGCTGTAGGGCACAAAGCGCTCCTCTCCAAATCAACCCACTCTTTGGGCAGCAGGATAAACAAGCACTCACACAGGGCAGAGCTGAGCCCAGGCAGGCCAGCTCACAGGGCCCTCCAGCAGGAGGGAAGTCCTTTGTGGCGTTTCCTCCTGGCGCCCAGCAGTCCTATCTTTCAGATCCAAGTAAGTACACAGCACACTTTCATGGGGTCACAACCCCAAAAACTATACGGCAAAATGTCTTTGTTCTACCCCCTGGCACAGGGCTCTGTGCCTGGTCTAAACCAGTTCTGGGGGGTACTTAGAAACATCTTTTCAGTGCACAAACACCCTTATTGTTTGTGTAGGCTCTGGCCCCAGACACACCACAGGGGGGCAGAGCCAGCATTGTGTAAGGCTACTGCTCTCATGTCAGGAATTACTACTGAAACATGTATCAGGGAATCCCCAATGCATTCCTATGAGAGGGCAGCCTCAGTGTACAGAGAAACCAAAATAGCTGTTGTCACTACCAGGACATGCAACACAGTTAAGGCACATGTCCTACATTTTACCTACAGCGCACTCTGCTCATAGGGCTAGCTAGGGCCTACCTTAGGGGTGACTAATATTTAGTAAAAGGGGAGTCACAGACGTTGCAACCACTTTATGTGCCACGTCACAGCGGCAGTAAACTACGCATGCAGGCCCTGCAATGGCAGAGGCCTGAGACAGGTTTGAAAGGCTACTTTGGTGGGTGGTGCAAGCACCGCTGCAAGCCCACCAGTAGCATTTAATTTACAGGCCCCGGGTATATGAGATACCAAGGTAAATTAAATATGCCAAACAGGTGTAGACCAATCTTACCACGTTTACTATAGAGAGCACATGCACTTTACACTGGACAGCAGTGATAAAGTGCCCAGAGTCCTAAAACCACCAACACCAGGTCAGAAAAAATACCAGGAGGAAGGCAGAAAGTTCTGGGATGACCCTGCAAAAAGGACCAAATCGGGGGGCGTGGCCAGCAGCATGGCTGAGTAGCCGCGTTTGCAGAGGCTCCAATCGCCCGACATAAACCCTGCCTTAAATCCTGTCTTCTAGCCACGAACACCGCACTCACCTCCCGGCCGAGTGTGTTCCAAACCTCAGCCCTGCAGAGGAAGCCGCATTCGTAGCTGTTGCGGCATGAATTGGAGCAGAAACGCGCAGTGAGTGTTGAACTTCTCTCTCCTCCACCCTGCTTGATGTGAAGGGAGGTGCCGCCGAGACCCTGAGGAGCTGTGCACAGTGGATCGACCCGTCTTATCGCGGCAGTCCTCCTTGTGCTCAGCTACACAGCCAGGCTCTTTTTGAAAGCCGGACTGCAGAAACGCTTTGGGTCAGAGTGCAGCCGCTGGCTGGACAGGCCAGGGAGGCCGCAACTCGGCGGCAGGTGCCCGAGAACCAGGGGGTGAGTGGCGCCAGACACGAGAGACGGCCTGGTGGCAGCCAGCCTACATTACTGGAACCCTCCAGTTACTGGACACAGTGACAAGCCATGGGACCGTCCGACTGAAGGAACACACTCAGCGGTGCATTAGGGAGGCAGGAGCCCCTGTAGTAATGAATCAAAGGAGAAGCCATACAATGCCATGCAGGGTCCGCTGGGTGGCTGTTCCCCATACTAGCCACTTATAGTCTCCCTACGGTGAATGGGTCAGCCATAAGCAGATAAGACTGGTCTCTCTCTCTTCAGATAGAGGACTATTCTGGAGCACCACGGTGCCTGATGACGACAAGGGCTGAGATATTGCTGGTGGGCGCCTGAGACAGGGCTTCTAGCACTGACTGGCCCTGCGAAGTTGCACGAAGCCGGAATCTCTGAAGAGGACCACAGAAGGGGCCCAGGAGCACCACCACTGGGGATTGTGTAACGGGTCAGCACCATAGAGAGGTCCCTGCGGACGGAAGAGCAACACGCACCAGGAGGTGCCACCGTATGCTGACCTAACTATTAGAGAGGTGTCTCAGATACTACTCAACATATCTGCCTCCCTGCAACGAGCTTGTGACCCTCCCACTGGCGTCATCGGCCTCTAGACGTGCGGACACTAATCGCGCCCACAGAATCATAGGAGGAGAATGCTAGTGCGCCAGATAACACAGCCATCCTTCAGGCAAACCCTGCCTTGAGAGAGGCCATTGAAGGCAAAATGGCTGAGATACGAACGGAGGTATCTCTTCTTCGGCAAGACATATGCAACATCGCAGACCGCGTCACGCAAACGGAGGCCCGCATATAGGAGGTAGAGGACACGGCACATAAATCCAAAGGGGACATCAAGGAGCTCCAAGCCGGCATGAGAGAGGTGATGTGGAAGGTCGATGATGCGGAGTACAGATCTCGGAGAAACAATCTCCACTTTATTGGGGTACCAGAAGGACAGGAGAACACTGACCCAATCGCCTTCCTGATGACGTGGTTGATAGAAGCCCTGCCAGGTGCTAAGTTTTCCACCTGTTTTCTGATTGAGCGAGCTCACAGGATGCCGGCTGTGAGACCTCCACCTGGGGCCTCTCTATGATTTCTGAACTATTAAGTTTGAGACGTAATTCGAGGAGAATCACGGAAAATGGGAGAACTCAAATTGGCCTACACCAGAATCATGATCTTCCTCGATTACTCTAGGGAAGTGCAGAAGATGTGGAGGTCCTTCGACTCCGTAAAAGTTAAACTCTGGGCCTTACACATCCAATATATGCTTCACTTTCCGGCCAAACTCAAGGTCATCTTCCAAGACTCGACCCAATTCTTTCAAATACCTGAAGATGCCTGGGCGTGGATTGAGGAACGCCCGAGACCCAGACAAGAGATAGGCGGCAACGTGACACATCCTGGGGACTCGCAGTCACGATGGGATCCTAGACCGCAGAGAACAAGAACGAGGAGGCGTCTTATTGCGAGAAATCCGAAGCGTCAGGGGACCACGCAGCCTGGGACTCCATACAGGCAGAGAGGAGAGCCCTCAGCGGAGGGGGCGGGAGGGACCCGGGCCGGATGTATGTCATTACATTGCATAGTAATACCACGCATGCCATTACAATGCGGGTATTACTACGCGATGTCAATGACATCGCATGCCATTACATCGCAAACTATTACCACAAATATGCCTTTACCACGCATGCCATTACAACGCAAAGACATGCGTGGTAAAGCTATATTCGTGGTTAGTTTGCAAGGTAAGTGACTACCCTACCCATACACAACCCTCCCCCGCCCCCCAGTCCTCTTCCTACAGTTACATTACACTACCCTACACGACCCTCGACACTACCCTAAAACACAACACTACACACACACACTACCACACTACCCTAATCCCTAACGCACTTCACTACTCAAACTCTACTACACTACCCTAAACCACTACACTACACAAACTCTACAATAGTACCCTAAAACACTACTACACTACCCTAAACCCTAAAATACTACACTACGCAAACACTACTACACTACCCTAAACCCGAAAACACTACACTACCCTAAACCCTAAAACACTACACAAACACTACAACACTACCCTAAACTCTAAAACGCTACACAAACACTACTACACTACCCTAAATCCTAAAACACTACACTACCCTAAACCCTACAACACTACACTACACAAACACTACAACACTACCCTAAACCCTAAAACACTACACTACGCAAACACTACTACTCTACCCTAAACCCTAAAAACACTAAACTAGCCTAAACCCTAAAACACTACACTACACAAACACTACTACACTACCCTAAACCCTAAAAAACTACACTATCCTTTACCCCTAAAATACTACACTACACAAACGCTACTACACTACTCTAAACCCTAAAACACTACACTACCCTAAACCCTACAACACTACACTACACAAATACTACAACACTACCCTAAACCCTAAAACACTACACTACGCAAACACTACTACACTACCCTAAACCCTAAAAAACTACACTATCCTTTACCCCTAAAATACTACACCACACAAACACTACTACACTACCCTAAACCCTACAACACAACACTACACAAACACTACACTACCCTAAACCCTAAAACACTACACTACGCAAACACTACTACTCTACCCTAAACCCTAAAAAACTACACTAGCCTAAACCCTAAAACACTACACTACACAAACACTACTACACTACCCTAAACCCTAAAAAACTACCCTATCCTTTACCCCTAAAATACTACACTACAAAAACACTACTATACTACCCTAAACCCTAAAACACTACACTACCCTAAACCCTACAACACTACACTACACAAACACTACACTACCCTAAACCCTAACACACTACACTACGCAAACACTACTACTCTACCCTAAACCCTAAAAAACTACACTAGCCTAAACCCTAAAACACTACACTACACAAACACTACTACACTACCCTAAACCCTAAAACACTACACTACACTACAAAAAAACACACTAAAACATTTTAAAAAAAACACAGAACACTACTTTTACACTACCCTAAACCCAAAAAAGTAACCCTCACCCCAAGCGCAAACCCCCTTACCTCTCTCCTCTCCAGCGTTGCCGTCGGATCCTGCTTCCTCCTTCCTGCTTGCTTCACGTCGTTGTGAGGAAACAGCCTGAGTTTCCTCACAACGACTTGGATATGCGCTGCCGCCACATTACATCGCATGCGTTGTAAAAGCGCATGCGATGTAATGGTATGCGTGGTATGCGTTGTAACGCATGCAATGTAATAGCAACGCGTGGTAAAATCCGCGTTGTAATGGCTGTTTCCCCCCGGGCCACTACCAGGGACTCGACTCAAGGGGACAGTAGTCATGCTGATCACTCCGATCAAGAGTCCCTCGCGGAATCTGACGGTGACCACCCGCTGCTCAAGGTCATTCATAATGTAGAAGGATCGGGGGCGACTGCCCCGGAAACGGCACCCTAACGTCAACTGCAATTAAACAAAAGTAGTGAAGAAATGTGAACAAAGGGCTTGAGCAAAGAACATGCCGGCAAAACAGCGACTGTAAGGAGGCCCCTCCTCCTAGACTTGTTTACACCAGGGAGAGACTGTGTGGACTACTCTCCTGAACCAGGATAATATCCTTTGTTGTTTTGGTCATTCTTTTGGGATAAGGGTTTGGGAAAGGGAGGGTTTAACAGACTCCTCAGTGGACTCATACGTCTGTTGTCATGTTGACAGTTGAAGGGTTCGACGTAGGGTGCGAGTGGCAATAGGGTGGGGGTTCAGAGAGGGGGAGGGAGTTTTGAGTTTTTCGATTTAAAAGGTTTTTGTTCTTGGTTACAGCAGGATGTCTTAAACTACAGAGTTGGACGCAACAGGATAGGGGTTGGCAGGTTAGGGAACATTCCTCGCATGATCCGCATGAAGCACAATTGTAATGCACGACACACCATACACCGTGTTGATGTGGAATGTCAACAGATTGGGTAGTAAGATTAAGAGGGGCCTAGTGAACAGATATATCAAATGGACCAAGCCTGACGTGGTCCTCCTACAAGAGACTCATCTCCGAGGTACCAGGTGTGCATTTATTGGGAGAGGGGCTTATGTTACGCTGGCTCATGCTGGATTCTCCCCTGGAGCCCGTGGAGTGGCCGTCCTTATTAGAAATACTCAACCCTTTCAGGTAGTCAAGACCTGGGTTGACACTGGGGGCACATACGCAATGGTTAGGGGTACATGGGGACGGAGGGAGTTTACCCTGGCCAGTTTTTATGCCCCACCGCGACTGGAGCCACAGACACTACAGGCAATAGGCCAAGATATTGCTGTACTCAGACTCTTCAACTCACATATTAGGGGGCGACTCCAATGATGTGATGAACCTACGCTTAGATCTCGTGCGGCGACAAGTACACAGGCCCCCACACGACAGGCGGAATTTGTGAGATCATTGGGACTGACTGACCTTTGGCGCCGGCACCACCCACTTGACAGTAGCTATTCTTTTTTCTCAGGGGCACATAAGACCTTTTCCTGAATACACTACCTCTTTGCCCCGGCAGGGGAGATTCAAGCTATGGAGGAAATAGAATATCTGGCCAGGGCTATCTCAGATCACTCACCACTGAAGTTAAAGGTAGGGGGCAGGGAACATAAGCCCAAGTTGAACAGGAGGCTGTATGCCTCGGAGATACATGGCAAAATAGTAGCAGATACTGTCGCAATCGAGACCAAATTATTTTTTCAAGATAACAAAGGCTCCGTAACCTCGGAGGCCACCCTCTGGGAGGCATACAAGGCAGTCATTAGGGGGGAGGCTGCAAGACTTAATCGCATGAAAATGTAGAGAGGAAACTGTACAAATACAAGATTTGGAAGACAAACTGGTAGAACAAGAAAAGAAATTGTCCCCGGACACTGAGGAAGGGGGGCTTCGGCAATTAGAGGTTACGCGGAGGGAACTCCGGGCCTTACTAGAGAGAGAAGCTTGCATCCAAAGTCAGACTACTCAACAGAGACTATACAAGTCGGGGGGATAGAGCGGGGAAGTTACTAGCCTGTTTAAGCTGGAAAGAAAAAGAAGCGTATTGAGTAAACCAAATTGAAGAGGCGGGGACACAATACACAATAGCACCTGCGATGGCATTCGCGGATTATTACACTAATTTGTACGCTGCCCGATTGACGACTGACGAGCATAGCATAGATGATTATCTCAAGGCAATAGATAAGCCCATCTTGCAAACTGAGGACACAGCGTCCTTAGAATCTGAGATCACTTTAGAAGAAGTCTATGCAGCCATTGCTAAACAGAAGTTGGGGAAAACTCCAGGGCAAACAGACTCCCAAGGGAATTCTTCAGACTAAACAATAACACGTTAGCTCCACGTCTTTTGAAGATGTTCTTAGCAGCAAAAGAGGAGGGAGCACTACCCCCGGACCTCTGCCAAGCCACAGTAGTGATCATACCGAAATTGGGCAAGCCCCCGGAAAATTGTGGCTCCTATCGTCCAATTTCGCTCCTTAATGTCGAAACCAAGATCTTGGCCTCCATACTCGCCACACAACTACTGACGGTTATTTTGACCTTGGTGCACAAAGACCAGTCGGGCTTTATGCCCAAACGTGCCACACGCCTCAACCTCCGTAGGCTGGCAAATTGGCTAGACACGGCCAAAGGGAGTGAGATTCCCCATTCTGCTTCTCTCACTTGATGCTGGAAAGGCATTCGATATGGTTCATTGGCCTTTTATGATACGGGTCCTCGTAAAATTGGGCTTCGGGCATAGCTTCCGGACGTGGGTTGATATTTTATACACGAATCCCAGCCAAGTTTCCCATCCAGCGGGGGACCAGACAGGGCTGTCTGCTGTCTTCCTTGCTCTTTGCGCTTGATTTGGAACGTCTGGCATGTCTGATCAGAGCGCATCCTGATTTAACAGGGTTCCAAGACTCTAAGGGACAGCTGTTAGATGAACAAATCTCGCTTTTCGCAGACGACATCCTATTGTATATAACTAACCCTGATAAGTCACTCCCGATCATCTTTCATGTAGTTGAAAATTATGGTAAGCAGGCAGGGTACCAGATCAACTGGGGGAAGTCAACCATATACCCAATAGGGGGCCGCATTGACATGCGTTCTGTACCGGTGCGCCTTCCCATCGCTGAAGAGGGCTTCAAATATCTGGGACTCTTCATGTCTGAAAATGTGACGAACTGCCTCACCCATAACATCCAGCGCATCTTAGCGGACTTCCGGGATGACGTGGCTAGGTGGCTGCGTCTCCCCCACACCTTACTGGGAAGGGCCGCTATGTTCAAAATGATCATACTACCCAAGCTATTATACATTTTCTAAAACATGTATTGTAGAATACCAGAGGTACTCTTCAAGGCAATTAATAATGAACTACAAACTTTGCTATGGGGCGGGGGTCACCCCGAGTTGCGCTGCAACGCAGCCAGTATAATGGGGGAATGGCGCTACAGGATGTTCGGGTATACTATAGAGCGGCACACATCGTATTTATTAATAAATGGGGACACGCCCCCCAGGACCACCCCTTGTATGCCCTGGAGAGACTCCAATTTCAAAAACGTTCTCACCTTCAGTACATATACGGGGGCCAAGGGGAGAAAAGTCTGCTGCCAGCAACACAGAGGGCGATTGAGGCATGGAGGGAAGCTGAACGTGTGATGAAATGGGACAAAAAACTAACTAGGTCCACTCCTCTGTGGGAAGGTAAATGGCTGCCTGAACTGGCAAAACTACAGAGGTTTAAAGGATGGGACGCTATTGGGATCACCACTCTTGGGGACATAACACGACAGGGCGCCCTGTTAACATTTGCAGAGCTATAAATGGAATATTGCCTGACGGACAAGCAGTATTATAAATATATTCAACTCCAACACGCTTGGCAGACGCAAATTACTTCATATTGTGTATCTTCCGGAATATGCCCCATTAGAAGGTCGGTTACTGCAGGAAGAGAACCTGGAGAAAGCAGTCTCCTGGACATACAAAACCCTAATAAACAATATGCCCAATAACCTATTAACATTCTGAGGCAAGTGGGTGGACCTCGTAGGTACACTGGAGGACATAGATTGGGAGACGTCCCCAATGCGCCCTAGGAAGGTGGCAATTAAGCTTCGGCTATGACTGCTTCAGTTTAAAATCTTGCATATGGTTTATTACGACAGGGTTAAATTACATACGATGGGTAGGACGGAGAAGCCAGAGTGTCTGCGGTTGTAGAACACAACGCGGATCCTTCGTTCATACTCTATGAAACTGTCGTCAAATACATAGCTTCTGGACATGGATAGTGCAGGAACTAAATAACATACTACATGCACAAATCCAGATGGACTCTAAGTACGTTCTTTTGGGCATCCACACAGACGTTGACATTCCTAGATACCAACTTCTGCTTAGTAACCTAGGTCTCATAGTGGCAAAACATGATATAGCCAAATACTGGGGGAGACCAGAACTTCCCACCTTGAAAGAGTGGCGGGCTGGTATGAACATGTACATGGGTTCCGAAAAGAGAGTATATAAAGCGAGGGGATGCCCGAGAAAGTTTAGGAAAGTCTGGCAGCCATGGCTGAGTTAGAGATGGAAGAGGAGGAGACAGATGTATTGGAAGGTATATAAAACGACAAGTAGGCGCAGGTTTTGTTACTCTAGGTCCGCACTTAGCTGAGAGCCTTGAGGGGTAGTTCACACAAGGGGTGGGCGGCATCGTAGGGGCCATGAGGGAAAATCATAATGCCGTAAACTCTGTATCCCCACTAACTGTAAATCTTGTCATTAGTAATCAATGGACACTGATTGAGATGTACCTGCTGAGTTGTTTGTTGTTTTACCACAAAATAATAAAAATATTTATTTATTTTTAAAAAAGGGCCAAGTCCAGAAGTTTAAAAATGCTAACAATCGTCTACAACAAAACAGCAGCTATTATGTATTTAGACATCATATATACCCACACACCAACCATTAAATGTCTGCACAACCACCACTACATGCGAAAAACACTGATGAGACAATCTCACAGCCATGTTCATATTCTCATGCTCATTAACTTACGATCATACTCCCACTATGAAATGTCCATCATACAGCCACCATCGTACACTAACACAAGAACCATCATAAACCCACATCGCCTCCAAAGTTCTAGATTATTATTCCAACAACTTAGTGACACCTTCATGGAACCTTAAAAATACTTCCAATCATAATCAATGATGCCCTAACATACACATCATTTTAAAATGTATCAAGTACTTATGAGGTGTCAGATAACTTCACTTAGTACAGCGGGGAGAAGACATATTTTTGCCTAATATTTAAGTGAATAATTTTACCTGCACATGCCAATTAGAATACTGAGTGTGTATCGATCAAACAATTCTACAAAATGTATTTTGATTTAGACTGAATTTCTTGAGTTATGATGTAAAGTGGAAGAATTACTCAAATGAAATTGCTTAAAATAACTCAAAGCAGGCACTGTTCTGTGCTAGGGTTAATCTAGTGTAATACATTGGTATTAGTTATTGTCTGGATGAAACCAGTAGAGGCTCTTTATGATTGATTTTACAAAATGTTCTCCCTCTTTTTGACACATACTATTTTTTGCAATGAAGGCATATTCTTTTTGAGGCAAATGCATTTTTGATAAGAGATTCATTTTCTTCAATTTCCTCATTATCAGCTTGCTCTTAATTTGCTGTGGTTTTCTACTCTACAGTACATTTTTGTTTTCAGATACATTATAAATTATGTCTATTGATACTGCTCATTTATCATTTGATAATTAAGAAACCTTAAAATTTGTATCTGGATTTGTAAAATTGAATATATTTCCCTTCAACACAATGTCTGATCATGGTATTATAGGCAGCTTTCTTCCAGGCTTGAAAAAGTCTTTCAATAAGACAACGCATGGGTTGTCTAGCCAGATTTATCTGATATGGAGCTTCTTAGCCTATAATAAAGCTATTCAAATTAACAAATATTTAATATGTGACTCTGCAAACAATGTACTCTATGACACCCCAAAGGTTCAAAACCTGTACACGGTATCATTGCTTTTTATCAAACAGAACTTGTGTCTAACGGTTTATTCTAGTCATAAGAATGAGACCTACTACATGTGAGGTAAACTATTTTTTTCTCATTTACATTCTAAGTTAGTCTACTAGAGAGAGTACTTCTCTACCTAATCATTTCTTTTTAATGTTTAAAGTAAAAAGAACAAGTTCCTATAGGGAAAATTGCTCCACAACATTGGCCAGAGGTACCTTACCAATAAACTCTCTGGCTACAACATTTATCACTATGCTTATGGCAAAAGAAATATATAAAATTGCAAGGTTTCCTCAATTTATCTAACAACTACTAAAATTCATAATATCTAGGCCAAACCATTCAAACAATATTTCAATGTAATACATTGTCCTTCACTGCTAACAATTCAATTTTATGCGCCATCAGGATAAGGCAGAATCACAGAAATATATTTATGGCCAGTTAAACTTAGCTACAGCACTCATCTATGATTGGTTAACAATTTTCAATAGATGTCAATAATGTGATATTAGGAAAAGTGAAACGAATTGGAGTGTTAGTTGAGGGTGGGTGGGAACCCACTTTAAATATTAAATTAATAAAGCAAAACACTACATGAGAAAGTGGCAGCACTTATTTATATAAATGTATGCACAATTTATTTATTCTCTTGAGAGTGAAATCACAGCTACCTAAGATGATAATGAATTGCAGTATATCAAACCAAAAGGTAAAGAGAATCACGCGGTATCACACAAGTCATTCGAAATTGACAATCACACTGTTTTAAAGCAACACAAAGAAGCATCAATATAATACGAACTGAAATAGAATCAATTGAAGATTTAGAATACAACAGATCAATGGTTATTAAAGCTGGCAACAAAGGTGGAACCAGTGTATTTATGTATGCAGATTGGTATGACATTAAAACTCTGGATATATTAGATGTAAAGGAATACATTAGAATACAATGAGCTCTGAAACGAGAAATACTAAACTACATCTTAACCTGAATGTGTTGTATTAGGCAGTACCAGAAAGATAGATTGATCAATCAGCGCAAGAATATTTGTTTTGTGAAACGAAAAAGCACATATTGAAATAAGAGTTTTTCAAACATTAAAGTATTATTGCACTTGAGGTTGTAAAGGCATGAAAAAATAATTCAGTTAGTTAACTCTTTAAATTACACAATATTTATGTAAAATCTATTTTTGTTCAGTAGTAAATAATTAATGCTTCTGATAAAAGAACTTCTAAGCATTTTAATGCTTTGTTTAGGCAATTGTGACCATTAAATTGCTTTTTTCTTTGTACTTATCCCGTTTTTCCAACTCCTAAAATGGGAATTTGTATGAATACCAATTCGTTATCTAGAAGGGCGTGTTGTAAAACATCTAAACGGTGTCTTATTTATCGATGTTTAGTTGCCGAAATCTAGCTGTAAAACATTGAAATTTTACCAATACCTCAAAGGAGGTAGTAACCCTTTTGTAAAAGGGAAGCTGTTCACTTTCTCATTGTGAATGTAAAAAAAGGTTTATTGAAGACTTGGTAGTGGTTCAGAAGACCACAGCTAACTCTTAAACAAACTTCAAAAATTAAAACTATTTTTTTCATTGCAGCCCCATTTCCTGTAAGGAAAATGGGCTGCATTTAAAAAAAAGTTTACGTTATTGAAAATCAATGATAGAAATAATGGCCTGCTATTCCTTGCAGTCCAACATTCCTGTAATTGTGGCCAATCAGATTGAGTTGCAATTTGCGACCCCCCTAAAGAATATTAACTCGGTAGATCATATTGTGATTGAGTCCGATTCTGTTTTTTAATTAATCAACCTAACAGCAGATAGGTCAATTTGTAAAAATATTTACTGGTCAGAAATGTATGGGTCGCATATTGCGAACAGTATTTTGAAATAAATAAACAATACATCATACGCAGTGGTGCAAAGTCCATAAATTGAACTGATTAATGACTAAATGCAAATTTAATAATATTTTAAATCATCATAATTGAAACATCATTATTGAATCAGACGGTAGTTCCTTTGAGTAGTGCCTTTCTTAATCAGAACAGGAACTCAGACATTTGTATACAGAGGTACCCAAAAGGAAAGAAGACCCATTCAAAATACTGTTACATTTCTTTATTTCACACATAGGTAGGACTGACCAAAAATTAGCTTTTGGATCGAATATAGCACGCTACCATTCATGAAAACCCTGAAAGCTATCTCCAGGAGAGGGGGAGGCATTGATTTGGCAGTTGGGCGGGCAGTTTGTGCCCTTCCTCATCTGAATCGCCATTACAAAAGTGTGGAGTGTGTACTATTCTGCTGGGAGAGGGACACAGACCTGGATACTCACAGGTTCAAAGAGCGGCAAATGAGGCCACCAGAGTTCACAACTCGGGGTGAGGAGAACTGAGGGGGACATCTCAGCACAGCATGGCTATTCTTGACATCACAGTGACCTGGCTTAGAGTGAGCACACCTTGGGGCAGGAAGGATGGAGGCTCTCCATGCCTACAGTTGCCTCCATCTACAATAGTGGTTAGAGACAGCTTTGCTTTACCTCTTGCTTTGCTGTGGCACTATGCTATACTGTTGTCTCTCTATTCCTCATTGTTCCACCAAGGTTTCACAGAGATGAGGAGCAGGGACGATAAGTCAATACTGTTTTAGATAATTTGAAAGAACTCTTTTTGTTATTTAGTAGGCCTACATTTTTCTGCTCCTTCTATTGATTACTTTAAAAGACAGGCCTGGCAGGTTTGGTAACCAGCAACAGTACCTCACTCGTTACGGTCTCCCTGAATACCCACTCCAGAGGTTGTGTGCTGTCACTAATATATTGATGCCTGCATCTTGTAAAATGTAATATTTTGTAGTCCCTGTCAACACATCGCCCCATCTGAGGAATTTCAGATGATGATAGGTATTCCGATTGGGGATAGTCACCTGGAGGCCCAGGCAGGGCAGGACCCAAAGAGGATCGGGAATGGCAGAGAGCTCGGAGCCGTAAGAGTAAGGAGGTCTGTATGATCAGTTCCTGTCCCATTATGGGAGGTTTTGCTGGGATTGTGTGGGTTGGTGATAATTGATGTAGGCTGGCAATGTCCCTTACCATCACCTTTAATGAATCTACTGCACATACAGAGCCCATGGCGCTGCCCGTTCCTGCCCTACTCCCTACTTCTGCAGTTGCATCCCCTTATCCTTTCTGAGGTCCCTGAACTGCTACTGGAAAAAATTGAGAACTTATCACCAAGACCTGGAACATAAAGGAGGGCCTGCAGCCCTTGCCATTGAACAACTGTAAAGGGACAGATGAGTGGGAGGGACAGCACTAAAGAAGTGCCTAGAAATTCTCTGAATTGCTTACTTTTTGCTGTTGCCCATGCCAACTCTCTAAAGTTGTTCCCTTGTCCCCTCCATGAGTGGAGAGTTGGTTTCCTGCTTGTTATTTAAATGTTGTTGTTAACATGCTTCAAGATGTATGACAAGATGCCGGTGAAAGATTATTATACAATACAACTTAACAACTACCTTTTATTTTGTTCTGATTACTGGACCAGCTATAGGGCACTGCTTCTAGTCCCATGTTCTCTTACTCCCTAGGACTGGCTGCCTTTAGGTTACAGGAGTGTTCACAGACATTCTTTAAAGGCACTTGCCTTCATCTCATTGTTGCCAACGTAAAGATACCGTCATAATAATGATCATACTGAGGTCTATATGAAATAGAATTGTATCAACATAATGTTGCAAAATTTGCTATATTCTGTTCATAATATTAATGCTTACCGTCATTAATAAAAGATGCCCAATAAAAAGATTTTTGTTTGAAAAAAGACAGGCATATTTTGATTGTCATCAGCAGGATCTTACCTATTGCAGAGATGTTCAGTGCAAGGCTCTTTATCCATGTGGCCTTGTTCTTGTTTTTAGCCTCGCACCTGTATTCTCCAGAGTGGTGTGAGGTACTTGCGTAAACATGAAACACTGCAGTAGCATTGTCCGTCACATTAATCCTTCCCAGGTTGTCATTTCCTCGGAAAAGAGCGTATTGGATGGGTGGAGTTCCGCTCTTCGACTTGCATGCCAATCTAAAAGCCTGTCCGACCACCACGTCTGATCCTGGGATGTCAAGTGTGAGAACCGGTCTCGAAACTGCGGCTAAAACAAGGGGAGAGTAAGTTACTGAAACATGTCAACACTCCAAGCAGAGAAAAAACATTGCGCACCTATCAAACAGATTCTTTTTTTATTTTGTGTAGAACTTGAGAGGGGCAGCTAATCTTCTCTCTAAATCTTTGAAAAGAGTCTAGCTCTTGGTGCAGTGGGTGTATGTGGGACTCCAGGAGGATTCAAACATGGTGGAGCAGAGGTGGCACACTGAGAGAGTAATTTGAGTTTCTCATTGGTGCCACTTAAAAAATAATTCAAAATGTTTTCTAGTTGTAAAGTTCCCAATTGCCTGCTGGAAAAAAAATCAGAGAAGGTCCAGGATCCCATGATCACCATATTTCAGCACAGACCTGGGGAGATCATTATATGACCATATATTCCAGTGGTGACCGTACGTCACCCTGGCAGAATGTAACGTCCCCCTGCCAACGGGGCAATTAATTATTTTGCGCCAAGAAGCAGAAATAGCAATCCTGGACAGAAGGTCAACCACAAGGTCAACAAAGCACCCTGCCCAGGCTGTGTACCAGCCCACATGCTTTGCTTCGACTACACGGCTTGGTCCGTGGCCCTGACTAAGGTATTCAACGCGGTCTTGGGAACAAACAACGTCCCACGCTCCTAGCGATCTGCCATCATAGCTCCATTCCACAAAAAAGGAAATAAACTGCTACCATGTAACTACAGGCCAATATCGGTCTTGTATTGTAGCGGGAAAATCTTTTGGCGTGTCCTTCTGAACATGCTACAGACCTAGGCGCCTACATGTTCCTGATGAAATCCGACAGACACCTCAACCATACCCAATTGAAGGCACCTGTACCCAACTATTTAACACAAAATACATTTACCGGGGGTGTAACACCCCAAACACCCCCCCCCCCGAAACTATGCCCCTGTGCCTGTCAACGGAAGAACTGCAACATGAAGCGCTATCTCTCTTTCTCTCCATATACGTATATATAGACATGGTTCAGCAGAGGAACAATCAGAACAGCCCGCCACCCCCATGTACTTATCTGTGCTCAGTGTCCAGGGATTCATGCTAGTATTGGACATTCCTAGTAAAATTACAGCTTTCCCATCCATCCTTGTTGAGTCCCTGTTGCGAAACTGTCGCAGGAGAGTGAATGGAAGACATAAAAATAATGTGTATTGGTTTTGCCTTTACCGGCTGACATTGGACAGAGCAAGCCTTTTAAATAGTTAAGAATGAATTAGACTTGAGGATATCAATCAGTCTGGAAAATGAAATGCTTCCAAGACACAGTTAATTTGGCACATTGCAAACAAGATCTCATGAAAATTTCAACAACAAAGCCTGTGAATTGAGAGGTGGAAGCGATCCCGGGGCTCACAAACAAAGAACAAGTACACAGCTTCTGGTACACTACTGTTTGTCACAGGGCCGGCTTAAGCTCTGGTGGCGGCCAGGGCTACAATGTTTGTTGGCACCCCTCCAATGACCACCTCCGCCACAGATTCCGTCACTACCACCCTTTAACAGTGCCCCTCAAGTCTCCATAACTACTCTCTGTCAGATGCATTTAATTCGTTTTCTAGCACCAATCATACCCGTGTAGGGTTTCAGAGCACCTCACATCACACACACTACACAGAGACAATCAATCATTGGTGTGTAAATCAGTCTACTCTATAGGAAATGTTATGTAGACAGAGGACTACAAGGTATAGGAATGACGTCATCCATACTGGTAGGCGGTATAGTTTAATAGTGCTTGTTCTGGAGAAGCACAAACTCAGAATTTAAAACTCAACACAATGGTTGGGAGTTCTCTTTAATAATCAGAATTTTTTTTAAATATCTTTTTATTAGTTTCATTGATAACGTAAACAAAACAAACTCGGCATATCACATAGGCAATTTCAAGAATTTAATAATCAGAATTGATTTCTATCCAAATGAACCCTTTTTCCAATAATAAAAGACTGGGGAAAAAAATCATAACGCTCCAATCTATAACTTGTAGTTTGCATTCAGCTCTTTGATGACTGTTAATAGCTCACTATTCTATGTTAGGATTTTAACTTATAAACTGTAAGTAACAAAAGGATCTCTCAGACAAAAGCAGTAACCAACAGACCTAATTACATTATGTGCACTTTGTGATCTGCATGGTACACGTTCTTTGCAGCAGGCATATTGCTTCCAGCGCGTCAAGGGAGAATGGTGAGTTTCTCCCTAGGGAGGGGAGTCTTTAACCAAAGAGGCATCAGGGGAAAGGAAAGGGTTTCCTTTCCTCCGATGTCTCTTTGGAGCATTCCTGCTGCATGATCACGCATGTGGCCGCAATCATGCAGCAGGAATGGCCACTAGACATCAGGGTTTTTTTTGGGATCAGTTTCATTTTGGTGGGAGCGGCTACTTGGGGAAGGGGAGTTTCTGTTGGCAGTTTCCGCCCCCCTCGGGGGCAGATCGGTTTGTATATATTGTTCTTTTAGTAGCCACTAGGCCACCAGGGATTTCTTTATTTTTTAGATGTTAGAGAGTGGCCCCTTAGGCAATGGTCACTCCCCTTTATTGGGGTGAATATTTTGGCCGTTTCTGCCCCTCTTGGGGGCAGATCGGCATTAGGTTTTTAGGACCAGGGGCCACTAGACACCAGGGATTTGTTTGTGATCAATTTCAGCGTTGAGGGGTAACGGCCCCTTTGGGAAGGGTCATTCCTCCTTTGGGAAGCAATTATGTTGGCCGTTTCTGCCCCCTTTGGGTCAGATCTGCCTTAAGTTTTTAGGTCCATCTGCCCCCAAGGGGGTTGCAGAAGCGACTAGACACCAGGGTATTTTTCAATGTTGTTGAGGAGCCAGGTCGCTCACCTTATGGGGTGATTATTTTGTCCATATATGCCCCCCTTGAGGCAGACCGGCCTTATGTTTTTAGGCCTATCTGCCCCCAAGGGGGGCAGAAGCCACTAGAGACCAGGGTTTTTATTCAATGTTGTTGTTGGGGAGCGGCCCCTTGTGCAAATGTCGCTCCCCTTTTAGGGGGTGATTATTTTGGCTGTTTCTGCCCCCATGGGGGCAGATCAGCCTTATGCTTTTAGGCCCACTTGCCCCCCAGCTTGGCTGGTGGATTGTGTGTGGACTGGTGCATTATTTGTAAATGTGATTGTAATGTTTTATTTCTCCTTTTTATTCCAGTGTAAAGCTTTTGATTCCTGTTTGCGGTTTTGGCAGGGGTTGATCTGCAGTTGCATGTGTTTGGTAAGAAAAACATTATTGTTGTGTTTACTCCAAATGAGTATTATTGTCATGCATGAATGAATATTTTGTAAGTGATGTCATAATAGGAGCATATTTAGTTTACGTTTTGAGTGTGAAATTCTTTTTGGATTTGTGCACGATGTGTATTGCGTTGGCTTATGTGTAATTTTCTTTTCTTTTTCTTTTTTAGTGAGATGTTGTTCTTGCTGTGTCTGTGCAGAGTATGTGGTGGTGAGTCTAGCTGTTTATGGCAAGTGAGTGCTATCGTTTTGGAGTATATAGGTCTTTGTGATAAAGCCACATTTTGTTTATTAGTTATTTTACAAAGTGTATGCTGTTGTTGACTTCCTTGTCAAGTTACCTTTATTTGTAAGGATTATGACTAGCTGCAGGATTACTACTCAGCAGGTGGTTGGTAGGCTTTTTGAAACTTCCTCTGACCATGATTATGAGACTGACAGTGCATCTGAAGCAAAGGAGGAAGTGCAAGATTCTGGCAGTGAGTTTTCTGTCCACAAGGAGTGATCTGATGATGAAGCTACTCTCAGTGCGGATGAAGTGCCTGTTTTAGAGGAGGACACTGATGTGTCGATGGTGCAGCAAAAGGCATCTGGATTGCAGCCTGGGGCTGCAAGGCTTCCCATTGGAAGTGCTGTTCTGTGGGTTGATCCATACATGGTGCAGCCGGGGTTGCCTGCCTTTAGAAGTGATGCAGGATGTGGAGTGAATTGTGAAACGTTTTTGCCTATACAGTTTTTTCAGCTGTTTATGGATGATATATTTTTGGCTGAAATTATTGCACAGACTAGTTTGTATCTTGAACAGTATTTGAGGGACAACGGTGCCAGACTTAGGCCCCACTCTAGAGCTACCCGGTGGACTCCCACAAACTTAGATGAGATGAAGACGTTTTTGGGTTTAACTTTTTGATGGGCTTGATAAAGAAGCAAGTCCCTGTCTTCATATTGGTCTACCAGTCCCTTGATGGCAACAGTCATATTTCCTGCAATTATGAGTCGTGATCGGAATTTACTTTTGCTACGGATGCTGCCTTTTCTTGATAATGCTTCAGTGTTGCCACGACACCACCCTGATTTTGACCATCATTTTAAGATTCGGTCTGTCCTTGATCACTTGGTAGATCAATTTTCAGAGATCTATGCTCCAGGGAAGAAACAGCTGTTGATGAGTCATTGGTCCTGTTCAAGGGCTGTTTGGTTTTTAGGCAGTACTTTCCTAGCAAGAGTGCACATTATGAAATTAAGATGTATATGTTGTCTAAGAGTAGGACAGGATATGTCTACAATTTCCAAGTGTACACTGGTAGGGATTCCACTATTGACCCCTCTGGTTGTCCGTCCACTTTTGGAGTTTCAGAGAAAATTGTGTGGGAACTTGGTAGAGGTCTTTTTAACAAAGGTCACGATTTGTACCTAGATAACTTCTACACTGCTTTGCAATTGTTTAAAGAATTGTTCAAAGTGGACACTGTTGCTTGTGGCACAATCCGCTCTAACCGTAAAGGTTACCCAAAAGAGCTTGCTTGTAAAAAGCTTGAGAGGGTACAATGCAGTGCCTTGTGCAGTGATGAACTGCTAGCTGTGAAATTTGTGTACAGGAGGGATGTCTATATGCTGACTACCATCCATGATGGACGTACTTCACATGTGACTGTTTGGGGTCAGGTTGCAGAAGTGCGCAAACCTGTGTGCATTGTACTACAATAAGCACATGGGTGGTATAGATAGAGTAGATCCAAGGTTGGAACCTTACACTGCTGTTCGTAAGGCTTACATTTGGTATAAGAAGTTGGCCATCCATCTCTTCAACTTAGCAACTTTTAATGCTTTTGTTGTGTTCAAGGAGTGTTCTCCAGCATTAAGGATGGCTTTTGTTCAGTTTCAGGAGTCTGTGATAGGCAGCCTTGTTGTAGTTGAACAGGCAAGTGTTCATAGAGTTGGAGAGGTGAAGGATGTGGCTTGTTTGAAAGATCGCCTCTTTCCTGATTTAATTCCTCCCACATCCAAAACAAACCAATCCCTGTAAGAGATGTAGAGTCTGTTTGCGAAGAGGTATGCGGAAGGAGACTCGTATGCACTGTGCTGATTGTCCGTCTAATCCTAGGCTGTGTGTGCCTACATGTTTCAGATTGTATCCCACTAAAAACAGTTTTTGGGAGCAACTGTGAGTCTAAAAATGAACTGCCTGGCCTGTATTGTTTTATATTATATATGATGTATTTAATTACTGCTGTTGTGTTTGTAGTTATAGTTTTGTATATAGTTCCAATTGGTTTGTGTTTTCTTTCATGTTAAAAAAAGAAATTGATGACAGTGTGCGTGGACTGGCGGTGTGCATTGACTGGCGCTTGGCTGGTGGTGTGCATGAACTGGCTGGCGGTGTGCATGGTCTGGCGATTGACTGGTGGTGTGCGTGGACTGACATCTGGCTGGAAGTGTGCGTGGACTGGTGCTTGGCTGGCGGTGTGCGTGAACTGGTGCTTGGCTGGGGGGTGCGTGGATTGGGGATTGGCTGGCAGTGCGCATGGACTTGGGTTTGGCTGGCGGTGTGCGTGGGCTGGCGTTTGGCTGGTGGTGTGTGAGTAGTGACTTGATACTGGCCATTACACACACTGCTAGCCAAACACCACTGCATGTACTACGTCAACTGCCAGCTGGTGTTATTGCTGTGTCAGTCATGTGGGTGTATGAAAGTGATGGGCCCTTGAATGGCGATGTCTGTTAATGTGACTGTTGTATTGTGCTGGGCCCGCAACTGGCGGTGTGAATGACCTTGTGTGTGTCACACATGGAAGGTGTGTGAATGTCCTGTAAAGAGGTTGGTGCCAAGCCGTGGCTTTGCAGCTCACGAGCTGTCAGTCATTGTTTTAGGTTTTTTAACTTTTAATTATTAACAGTGCATTTCCTTTTTGTGAAATCGCTTGTTAATAAAATTTTATGCTCTGAACCGTCACTTACCCTCATGCCAAATCCAACCAGTACGTGTGTGTACTTCAGCAGTGGTTAGTTGTGAATATTTGTCTTTTCTGTCTTTCTCTGCCAGGGTTTACATTGTCTCTCCATTGTCTATTAATGCCAGTGTTGCGATGTGCTGGGCCCGCGGCTGGTGGTGTGAACGTGTGTGTTAAGTATGAAATGTGTGTGAATGGCCTGTAAAGAGGTTGGTGCCTTAACGTGGCTTTACAGCTCACGAGCTGTAAGTGGCTGGTTCAGGTTTTTAACCATGCATTTCCTTTTTCTGAAATCTCTTGTTAATAAAATATACATTTTGAACCTTTCACTCACCCTTGTGCCAGATCAAACCAGTATATGTGTGTACTATAATATTTGTCTTGTCTGTCTTTCTCTGCCACGGTGTAGTTTGTCTCTAGGGAAAATCTACCACCTCTAGATATTTTTGTAAGCTAAAAACAATGTGGAGTACTGGGTGGTGTGCCTCTCATCGATCCCAACAACTTTTCTTACCTATAATGCCATGCAAATCTTAAACAACACATTTTCCTTGCATTACTGTGCCATAATCTTCTAGAATCTGAAAAACCACAATTTTCCTACCTCCCAGCATTCCCCCAGGTCTCCTGATAAAAATGGTACCCCACGTGTGTGGGTGGGCCAAGTACCCGCGACAGGCAAGGGCCCAAAACTTGCAAGGGGGGACCTGGGTTTTTGGCCCTGGGCTCAGCAGCCATCTAGAGAAAACCTACCAAACCCAGACATTTCTGAAAACTAGACACATGACGGAGTCCAGGGAGGTATGCATGGATTCCCCAACGTTTTCCTACCCAGAATCCCCTGCAAACCTCAAACTTAGCTGAAAAAAAGCACATTTTTGTCACGTTTCTGTGTGGGAAAGTTATGGGATCACCGGGCTGACACAAATTTCCTACCACTTAGCGTTCCCCCAGGTCTTCAGTTAAAAATGGTACCTCACTTGTGTGGGTGGGCCAAGTACCCGCGACAGGCAAGGGCCCAAAATTGCCTATCACAAAACGACCTGGTTTTGCAAAGGGGGTAACGAATTGTTGCTCCTTTGAAAAGAAATGTTTTTAAAAAGATGCAAAAACCATAGGCAGCTCTCTGTCTTTATGTGGAGAGCTTCTTCTTTTCAGAGTGTCCCCACGCACTAGCACCACTCCAAATCTCGCCGCCTCTAATGCTTAGTTCTCTGTGTATGTTCTAGAAACTTGCGCTTATATTTTACCCAACTATGGGGCTTATTTACAAGCCCCTTGCACCACTTTGGCGTCATTTTTAACATGGGAAAAGTGACATACGGGTGGCGCAAGGGGCTTGTAAATAAGTCCCTATGTACTTAATAAGAAGCTCTGAATCTTAACAGGAGTGATCAGCAAAACATTATGTTTCATCAATACACTTACGCACACGTAGTGGGCTCCAAAACATTAAAAAGTATGTTGAAGAAAATAATAGCTCATGCTTTTCTCCCGTTGGAGGTGCGTGTGCTCAATATTTGTGTAGTTTGGACACATGGTTAGCGACCAGCTTTCCAACAAAAATCATGCAGGTGCAAACCACGTCCTTTCCTCTCATGTGGGCCATGGACAGATAACAATTTTGTACTAAAAGTTTCAAACTAGATCATGTACATCCAAATATAAATTTTAAGCGTTCAAGTTATTTTCTGTCCAACAGCATGTCGGTGCTCGTTTGCATGTCTTACAAAAGCACCCATGCCTACAACAATATACAGTCAATGAATAGACTCCAAGTATGGGGTGACCGTAATCTGATTTAACAATGCACGTGACAAGCTGCAGCTAGTAAGGAAGTGCAGATCTTTGGTTCAAATGTGTCTGACTCCTATAACACAATATGATACATAAAGGACTTGCGTACACTGGCATATTATGTGCATGTTACAAAGTAGGAGATATAAAAATGAGCATGAACCTGCCCTTGCTTCCTCCCACCCGATGGTCCTCGTGCTTCAGTCCGTCTGTGCTGGTCTACCACAATTCTCCACACGAATCCAGACGCTGCTGTCATGCTGCTCAGAATATTAACCAGCATGAGAGCAGCACCAGAATTGGCTGGAGCAGGCTGCCTCCACATTCCTGCAGGCACTGGGGGCCTGTGCCTGCTCTCCACCCAGCTGTTTAAGACTGCTAGGTGGAGAGGTTTAAAGTGCACATGTTAAGCTGGCAGTTGCAAGACAGCCGGCCAAAATGACATGCGCATTCTAAACTGATGAAGTGAGCACCACTCTCCTGCTGCCAGTCAGCAGCAGTGGCCCGCCCCCAAACACAGCTCAGCTGGGGAAAGGGAAAAATAAAATGGTAATACAGTCATTTTATTACCATTTTATGTGTCACCTTTGTTGTGGTGCTGGTAGCAAGGGGCCATGCTCCTCTGCCCTTACGGAGGAGCCGCCGCTCTCTAGCCTATTATTCTGCATTGTTCTTATTACAAAGAGCCTTAATGGCAATGATTTTATGCATATAAATAAGATTTGCCGCATTTGCACTTTACTATTTCGGTATCGTTGGTTCCCTTTTTGAATTTTGTATTAAACCTTCATGGCTTCACTAACTTCTGTGTTGAACTCACTTTTTGAGTCAGTCCTTTCTTTCTTTGATTTTATTTTATAAGGCTCTTTTAAACCTTGTCTCTGAGACACATTGCCTCATGATTCCAGGTTAGCACCATCCATGATCCATTCAACTCTAAGGTGCCCCACTGAGCTGTAAAGGTTTTGGGCTACAGCGCGCCCCCACTCGAAACAACCATTCAAAGGCCTATAATGTTTTTTAGGTCTCGCCTGACCCAGCGCATGCGCTGGTCTGGCGAGACTTATTGAGAGGGCTCCAAAAAGTGCTACCAGGCCAGCCTAGAGCTACAGTGCATGTGCACGGGCGCGCACGCTGCGCATGACCGCGATTACTTTCACTTTCATGGCCGCACGGCCGCTTTGATGTTTGATCGCGATGGCGATCACTTTCACTTTCGCGGCCGCTTGGCATAGCCAATAGGTCTCACTTTTGGGACCTTATAAGTATTTAGTTATGCAACTGTTGCATGGCTAAACACTTATAAGGTCCCAAAGGCGAGACCTATTGGCTATGCCAATGCTTGTTCTGCATGGTTTCCCTGCTTCTGTCCCTTTCCTTCCTGTTCGTTCATCTCGGGGCACATGCAATAGGCTATGACAGACAAAGGCGGTGACTACAAGCCTCAGAGAGACAGAAATCGCAAATGAGGAGCAAAATGAAGTAGCAGGAAAAGGATATGTATGACCACAGCGCAAAATCTAATAAAGTGTAAACATTATTTACAAATGGCTGCAAGGGGGCTCAAGTCCGGTGGTGAAGCGGAGATAAGTGATGGGTCATCTCTCTTTAAGTGAGGCTGAATAGTTTAAAAACAACCGCAGGAACCCATTGGATGGTCGAAGATTTGCAGGCGGATGGAGTCTGACTTGAGATCCTACCATTCGTCCAAATCATGGCAAAAGGTGAAAAATTCCTGAACACCACCATTTTTCCAAGGCCTTGCTGGGGGTTGTTACTCACCCCTCACACCACCCTCCCAGGGAACTGTGTCGCGGAACATTGCTTTTTATATTTGTTTGTAACTTGTGTTTGTCCAAGGCGATACATCACTTTTGTGGCTGACAGTAGTGCTGAGGGCACCTCTTCCAGCCTGGCTCCCCTCTGGACTATTCTGTTTATCAGTCCGTAGAGCAGAAACTGTACACTATTTACACTTTATAAAAAATGCCTTTCTGTGGCTAACAACAGGAGTGGATGGCTCAGTTGACATAAGCTGTACTGTTTTTAATAAAACTGCTGTTCTTCCCAAGAAGAGACTGCCCTTCCTCACAAGAATTCAAAAAATGTTTAAGAAAGTGCACTGTCCTGATGGCGCCTGCCCTTTCCCTCAAAACGTCAAACTGTCAAAGTTCAAGCCTCGTAAAACCACTTGTCTCTCGTACATTTCGAGTTTGGAGCAGTTCCATTTGCACAGAAGGACATATCACAAGACTAGCTGTGAGCTCAGCCTCACCACTGGTCCTGGGCAGAGCTGGGACTGGAAAACATTTTCTCTGGGAGTTCATGAATTGAGGGTCAAGGTGTGAAACGGAAAGGGAGTGCAGTCTTAAGGGGGCGAGCCATGAAAAGCAGAGTCCGACAGTCAATAGTATCAACAGTTACATGGATTTTCAAAAAACTCTGCCACAAATGGCTGCAAGGACAAATGTGATCTGGCTCAATTGGTCACATAGGCTGCATTTTAAAATATCTCATGAGGTTACAGCACCTGCTGCAGAGATCTTTTTTGTACCCAATAAATCTAAGGGTATAATAATAGTAGGGTAACTCTGGTGGTTAGTGCAGTTGCTGATGAGATCTGTATTTTCGTTTTAACTCATGATAGAACAGAGGGTTAATATTTCTCCTGCAAAGCACATCGTGTAACATGCAGATGACAGATTTTTATTTTACGAGGATAGGGGAGTGAGTTACTGCTTTTGAAACAGAGCTGCTTTTGTTACTTGCGGTTCATAAACTGCAATCCTTCTAATATAGCACAGTGAGCTATGTACCAGCAGCAAGGAGATGCATGCAGGCTGCAAGGCATGGGCTTAGAACCTTGTTGTTTGTTTCCCAATCAGTCAGTATTCCATGGCTGTCACAAAAGTGTTGCGTTAAGTAGTCTTATTACTGCAGACAGCCCCAAGCACTCCGCTACATTTTCAATCCTGACATCGAGTTGATGCCGACCATGCACTCTTAACATCCAATGCCTACTAGTATTATTGATATGTGACGCAGACACCTTGTAACCCTCACTGTCCTATGTAACGCATCCTGTACATTGATCTACACCCGTTTGATTTATTGTTAATGTGTGCACGGTATATAAAGTGCTCTAACAGCCTGCATTGGGATGAGTAACACTAGTAAGAAATGAATTCAAAACGTTTAGTAAGTGCTGTTTGAATTCTTTTTTGTGTAACTACTCAGACAGACAGATACATCTGACTTCCCCACATACATGGCTTGTGTACCAGGGTTGAACAAAGTCAAAACCTGCCTCCAGCGCTTCCCTTAAATACCTGTAGAGTGATAACCTGGGAGCCTTTGCTTTTGTCCATTGTATTGGCATTTTAAGGGAAAGCAGCTCCAGATGGCACCCAGCCAGGATCCTACTCACAACAAGAGGAGGCCTTACATTTGGACTTTGAGCCCAGCTGGAAGTGAAAATGAGAAAGCCTCTGCCCTGCCTGCAGGCTGCTGCTCGGGAGGGGCGGCAGCCAGCGTGCGGGGGCTGCTGATGGTGCCCCGGTGCCTGTGAAATTATACCGGGAGGCATTCAGCGTTTCTCTAGGTCCAGTCGGTATCTCGGTTGCGGCTCACTAATAGCTGCCGGATCCGGGATCCTGCTAGATCCCCCTCATTTCCTGTGCTGGACCTGAAATATCTTTACCTAACCTCAGCAAGTTGAACACAACGGTGTGATGCAAAACCTTACAATATGTAAAACACTTCTCTGCTGTACCAAACTCTCATACCATGCCCATGTGAAACGCGCGAGCTAATAGTACCTCTAGAAGTCAATAGCAATACAGCTGGTGGAACATGATGGGCTTTCCCTTTAGTGCACCTCCCTGGTGGTCTCATACACTCTCAGGTTCTTGTGGCTAATTTGCCAGTCTTCTGTCTGAAAGCTCAGGACCTCATATGTAAACCGCAGTTTTTCCAGACCACAGTTTATTGCCAAAGGCACCTCATCAAACGTACCGTAAACTAATATTCGCACCGCGCTGCTTATCTTGGTGATGTTCTGCATCGTGACTCCGCAGACGTAGGAGCCGCTATCCGTCTCCCCAGCTTTTTTGATGAATTTGTCAGACTGATTCGTCCGGATTCTCGATGTCCTGTCCTTCTCAAAGAAAAAATCTAGCAAAGTCTGATTTTGACCAGCGATGAAACATAAAAGCGACAAGTCGCCTCCTTCACTGATGTCTATCGATGATGCGACCAGGCGTGGCCTAGAAAAGAGCTCTGAAAAAGAGGAAAATACGACAAATTACAATATTGTGTTTTGGCAAATAAAGATATAAAAGAGGACAATCAATAACGAAATCACAATCATGCAAGGTTTCCCTAATGAATGAATGAATGCATTTAAAGAGCGCACAGCTACTCAGAAAGAGTGTCCTGGCGCTAAAAAAGACTTTATCTACCCTGCTAACGCCCCTGGATGCGGGAAACCGGTTTTTAAGCCACTTCTAAAAAAAGATGGCCGGGTCAGTTGCAGAATAACCAGGTTTTGAGCAGTTTCTTAAAAACGGCTTGGTCGGTCACAGTTCTGAGCGCCATCGGAAGAAGGTTCCAGGCTTGGGCTCCCTGGAACCTAAAGGAACTGCCGCCCAACCGGGTGAGGCGTATTCTGTGAACAGAAGCCAGGCCCAACGTGGATGACCTCAAGGTTCCTGGTGGCGCATAATGGTTTACACTCCTTCTGAGATACCCCCCGCCACTCCCATGTAGGGCCTTGAAAATAGGACCAAAGCTTTAAACGTAATCCTCTTTTGTACTGGTAGCCGTTGTAATGCCTTGAGGTGCAGGGATAGATGAGTCCTGGGCTTAAGCATAAGACCCGCTCTAGAGGCTGCATTTTGGCCCACCAGTAAGCGATTGAGCAGACACTCAGGAAGGCCTAGATACAGGACATGTACGTAGTCCAGTCTGGAAGTAACCAATGCCTGGACTGCGGTCTTCATGTGCTCTAGTGGCAGAAGGGGAAGAAATTTGCACAGCATACGCAGAAGGCGGAAGCAAGTGCCTACTACCGATTGGACTTGGGATCTCATCTAGAGAGTACCATTCATCATAATGCCCAGATTTCTTACAATATTTTGCGCAGAGAGAGGAGGTGACATATCCTCAGGCCACCAGTGTCTCCACTCTTCAGAAGATGGGGAGCCATAAAAGATGATTTCAGACGTCTCTGGATTACATTTCAATTGATTCTTTCTCAGCCACTTAAAGACCTTCGTGAGGCAAGTTCTAATCTTCTCCCCCTCAAAATCCGCTTTCTTACCACAGGTGAAAAGAAGCTGCGTATCGTCGGCATATGAAATTATAGCCATGTCAGTTGAAGTTGAAAAATGTAACAATCACTCTTTGAATCTCGTGCCTTGGAGTAAATGTATTACATTAGTAGAACCCTTGGGGTGGTTTGAAAAGGTCACTGTCCCTACCTTAGCTCTTTGCCCATTTCATCTTAGCCTAACTATTCGTTCCAATGTGCAATACACGTATATTAATTAATATTTAGTATTTGCTCATCTTGATCTTTCTGCAGGTGTTTGTAATGTGCTCATAATTTGGGATGGTGCAATTAGGTCCGCCATAGGACATGAGTGAGCCTCACGTAGCCTCTGGTCCTTTACTCTTTTAGTAGAGTGGCCTGAAACCCCGTTTGACCCTTGCAGACTGTATTCTCAGCATGTAGAACTTGACTCAAGTAATAACATAAATAAACAAAAACGACATGTTTTCTTTGAGCAATCGATTGGATTAAACAATCTTTAGTCTGCACTATCAGCAGAGGTCATAAAAGAATAATTATTTAAAATACATTGCATCACAAAAACAGGTTACAAAACATTAAAATATACATCCAGGCCTTAACATCATACAATCAAACACAGTGATGCAATTGATAGAGAATGCTTTTTCTAACACATATTGCTTCCCAGATGTAAGAGGCAACGCTAAAACAAATTGCAGAGGCCTCCATAATACACAAAAAACACATTGCGTTATTATGATCCCTAATTTTGTGTGCAATAAAAATTGGTTTAAAAAAGTGCTTCCTCAAGTGAAGATAAAATTGGTAGAAAAGCATAAAGTGTTGGATGCTCTGTTTTGATGTTCCATCAGAGGGGCAAGGGACCAACGCTCTATACCACTGATCAATGATATGGAAAGTGACGAAGTGGTGTACTATGCCTAGCCGCAACCTGGTCAAAACGAAGAGGCGTTGAGTGTCTATCACCAGAGACAGATACTTTTTAAATCCCTCAGGAAGGGCATACAACATATATGTGACAACTGTGGGTTTCCTAACATCAACAAGGGCTCTTTTCTCCTCCTAACATCATGTAGAGGAGCCTTAACCTCAGATTTCTGGTGCATAAGAATCATAGAAGGCTCCTGGAGCACATGGAAGCCAAACACCAACTTGTGGGCGTCAATAATGTCCTATTACTTACCGGTAATCTTCATTACTCCTGGTCCCGTAGTCCTCGTCCCATTCCTTACAAAGTGGAGATTACTATCTCCGCGACAGAAAAAAAGAACAGGAGCATGCTGGGATACCTAACCCACTCCCTCCCGCTGGGAGTACATAAGCGGTACCAGCCCAGCATGCAGCCTGAAAATACCAAGCCAACAACCGGAAGGCCGGCCGCCAGGGAGGGAGGGAGGGAAGTAAGGAATGGGACGAGGACTACGGGACCAGGAGTAATGAAGATTACCGGTAAGTAATAGGACATTACCCCCAGGTCCCTCCGTCCTCGTCCCATTCCTTACAAAGTGGAGAATACCAAAGCAGAGAACCCGGCCTACCGGAACCCCACCAAAGCCAGGGGCACTGAGAAAAACGGTCCCCAACAGAAGCAACAGGGAGCCCACAAGAAAAGCAGGCAGGAGAACACAACCAGTCATGCCTCCAACCAAGCCGAAAAGAACCCAGACCCCAAAAGAAGCAGGGGACTAGCAAGAAAGGACCGCAAATGAACACAAGACCCCCAGGAAAGCCCGAAGGAGGCCCCGCACTCAGAAGCAAGACCCAAGGGAACCCCCAGAGGGGCAGAAAGAGAAACCACCACCCCGAACCACCAGGGAAAGGGAACCCCGGAGAAGCGGAAGCGCCCCAAAGGAGCAACCCAGCCAGGAAGGACAAACAACCCGGGAGAAAAACCACCAAGGGAGAAGCCCACAGCCCCAGGCAGCACCAAGCAGCTGCACCAAAAGGGACAAAACAGCACATCCAGGCCCAACGCAGAGCGCCCGAGAGCAGGACGCACAGGGAGACACGCCAAAGACCCAGGAAGGAACATAGCAGGGCAAGCCAGAGAGCGAACCCCCCAGAACAGAGAAGAAGGCGACCCACAGCCGGACCAATCCACAAACACCACACCAAGAGGCGAGGGGAAGGAAGAGGAGAACGAAGAGGCACGTCAAACTCAGAAAAACACCGAGCGCGACCAACCACAGGACCAACCCCAACACACCAAGGGAAGACACCCGCAGAGCCTCAAAGACCGAAGAGGAAAGGACAGAAGGCCCAGGCCAAAAGGCAGGAAGACAAGCCGTCAACCCCAGCAGAGACACCGGAAGGCCGCAGCCAAGGCCGCCACGCCGGGAGAAAAAAAACCCGGTCACAGGAACCAGTCAAAGGCCAGGACCGAGGCAACCAAAGGCAGGAGACACAGGGACACGAACCCAGGAACCCACCCAAGCAAGGCCAGGGAGAGCAACAAGCGCCACCCAAAGCAGACACCACACACGGCCAGCGAACAGCCAGGAGAGAACAACCAAGGGCCGAACACAGAATCGGGGAAACAAACCCCAGAACCGGGAAGGAGAAACCCCCACCAACCAAGAGCCGACCCACCGGTCAGGAGGACACCAAGGAACCACCCAAGGCGAACCCCAAAAAAGGGGTGAAACAGGAACGACCAACAAGGAGGCCAACAGCCCAACAACGCAGGCAGCCCAGAAGACCCAAGAAGCCAACCGGACAACGGACAAGCCAGCCAGCCCGGAGGCCCCAAAAAGGAGCAGCAGAACCCGAAAGGAGAGGCAAAGGGTCAACTGACCCAAACCCAAAAACCCCAACCAAGAAGGAACCAGGGACCGGCACCAAAGCAAGCCAAGCCACCAAGAGAGGAGAAGCAGCCGGGGAACAGAGAGGGAGACCGGCAAGCCACAACTGGTAACCAACACAGAGGCCATAGCACACCAGCCAGGCGCAAAGGAGCAGCGCAGGAAAGGACACAGGACCAACCCGGCACCCAGACCAACAGGGCCAGAACCACCGGCCAGCAAGAGGCCAAAAAGAGGCCCAAAAGCACCAGAGAACGAGCGGCCAGGGAAGAACCCAGGCAGGGACCCCGGCAGGGAACCCGCAAAGGAAGGCCCAAAAACAAGGACCGGAGGGAGGAAACACATCAGCACCCCGGAACACCCCCGGCACCCCCAAACCAAAGGACAGGAGCCCGGAGAAACCAAAGGCGCACAACCCCCGGGGGGAGCGGGCACACACCCAAAAAGGGAAGAACAAAGCACGCAGAGCCAGCAAGAGCAACGGCCAGAGACACCACAGGCCGAAAGCAGGCCGCACGGGAGCGAGAAACCCCCAAGCCCAAGGAAAAGGCCCACAAGGGGAAACCAGAGCCCCAGGACCCAGGCAAAGCCAACCACCAGCACAAGGCCGAAAAAGAGGAGCGGGGACGCAGCAACGTGGCCCACACACTACGGGAGGCTAGACCACAACCGGCAGTCCCACCAACAAAACCACTGGCCAAGCCCAAGAGAAGGCACGGCGAGGAGGACATCGGGAGCGGCACCCAAAAGCATGAAAGAAGGGCACAGGGCAACCCGAACCCATAAACAGGGAGAGGCACAGAAGCAGTGCACCCAAGAAACAAGGAACCACCCAGGCAGAAGCCAAGGAAGACCCACAACACCTAGCCACCACAGGAGGCAAAAGGAGCGGCACCGAGAGGCAAACGACCGCAAGCCACAAAGAAGAGACACGAGGGGAAAGGAAACCACAACAGGAAACCAAACCCCATCAGCCAACCCAGCGCACCACAACACAGCACCAGGCAAGAGGGAAGAGGCAAGCAGCAACACCAGCCAGAAAGCCCACCAGGAAAGCCCCGGAGCCAACAGCCAACCAAGGCCAAGACCCACCGGAACAGAGGGAAGGCACAACAGACCCCCTCCCCCCGAGAACCCAAGAAACAGGGAGTCCGGAAGCAACAAGGACCCAGACGCGGGATGCAAGAAGCAACCCAGCCAAACACAAGCAGAGGCCAAGCGCAAAAGTAGAGGAGCCTCAGACGGGGGAACACCGGGGGCCACAGGCCCACCGCCCCGACCACAACCAGCACGAAGCACACCCACAGGGAACCTGCCGGGGAAGGAGCCCACCAACCCAGGCAGGAAGATACGCCGGAGGGCAGGAGAGAGCGAACGCAAGGGCACCGGAGTGCCCAGCCGCAACACCAAGACAGGAGCAGGCGCCAGCAGGGAGGGAAGGCCACAGGCCAGGAAACCCCACACGGTGAAGCACAGAGCACCGGACAGGCACAGGGGGGCAGAAAAACAAGGCACCCCGAGCACGGGCCACACCAACACCCCTGGAAGGACGCAAGAAGCGCCCAGCACCCCGAGCCGCAGGCAGGCACCCAGACAGGCACGCACCAGGCCCGGCTATAAAGAACAGGCAGGAACCAACAGGGCGGACAGGCAGCAGGCTGAAGAATCCGTGCGAACAGATAACCAAGCACCAACCAGGGGGAAACAGAAGCACGCAGGAAGGCTGGAAGCCCACAGGACAGAGGAACGAACCAGGACGAACCTCACCAAAAAAGAAATAGCCCAGGGGAGCAGAAGCGAGCACAGGGGAACGGGGGACAGCCACAGCACCCGCCTGCCCCGGCACACCCCCATCAGTGGAAAACAGGGAGCCAAGGCCGCAGGCCAGCACAGCAGAAGAGCGCAGCACATGGAAGAAAGAAAAGCGGCACCCACCAGGGGGACAGGCCAACCCCATAAAACAGAGACCGTCCCCCAACCCCTCCGCCCAGACGCCATCCAGCAACAAGCGACGAGCAAGCGGAAACAAGGAGTATTAAAGAAGTGATTGAAACTTCGCCACCTTATGCCACTTAGACAGAGGTCGCGGGACTCGAACCCTTGTCCTGTGAGACCCTTTACAACCGTAGGCACAAGACTTACCAATGAGCTATAGCTCCTGGTGACAGGGAACCCAGAACCGGAGGAGGAAGCACCCCCCCCCCCCGCAGCACCGGGAAGCAAGGCAGAGACACAGCGCAGAAAGCCACGCAACGCCCCCAACCCAGCAAGCAGGAACAGGGAGCGCCATAAGCCAGCATGGACAAACCCCAACAGGAATCAACCAGCAAACGGTGAGACCAGAGGACGCCAGGCCCCAGAGTAAAAATCGCCAGGCAGCAAGCACGGCGAGAATACCCCCGAAGCAGCCAAGCAAGACCCCCAGCCAAGACCGCCGAAGCAGCCCACCGTGCACAGCCAGACCCAGCAGGCAAAGCACAGAGTCAGAGGAACAAGCATGGAAGAAATCGGAACCGCTATGCGGTACTCACCACAGGGGCAGGAAGAGCACACCAAAAGCGCCCTGCCCCCAAGACCCAGCCCAGGCGCCCTCCAAGACACCAGCGCCGGGCGAGGAAGAGAGCTGCAGCCACCGGTCAGACATCGACCCTCATCAAACATCGTCCCTGCACCAACCTCAGGAACAGCAGGGGCACTGGTAGGAAAGGAGGCGAGCAGCACACCAAGGGAGACCAGGAGCACCGCCCGGCGCAGCCCCTGGACTCCCATATCATCCACAGCAGCGAGTCTTCCAGCCAGGCCAAGCCGTAGGAAGACGCGCGCTGGAACCCGGAAGGAATCCGGACATCCGGCGCCCCAGCCGCAAAGGGCCGGGCGCCAATCAACGCGACTCCCAGCAAGCCCGGCAGGCCAGGAGACGCGGAAGAGGATGTCGAGGACAGCCCAGCAGCCCTACGAGACATCCATCGAAGAGATCACAGGTAAGTTCAGACACGTCCTAATCTGTCGGAAGACAGAAAAAAAGAACAGGCTGCATGCTGGGCTGGTACCGCTTATGTACTCCCAGCGGGAGGGAGTGGGTTAGGTATCCCAGCATGCTCCTGTTCTTTTTTTCTGTCGCGGAGATAGTAATCTCCACTTTGTAAGGAATGGGACGAGGACGGAGGGACCTGGGGGTAATGTAGGACAGCCATGGAATGTTAAAAGCGTAATCTAATGCTAAACAGTTCCGGATAATTGCCTATGTGAATGCTGTCTCAGGTTTATCCCATATTGAATGCCACAGTATAATAGGTTTGAGTAACAGCATGTCTTCCAGGTGAGTTAATCCCACTTCCTTGTGAATAATAGAAGATGATGATGAAGAGGCGGTACACACGAAATGCCTTTATTAGGCGTTTTCCTCAACCCGTAAAGGGCTACTAGGCGTATAACCCCACACACCCCAGCCAGATATTGCAGCTGACAATGCTCTCACTTTATAGATGGTAATCAAATCCCTAATAGGGTGGCATCCACGTGTACGAGAAAAACTGAACACACCCTCTATTCATTTTAAGCAGGGCATTCTGTATGTGCTGGACTCAAGAACCATTGCTAGAAAAATCAGAATACCCAAATAACAAAAGGAATTGAACTTTGTACCTTTAGTAAAAACTGGCAAATAACTTCTGAGTAATTTTCCCAGAAGACATTATAAATGTCTTGAATTTATTAACCTTTAGCTTCTTAGATTCCATGGATCCAGCAAAGGTGTACATTAATCGCTGTAGCCGGACAGCGGTCCTAAACAATAGGTCTGTGTACAAGAGAACAGGAACCGGGCGACCAGCAACAGTCAGTGCATCAGCCTGTAAAGACCGAAGAATAATATGAACACCATTTATAAAAAGTGAAAATAAAAATGGGGCCAACACACACTCCTGCCTCACCCCCACCTAATTCTG
This sequence comes from Triturus cristatus, assembly GCF_964204655.1. NCBI lineage: Eukaryota > Metazoa > Chordata > Amphibia > Caudata > Salamandridae > Triturus > Triturus cristatus. Next base: position 629,432,123 of record NC_140590.1, on the reverse strand, counting down.
AAAGATGGGGAATATTCTCCATTGAAGCCATATCGCACCTTAGCTGAAAGGTTCTTATACAGCTTGGAGAGAAGACAGATAATATTTTCAGGAGCCCTATATGACAGCAAAGTATGCCACATGATTGAATGGTCCATGAGATCTAATGCACTAGTACGGTCAGCTAAACACAGGTGAAGGGATCCTTACTTCATCTTTGTGTATTTCCCAATAAGACGTTTGAGATTTACACATTGTTCCACTATCCCCAATACTTTCTTGATCCATACTGGACATCTGACACAATAGTTATTGATTGCCCATTCCTCCAATCCCTGCAAGACAGCTGTAGTCAGGAGTTTTGCAGATGAATCCAGGAGGGAAATGGGGTGGTAAACCTTTGGGTCACACCTGTCCCCCTTCTTGAAAATGGGGACAATAATGGAATTAGCCCACGTAGAGTGTACTGAACCCATTGCCGCTGCATTAAAGACTTGAGTCAGAATTGGTTCCCATAACTCACCCATAACATAGAACCATCAACTGGGAGCCCCATGGGGTCTGGGAACTTTACCTCTGGCCCAACCTTTCAAGGCGTCAAGGACCTCACCCAAGGTATAGTCAAGGGGCATGCAACTCTTCAAAATAGAACCCATTTCTGCTTTCTCTGGAGCCCGGTGGATGTACGTCGACTCATTATTAACAAAAGCATTCAAATACTGGGCAAGATGGTCAGTGACAACATTTTGAAGGGCTGTAGGTTTCAATACCACAATTGAAATATCGCCTTACAGAAACATCGCAACCAGTATAGCTACTACCAAAATATCATCACAGTAAGAGTAGATTTACTACTATTAAATCCACCGTGATGACACTTTGATGTTGATATTATTGTCAGGACATTTTGCAAGTCAATATTTCGACCATCATTTTGTGGTAAAAATGTTTGCCTCTTCCAAGTTATAGCTAGTGATTCTGGAAACCCTGGCAGTGCACGTCTGTACAAAAATAGTTGAACAGTTTTTTTAATCAGCTTCCTACTGAAGTAATTTTCACAAATTTGCATTCTTTAAAATTAATTTAAAAAATAAAATTACCAGCACCTTAGTCAAAAGTTAAACCTCCCAAAACATGAACATTGCCATAGGCAGGTGGTGCATGTAGACCAGAAACTACACCGTATCAGGCCATTGTTGGGCGGTTTCTGAGGGAGGTAACAGGAGATCTCCATGACAGTTCTGGTCAGTGTGGGTGTCATGGAGACCTCTCCAACTCCTGAAGATGGGCCCCCAGGTGTATCCACCCCAGGAGAGGACAGAAAGATCCCTAGCGCTCAGCCAGCCTGTGTTCCTGACACGCGGGCCTGTATGTGCTAATGCATAGGAGGTATTGTACACGTAACATGGGCCTTGCTCTGCTGCAGGGATCCTTGGTCGATCGTGATGCATAAACATTACATGAAGAAACAATAGTGAAAAGTCTGCAGATGATGCACAGAACTATCACAAAGAATCAGTTAATAATCTCATAATTCACAATACGAAGCAGAAAAACCACACTGACTCAGTTCAAAGTTTGCATATAAAAAGTGACACCACACAATATCAGAAAGACACAGGTGCCGATTACGATCCTGGAAAAACTTTCCCCGTACGACTCGTATCCGGTCTTTTTACCGTACGAAACGTACAAGTGCCGTACAAACTGGCAAGTACGATTCGCATGGGAAAAAGACCATACGAATCGCATTGGGAATAATTCCCCACACGTCCTCGGGTCGGAAAATGTGTCCGACACGTCCCCGGACGATTCACCGTACAAATGTGAAAAGTGAAGTCCGACCGCGCAAGTACGATCCATCCCGTGCATCCGATGACACAACCGTATGGAAAAAACACCGTCCGCACCGAACTCCCATAGCAACCATGGAGACATGTGCCCGCATACGCGCCGAACAACCCCCCCAGCCCCCGTATGTACGAGTCGAACCCCCCCCGTGTATGTACACCCCCGTACGAGTCGAACCCCCGTGTATGTACACCCGTGTACGAGTCGAACCCCCCCGTGTATGTACACCCCCGTACGAGTCGAACCCCCCGTGTATGTACACCCCCGTACGAGTCAAACAAACGTACGAGTCGTACCCCCACCCGTGTACGCGCTGGGGGTACGCACCGTACATACACGGGTGGGGCTACGACTCGTACGTACACGGGTGTACATACACGGGGTTCGACTCGTACGGGGTTGTACATACACGGGGGGTTCGACTCGTACACGGGTGTACATACACGGGGGTTCGACTCGTACGGGGGTGTACATACACGGGGGTTCGACTCGTACGGGGGTGTACATACACGGGGGGGTTCGACTCGTACACGGGTGTACATACACGGGGGTTCGACTCGTACGGGGGTGTACATACACGGGGGGTACGGTGCGTACGTACATGGGGGCGGGGGGGGTACGGCGCGTACTCACGGGGGCTGGGGGGGTACGGCGCGTACTCACGGGGGCTGGGGGGGTACGGCGCGTACCGGGCCCCCTAATCTGGTCGTTTCGCGGCGTACTTCGCTTTTCCGGCACTTTTTGGGTGCCGTAGAAATATTGCCGTCCGGACTGCTGTCGGTTCGAATCGTACTTCCTGGTTCGTGAAACGCTGCCTGGAAGCGTCCCGACGTCACGTCGGCGCTTTCCCGGATTACATTTGTATGTATATTTTCGTCGGTTGGTGTTTTGTACGACTCGTACGGAAATGGTGTTTCCGTGCGAATCGTACTTGCATGTTTGTGAAGTTTTACGACCGGGTACGAGTCGGACGGAGAAAACGCTCCGACCGACAGTTTGTACCCGGTTTTTCCAGGATCCTGATCGGCACCACAGAGTATTAAAAGCAAACAGAAAGCTCATACACTGAGTACTCAGCCAGCAGTCAAAGTATAATGTTTGCAATTATTACCTGTCCATAATCACTGTACTGTACGTAATCACGTGCTCACAAAGAATAAGAATCGCAATCCTCTTTTACTAGAAGCAGAGATCAATGTTGTCCTGTGGGTGTGGTTTGGATACTTGGGCCTAAAATACGGCTTCCAAAATTTATGTCTCCCTTAGAACTGATCCATCACCGCAGTGATCATAGAAGAATGCACACAATGCGGGCCATGATCCTCTCTTGCAGGAAACAACCAATCAATGCGACTCTGTGGGAGGAGATTTGAATACCTCTTCTGCACTCCATATTCGTATCTCTCTTAGGCTTGAGTTCAATGAAACCACTATTGCAAGAAGCAGGTGAAAATATGCGTTAGAGCTAAATAGGATATTTTACTGCATGCAGTTTTACCACAAGGGATGACAGCACATGCAGGTTTACTGCAGGCGAAGCTAGAGCGTGTCAGTGTTACAGGTCCAGACAACTTATGGGCTTGACATGAGGAGCACAAACCACACGCCGTCTTCTATTTGAGATGCCCTGTAGTCGAACATTGGGATACATACTACCATACCCTCCTCGCAGCCCTCCATTATTTGCTGCTGGCTCTACCAGCATACAGTGGGCATGGCACACCGGTTGGCACAGCCCGTCTTTGAGGTACTGCCACAAGTCAGGAACTTTATGCACTTGCTGACATGCAACAAGACCCAGGGTCAGCGAGCAAGTATTCCACAATCGCAAGATGCAGCACTCCATGGATGTACCAATGGTCTTAAATGCACACCTATGCTTTACACATTGCTGTACCAGATTGCTGGGTTTCACCCATGACTCCATAGTCCTGAGAAACTACTGCATGCCTACACTAAGTACACACATGACATCCTCAAGACATGGAAGTTTGGAGAGTACATCAAAGCTAGCCATGTCCCTCCAAAAGAATGTCAGTTGTATAATGAAATACAAATGTTAGTGAATGGCACGAATGGTAAATACATTTAGGCAAATGCATTTTAGTATTTGTCATGACTGCACTAAGACCAGCTTGTTGTCTCATCTGTGGAGCGCCTGTGACCAGGTATCGTGATGTAAGAAATGTTGTTGCATATGTAAACAAATGCACGTGGCCACGTGGAAATGTATTGTCAGCACTGTTGCTTACATGTAGCCATCTATGCATCACATGTAGATAACCTAAGATATCCACAGATGTCAGCGAATTAATAATGACATTTATTAGCAGCATACAATCCACTAGGTCTCTTGGCACCCGTATTAATGGAAGTATTAAAACAGGTAGGTTTTTAAAAATGCTGCAAAGTCTCCTAATGTGAGCATTGCTCTGATAGATAAGGGAAGAGAGTTCCATAATTTTGGGCTTAACTTCTACTGAAGCCTAGGGATTGAAAGGCAGGCCTGGCCCTGATTGCACAAGTTCTGAATCAGTGTATAGAAAGATATTTATTGGGTTAAGGTGGTGGGACCTAACTAATGGTTTTCACTTGTACATCTAGCAATCTATTCCCATTTGCTACTGGCAGCCAGTGCAAGGCCCTTCTGGGTCGGAAGACGTGACCCATTCTACTAACCCAAACTCTGCATACCCTGCTGCATTTTTAGTTTCTGTAAATGTGGAATGGCCCTCGCATGGAGACCTGAGACAGTCACAATGGTCTATCCTGGAATTAATCAAGTCCCCTACTGAGCGAGTTCTAGACAAAAGAGGAAGGGTGGGTTTCCTTGTAGTAAGGGGGTGAAAACCTCTTCCCACTACTTTACCAATTAGAGGTTCCAGTGTTATCCTGTTATCAGTAGTAAAACTATTTTTTTTATTACCATAGAGTATACACAAGAAGATTGATCTAGGGGATGGGGCAATGTATAGCTCTTGGATCTCACAGAATTTCCCTCAGGTTTTCTTGTTCTCCATTTCTAACTGACTCTAGGGCATCCAGTCTTTTTTTTTTAGGAATCGCTCTTGAAGGGCAGAACGAGTGTTAAAACCCGATACCTGAATAAACACTTCATCTGCATAAGACGGTATCTTTTTCCAGTGGGCTGGCAAACAACTGGGCAGCAGATGACATTGATTAATACAGGGAAGAGGCAGGAAACCTGTGGTACACCACAGTCTGAAGAAAAATATTTTTTAAGAAAGGACCCTAGACACACTTACTGTGACCTATAGGTTAGAAATGATCTGAGCTATTTGATAACTGTCAGCCCTGCTTGTGCCACCTCAGCTAATCTCTGGAGGGAAATTGACCAGTTTGTGGTACCACATGATCAGGATGCAGCCTGTCCCTTCATCAGGACACCTCAGGGTGCCACCTCAAAAACCCAACCTAGCACTTTTACCTAAAGGTTAAGTTTAAAACCAGACAGGAAAATAGAGAAGCAGTTAGTATTGTCCAGATGGTGTTGACGAACAACCAGTCTCTCCATGAATTTGGCTGTGACGGCAGATTACTCATGGGCCTAAAGTTTGAGTCTCTAACACAACCCTCATGGAAAGATCTACTATTCAAAGTCTGGGGCAGTAAGTATCCCATCTATCTCTGAGATATTTAGAAACGAAAGAGTGAAAGAAGGAACCACAGATTGTCTAGATGCCACGAACGTCATGGGTAACACAGAAACAAGCATACAATATGACAACTATCACGACACACAACATATTTGAGAATGTATTTGGACTATTGAAGACATGTTTCCCAAATGCACTGGTGGAACCTTCAATCAATCAATCAATCATTCGCATTTATAAAGCGTGCTACTCACCCATAAAGGGTCTCAAGGCGCTGGGGAGGGGGGGGGGGGTCAGTGCACGAAGAGCCAGGTCTTGAGCTGCCTTCTGAAGGAGAGGTGTTCAGGTGTGGCGCGAAGGTGGCTGGGCAGAGAGTTCCAGGTCTTCGCTGCCAGGAAAGAGAAGGATCTTCCTCCGGCGGTGGCTTTGCGGATGCGGGGTACAGCTGCCAGGGCCTGTCCGGCGGATCGTAGAGTGCGCGGAGGAGTGTAGAAGGAGACGCGGTTGTTGATGAGTTTGGGTCCGAGGTTGTGAAGGGCTTTGTGTGCGTGGGTGAGTAGTCGGAAGGTGATCCTCTTGTTGACGGGGAGCCAATGGAGTTTTTTCAGGTGTCCTGAGATGTGGTGGTGGCGAGGGATGTCCAGGATGAGTCTTGCGGCAGCGTTCTGGATCCGTTGGAGTTTCCTCAGCAGCTTGGTGATGATGCCCGCGTACAAGGTGTTCCCGTAGTCCAAGCGACTGGTGACGAGGGCGTGGGTGACGGTCTTTCTGGTGTCGGTGGGGATCCAGCGGAAGATCTTGCGGAGCATGCGGAGGGTGTTGAAGCATGCTGAGGTCACCGAGTTCACCTGTCTGGTCATGGTGAGGGATGAGTCCAGGATGAAGCCGAGGTTGCGTGCGTGGTCGGTGGGTTGGGGAGTGCTGCCTAGGGCGGGGGGCCACCAGGAGTCGTCCCATGCGGTGGGGGTGGGGCCGAGGATGAGGACCTCCGTCTTGTCGGCGTTCAGTTTCAGGCGGCTGTCTGTCATCCAGTTCGCCACTTCCTTCATTCCTTCATGAAGTCTGGTCCTAGCTGAGGTGGGGTTGTTTGTGAGTGATAAGATGAGCTGGGAGGCGTCGGCGTATGATATAAGGTCCAGTCCGTGTTTGCGTGCGATGTTCGCCAGGGGGGTCATGTAGATGTTGAAGAGAGTGGGGCTGAGGGAGGATCCTTGAGGTACGCCGCAGATGATCTCCGTGGCTGTGGATCTGAAGGGGGGCAGGCGGACTCTCTGAGTCCTTCCGGAGAGGAAGGAGATGATCCATTCGAGGGCCTTGCCTCTGATGCCGGCGTTGCTGAGGCGTCGTATCAGGGTGCGGTGGCAGACCGTGTCGAAGGCTGCGGAGAGGTCCAGGAGTATGAGGGCCACGGTCTCACCCTTGTCGGTCAGGGCTCTGATGTCGTCCGTGGCTGCGATGAGGGCAGTTTCGGTGCTGTGGTTGGTCCTGAAACCGAACTGTGTGGGGTCGAGGGAGTCGTTGGTTTCCAGGGCGTTGGAGAGTTGAGTGTTGACAATTTTCTCAATCACTTTGGCGGGGAACGGCAGGAGAGAGATGGGCCGGAAGTTCGGTGGGGTCTGCTGTGGGTTTCTTTAAGAGGGCGTTGAGCTCTGCGTGTTTCCAGCTCTCCGGGAAGGTGGCGGTGGTGAGGGAGGCGTTGATGACATCTCGGAGGTGCGGTGCGATGATGTCGTCGGCTTTGTTGTAGATGTGGTGCGGGCAGGGGTCCGATGGGGATCCCGAGTGGATCGAGTTCATGACGCGGGTGGTCTCCTCGGTGGTGGTTGGGCTCCAGGTGAGGATGGTGGTGATGTCGGTAGCGGGTTCCGGGGGGGGTTCGTGTCGGTGGTCGGGAAGCTGTTGTATATGTCGGTGATCTTGTGGTGGAAGAAGGTCGCGAGGGAGTCGCAGAGGTCCTGTGATGGGGGGATGGAGTTGTTTTCTGCGTCCGGGTTGGAGAGCTCTTTGACGATGCCAAATAGTTCCTTGCTGTTGTGGGCGTTGTTGTCAAGTCTGTTCCGGTAGGCTGTTTTTCGTGCGGCGCGGAGGTGTTGGTGGTGTTGGCGGGTGGCGTCCTTGAGAGCTGACATGTTCTTTTCGGTCTGGTTGAGGCGCCACGTCTTCTCGCGGGCGCGGCATTCTTTCTTGGAGTCCTTGAGGTCGGGGGTGAACCAGGAATTTTTGGCTTGAGTTTTCAGGGGGGCCAGGAGGTCGGCGCAGTCGGAGATCCAGTTGGTGAGGTTGTTGGCGGCTTCGTTTGGGTCGGTGGTGCTGGTGGGTCAGTTCTGGGAGAGGGTTGATGCGAGCTGATCCGTGGTGATACGAGTCCAGTGTCTTCTTGGTGGTTGCTGGTTGTGGTGGTGCACAGTGGTCTTCTTGAAGATGAAGTGGACGCAGCTGTGGTCCGACCAGGTGAGTTCGGTGGTGTGGCTGAAGGTGATGTGTTTGCTGGAGGAGAAGATGGGGTCGAGCGTGTGTCCGGCGTAGTGGGTGGGTGTGTTGACTAGCTGATTCAGTCCCAGGTTGGTGAGGTTGTCCAGTAAGGCGGTGGTGTTGTTGTCGGTGAGGTTCTCCAGGTGAAAGTTGAGGTCTCCTAGGAGGATGTAGTCGGTGGACGAGAGTGCGTGAGGGGTGACGAAGTCTGCGATGTCTTCGCTGAACTTGGTGCGGGGTCCTGGTGGTCTGTACATGAGGGTGCCTCTGAGGGTGGTCTTGGGGTCGCTGTGGATCGTGAAGTGGAGATGTTCGGCGTCGGGGAGTGAGTTGTCGGTGTTGGTTGAGATGCGGATGGAGTTTTTGTGTGCGATGGCGATGCCTCCTCCGATGCGGTTGGTGCGGTCTTTCCGGATGATTTTGTAGCCGTCGGGGATGGCTATGGCGATGTCGGGTGCCGAGGAGGGATTCATCCAGGTCTCGGTGAGGAAGGCGATGTCCGGGTTCGTAGAGTTGATGAGGTTCCACAGTTCGATGGCGTGCCTGTGGATGGATCGGGTGTTGACCAGGATGCAGTGGAGATTGCTTCCGGGGGAGTTGTTCTTGACGGGAGCGGTGTTGGTCCGTGGGCAGGTGAAGTGACAGTTGTTGCAGGTGAAGGGTCCGTGGGTCCGTTTAGGGTGGGCGCGGTAGCAGCCCGGAGTGCGGCTGGGGTTGAGGTTGACGAGGGTGGTGGAGTCGTAGGTCAGGCGGGGGGCGCGGGGGCCAGGGGTTCGGGCGCTGAGCGCGGGCCAGGCGTGGACGGGCGCAGACGGGCTTGCCTTCGGCGCGCCAGCGGCGCGCGTCCGCTGCGCGGCCTCGCAGCGGCCGCCATTTAAGGGGTAGCCGGGGAGGCGGGGTAAGCTGGGAGGCGGGAGGAGGGCGGGTAGGGGAAAAAAGCAGCAAAAAAGCGGCGGCGGGAAAAAGGCTCCGAAGGCGAGGAGGCCTAGAAAAATGAAAAAGGCGCAGAAAAACAGGAAAAACGAGGGGGAGACGGCGGGAGGGCAAGGGGGACGGCACTCAGGAGATGCAGGCACTCGGGGATACAGAAGGAAACCAGGGGAGCGCGATCACACAACACAGGCAAATCAGATTAGGTTGTGACACAGTTCTAATTTGTTGCATCCTGCACAATATTGACATGAGGCTAAGTGTACAAATGCTTGAGGAAAAGGGGGAGATATGAAATATGGGTGATGGTGAGGAGGAAGTCAAGTGAGACATGTCTGACATCAGCAGGATAACCATCGGACCTGTCCTACCACCCACCTTAGCCTCAACAATTATCATACATTAGCATCTCAATTCTTCCGCCAACCTTAAATTCAACTGGCATTTCCCCTGACTCGCCATGTTCATCCACCCTTACCCCAGCAACCACTGATCCATGGCAGGTCTATCCTACTAACCACATTAATGGTCCATCCCCTGACTGCTTTGTACTACCACCCACTCTATCTTACCTCCTCAGTAAACCCCACGGCCTTGGCAGCTCAATTCTAATACCTACCCTAGCTCCAATCAACCATCCCCAGGCTGTTCTGTCCTGCCACCCGTCCTAACCCATCTCCCACCATGCCCTAGCAGCTCACTCTTATCACCCACCCTAGCCATAACTGGGCCATTGCCTGTCTGCTCTGTCCTGCCACCTACTCTAACCACAAAATCACTATGTCCTAGCAACTCAAACTCAATACCTACCTTAGCCCCAAGAAGCCCATTCTCTGGCTGCTCTGACTTATCAACCAGAGTGTACCCCAAAATTCCCATTTCCTGAAGGCTCTGTTTGAACTCTAGATGGTGGATGGGAATGTAAATGAAATGGTACTCTCCTGGACAGTGAAGTGTGACATCAGGCACATCTCCTGCCTCTCCAGTAAACATGGATGACTAAGCCTGCTTCCACCATAAGCCTGGCAATAGCTTAGCAGATGGCACATCACTGGCACTGTGCCAACCTGGCTTCTTCCCTCTGGATGTTCTGGATGTCTGTCAAGGCAGACATGGAGCTTGCAGTCTCCCTCTAGTTCTGTAGGAGAGATGTCTATTCTGGCTCCGTGTTGCACATTTGCAGTGTCAGACGTGGAAGCATCTCAACTATTTTGCCGCCAATGCATAGTGACAGGTGTAGAGACAGCTATGTTCTCCTGGGCCAGAGGTTGTGAGGGGCTCTCTGGCTCCACATCAATATACATCTCTATGGTAGCCATCTCCTTAGCAACCTGTCCATTCCATATCTCCTGGGGAGAATGTTTGCTTGCTGCAGGTGGCTCAACACCTCACCAACCTCAATAACCACTACAGGCATGATAGTGGTTGCTGTGCTGTGGTGGTGCTCGCAGTTACCCATAAGGGTGTCCTGATGCTGACAAGATCTGAGGGGTTAGGCAGTAGGACTAAGGAAAGAGGACAGTCTGCAGATGTTGGCAGATGGGCAAATGAACATAGATGACCATTACTGAAGTTGTTAAGAAATTTCAAACTTTAGTGGCATGTTGTGAAAACAAATGAGCACTAGTGCTTGCCATTAGGTTGCAGAAGAGCTGAAGAAAAAGACCTAGCAGGTAAATATGTTAGAAAATACTCTTGTAAAAAAAACATTTGCAATCTGTGAAAAGCACAATGACAAATGTACAGGGCTTTGATAAAACCCTGTGTGGCCACAGGAAGCCAGTGAAGGTTGCTAATGTGTTGGGAGATAGCAGAGCAAGTAGGCAGGCCAAGTATGAGAAGAACTGCTGAGTTCTGAACAAGTTGAAAATATTAGAGGACCTGTGCCGGAAGGTCCCAATAAAGAGGACCACAGTAATCAAGGTGTGGAAGAAAATTGTCTGAACAACCAACTGTTTGTAGTTCTGTGGTAAAAAAAAAAAGGTAATCAGTTTAAATAGGACCATCAAGATAAAAAAATACCTTAGTGGTTATGTTGCACATCTGTTCCTTGAAAGTCAAGGCAGAGTCAAAGATGACGCCCACATTTTGAGCAGAGGATAATGCATATGACAGATTTTCTAATTCTTGAGTCCACCACGCTGAGGTTCAGGTGGAAGGATGTCAGGACCTCAGTCTCGCCACATTGCAGTTTGAGAGAGTTACTACTCATCTGCGATGGCACCTCTGATATGCAGTCACAACTTTAGATTGAACTTGATTCATGTTATCACTAAGTGATACTGCAATTTGCATTTCATATGCATAGGGCATAAGCCAAAGGATCTGATCGAGAGGCCAGAGAGTTCATATCTTGGTTAAAAAGTGTCAGAATGAGGGAGAAGCCTGGGGGCACCCCAAGTTAAAGGATGACAGAGAGAATGAAACGCTTGGAGATTTTGTAGCACAAGATCCTCCAGTGATGATAGATTTGAGCTAAGTGAAGGCATGGCCCTGGATACCTGGTTAGAATGGCCTGCGGCAGATGGTGTCATTGAAGAAGGATCTGAGTGCCTTAAGACTTCGGCCAAGGTTCAGACATAAGTCATAACAATTTTCAGTTCCATGTAAAGGATTGAAGCCAGATAGTACTTGGTCTCGAAGATTATAGGCTACAACTAAACAAAATGTCCATAGGTTAACCTTCTTTTCCAGAATTTGGCCAAGGAAAGGCAGGAGAGAAATGGGGCAAAACCTGCAGAGAATGGACTGATCAGTGTCAGGCTTCTTGAGGAGTGGCCACATCAGAGATTCATTCTATTTTGAATGTAATGATGCTGGAGATAATGAGGCATTACATAAGTTGATAACAATAGGGCAAGTGTCTAAAACTTTGGGCAGGATATGTACTGGACAAGAATCAAGTTGTGAGCTGGACTTAACTGTTTTGGCTAATTCTAAAATAGAGAATTGTTAATAGAGCAAATGTTTTAGGCTTAGTGCAAAACAGGGCAAGGTCAGAGGTGAAACATATTAGACCAAACTTCCCTCTAAATAGATGGTGAATAGTTTTTATTTTATTCAAGAAAGAGGCTCAGGAGTCTTGGCACCTAGTTTCCCAATCTGACGTGTACACATTTAGGGTCACCTTTGGTACAGCATGTGTGAGTGTTTATTTGAGTGCTTGAGACCTGTAGCAAGCGACACGTTTACCTCACGTATTTGATGGCATGGTAAGAAGTTAACCATGTATTTCCTTGATGACAGAAGCATTATCGAAGAGCTGATGAGATAGTGGGTTTTTATGTGCTTGGAGGCAGTGCTTGACAGACCACACATGACTGAGTGTGTGTGAATGTAACATTTGAGGAGTAGGAGTCAGTCTGAGAGGTGAACTCTAGAAAGAACAGAGTGGTGGTCATTGCACTTCTCATGATACAGACTGTCCTGAGTGTCTGTCTGTAAGAATTCCAGGCAAACACCGGCAGCGTAGCTATGTACTGGGATGTAAACGGCTGAAGAGTCAATGGAAACTCATGAGATTTGAAACACTTGCTGGAATTTGAATGCACATACTCACTTCCTGGTATTAAGGTTACATCCAGGTGAACATTGGCAGATTCCTATTTAAGATCATTCAAGGCTCAGAGTCTTTGGCTGGCAACATGTTGCTAGTTGCTTTGGCTCTCACCATTGCATACCAGTTTGAACTCTTATCTGTTTGTTGTTTTCCCTTTTTGGTTTCTTGGGTTTTTCTCCTCCCTGATCCCCTAACTCATTTTGCCTCACTACCTTTTGATGATGTGTATTCCTCTTATAGTTCTGTAGCTGTGTGTTTATGTCAGCATTCTGGGGTGGCTGAAGGGTGGATTCCTAGTTGGCCCAAGGTTTAACAGGGCAACCTCCACTGCTGAAGCCGCTGTTGAGAGTAAACTGCTTCCTTAACATCGAAGGCGCACAGTGCTGTCCCTTTACTGAGACAATTCCATCTGGAAGCACGCTCCAGTCTGGTGTTTCTCTCTCTCCCTTTTCCAGTCTCACCCCAGAGTCCTATCGCTGGCCGCATGTCAATCATTGCTCATTCTTCAGCGGTCGGCAGAGGTTTTAAGCGGATCCACATAAAGGAACCTGACACTGCTCTGCCTTGCCTGCCATAAATTGCATTGCCCTGACATCACTCCTAAAGGGATAGATGACCCTGCTGGCCAGTGCCCCAGCCTGACAAGAAGGACTGGACCCCAAGAGACCTAAGAGCTGGACGTCCAGGCACTAGGCCTCATCGAGCCACCAACGGGCAGTTCACCCAGCAGCCATCTGAGTCATGTACCTTATCTATATCTGAAGCGCAGCAGTAAATAGAAAATAAATGGTGCCCAAATTCATAATTCACTGGTAGGCAGTAAGTGGGTAACATGCAGTGAGTCACTTCTAAGGACTACCAACCCCAAGAGTGATTTACCTGGCACTGCGGAGAGCACACTTTCAGGGGGTTCTTTACTGCAGGCTTTGGCACATAGCCATTGTTGCACACGTGGAATTTCTCATCTTAGCCCAATATGTAATGTAGATGTAAGGTAGGCCTTAGGAAAAACTACTCCTACATCTGCTCACATGGGAGTTTGCATCGCACTGCTTACCATTCACTACACAACGTAGGTGTATGACTTTCCTGGAAAGCCCACCATTCAGGAAGGGTTGAGGGGACCCAGGGAGCATTCTTGAAGAAGCTACCCCAAGCTCAAGATATAACAGGGATCTTGTTCAAACTGCAGTGCAGGGAGATGCTACCGTAGTAGAAAAAGTGAGCCACTATGACAAATGAAAATGAGGACAAGGATAATGGGATAAGGAATTATATCTATTCCATGTGAGAGTATCTGCCCAGCTTTCCAGAGTGCCACATTTGTGTTTCTTAAATTTTTTGCTGCTATATCATGGCTTATGGCATCCAGCCAACTTGTGGGCGCACTTCTTTTGGGAGATACACGATGAGTTTTCTATGGCCCCAAACCAGGATGGAGGTACATGAATTTACACTAGCACGTTATGTCCCTGTGGTATGTGTAACATAGTCAATCAGACTCACATAGGATGCCACCCATGTTAGAGGTTGTAGAGTGCTTAATGGGAAAAATGCGTTACTCATAGCTTCACTTTTGTGCCACGACGATCAAGTTAAAAATGGTTGAGTTCAGGCTGTGCAAAACTGTGTTAAAATGTTTCTAATTTTGGAAAGCAAAACAATTTTACATTATCAAACCTTGCTTGTACTTTTCTATATCTGCATTCTGTTTCTTAAAATCTTGCTTGGCCTCAAGCTAAAATACGTTTTCCCAATCAATTAGACTAATAACAGCATAGTATGTTATGTTAACAAGTTCTCCGCATTCCAGCATCAATAACTTTATCTTACATATATCTAATTTTGCAAAAAAGTGAATGCAAACATACCTGCAACACTGATGTACAAACTGCTGGTTTTTGATACCTTGTCGGATTCGACTTTACATGTGTAATTGCCCATATGGGACTGAGTCGCGATTACATTAAACACAATCATCGTCTGCTTTGAACTTTGCATGATCTGCTTGTCTTTCTGGATGGTGATTTGTATATCTTCTGGGTTTATGTGCGAAGTAATCACGTTGCAGGCAACCGTCATATTCTTCCCCTCCGTGATGTTCCCCGAGGGCCAAACGGTTATATTTGGTGCAGAGAAAGGAGCTGAAAAAGATTATGTAATAGGTTCATTCGTTTTTTTAGTTTAAATGGTTTTATTTATTTATTTAACAGCTTTTTTTTTATATATAGCGCAAACTTGACCCGAATCGGGAATCAGAGTGCTTTACATAGCACTAGTTACGTTACATGAGGACACACGTTCATTTTTGTTAGGCACGAGGAGATTAAGCGATTTGCCCAGAATCATAGGATGTTCGGCATCTTTACCGAGACTCAAACCCAGTTCCCCAGATTCGAGGTTGACCGCCCTAGCCGTTAGGCCAACTCCTCTCCCCATTTGTTTAGCTGCAATTCCTCCATTCTATGAGAATTCTACTAGTATCCTACAATTTGTATGTAGCACTAGGTGCCATATTACAGAAAGTATCACAGGGGCATAACAGCATTTGCCTCTTGTTCTTGCGCCCCTCAGGGCACTTTGGTATTATTGTGCAGGGTCTGCAGATGCTTGTGCGCCTCCTTCTGCAATATGGATCACAGCATCGCACGTTTTGCACCGGCCTGATTACAATGGCACGTTACCTCATTCATGTTGGGAACGTGGCCCCTGGCAAATGAGAGCACACTTTGTCTACGCGCTCATACCATATGACAGACACGGGAGCAGAGGCAAAGAAGCTTCCAGGAGGCGCATTGACTGAGCCCCACATAGAGGTGGTGCACAATCAGTGTGCCCAACCTGCCCGAGGGCATCCCTGGGGATGGGTAGAGGGTTCAACCCCCCCCCACACATACCCCTAGCAGCAGGTACACTATGCACTGCACACACCAGCAGCAGGATGACTTTCTCCCCTTAAACAGAGGCAAAGAAACATCTAGTGTAATATGGACCTGCGGCTTCGTATCACAGCCTTGTCTTTCACTAATGTGCTCTCCTCTGCACAGTCAGACACTGTTAGGGCCCGATTCACAGAATTAACTTAAGACTAAATCCTAAACTTACTACTTTGTGGTATTCACAGAATGAACTTACTACTTTTGGTATTCACAGACTGCACTTACTACTTTTGGTATTCACAGAATGGATTTACGACTACTAACTTTACGTCCGCACTCGGGCTGGAGCTTCCGTCCCGGAGGTGGAGCTTCTGGGCCAGAGGCGGGGCTTCCAGGCCGGAGGCGGGGCTTCCGGGCCGGAGGCGGAGCTTCCGGCCCTGAGGTGGAGATTTCGGCCATGGCTAAATCTCCGCCACCGGCCGGAATCCCCACCTCTGGCCCGGAAGCTCCGCCTCCGGCCCGGAAGCCCCACCTCCGGCCCGGAAGCTCCTCCTCCGGGCCGGAAGCTCCGCCTCCGGGCCGGAATTTCCGGCCCGAGTGCGGACGTAAAGTTAGTAGTCATAAATCCATTCTGTGAATACCAAAAGTAGTAAGTGCAGTCTGTGAATACCAAAAGTAGTAAGTTCATTCTGTGAATACCACAAAGTAGTAAGTTTAGAATTTAGTCTTAAGTTAATTCTGTGAATCGGGCCCTTAGTGTCTGGGCAAGGACAGTGAATTTATTTGGAGTACTGCCCTGGTCTCCACTAGGCACTCCTAGTTAAGTATACCCTGTAGAACAAATAGGTACAGTGTGTCCAATATGTAATTTGGGCCCAGCTCGCCCAAATATGAAGACAATGAAAGAGCAATCAATCAGATTCCATACATGGAAGTTAACAAAAAAATGCATAGCACCAGCTAAACTTCCTCCCTTTAAAACACAAAATAATATATTTTTTTACATTGCGCGAATACATGTACTAAACATCTTCTCTAGACTCTAACGTTAGACATATATAGGGTATTTCAGACCTTAATGGGCCATTTGCCAGCATGACATGGTGGTGGGGACCTCACCTCCACTACCCCAGCCATTACCTGATTAGTTCTCACAGAGCTTGCCCTCCCACTACCACAGTAAGAACACTTTCAGCAGTAATTTTAATGAATGGCAGACCATCACGAAATAGTGGCCTGTTGTACATTGCTTATTTTCTAGAAACCCCCAAATCAAGGTTTGTTTTTGTGAAAAACAAAAAATGTATTACCCAAATACACAGAGCTTTCTCGAGAGTGCTGGAGACATGGTTACATTTTTTTGGGGTATGTTACCACCATACAACTCAAGAAGGAAAAAACAGGAAATATAAGTGTTGCAAGGGTATTTCAGGCAGGCTTTCTGGTGTTGAGATGCCAGCAACCCAGTGGCATATGGGTCATCGGTTAAAGGATTCTAGCTTGGGCTCTGCTGTCTGTTGCAACCCTGCAGAAATAGCATCTCTGTCTGAGGCAGGAGACCCTTGAGACTGGCGGAATGATTTGCCAGTTTATGACAGATGTCCTGCTTTCAACAAGCTCTAACTGAGCCTCTTAGACCGGTATAATTCATCATGTTGCGTATGGCTTCCCCATGTAGCCATCAGCATGATTACTGGATTCCGGCCCAAAATCAATCCCCTGAGGCATACTGCTCCTGCAGCACACACATAGAAAGAGGAAGTAATGAGCAAAAATAAATATATTTCTCCTCATTATGCCTCCCCTAGGAAGGTGTATCTTTTAAGGGCATTCCCAGGTTTACTAGTTCTGGTAAATCTGGGAATGCGTAAAAATCCATGGGAGCTACCTGGGAACACCATCCATGGAACGCCTTCCCAGAACACAGTCACACAAACCAGCTACTTGAGCTGTGTGGCGTTACTTCAGATTTATGAAGCCACTCAGGGCTACGCAAAGTGGCCTTGCATGACTTCATAAATCTCATTTCGCAATCAGGTTTCAGAGCCTCACACTGTACAGAAACCGCACTGATGGCAGTTCTGGACACCATCAAACTCTCCCTTGATGAGGGATTTCCAGCCATGCTGGTGCTGCTTGAGCTATTTGCTACCTTCAACACCATCTCACATTCCATCATGGTCCAAAGACTTTCTTTGTCTTTGGACTTAAGAAGGCAAAACTCTTGGCTGGTTTCAGATCTTCATGAGCAATAGTACTCAAGCTATTATTTTGATCCTTTCAAATTTCATGTCATGCCTCTAGACAAAGGAGTACCACATGGTTCTTCTTTTAGCCCCGCACTCTTTAACATATATGTTGCCTCGCTGGTTAGTAAGATCCTGCGGCCTAGATGTCATCTCCTATGTAGATGATGCGATTGAACCATTTCCATGGGCCTGAATCCCGAAACTATAAAACCCAAAACCAGGGAATGCATGGAAAATATTGCATCCTGGATGTTCTAAAACTGCCTACCGCTCAATGGCGATAAAACAGAGATTTTGCTGTTTGGCAAGGCCCATGACTACTGGTCAGATGACTGGTGGCTGTCTGAACTAGGCACCACATCTCAACCCAAAAAGGTGGCCAAGAATCTTGCCATCTTAATCAATGACAATCTCACAATGAAAGAGCAGGTAGGCTCAGCATGAGGCACTTGTTATGGTAAATTGTGCAAGTCGAGAAGAGCATTTTAGTGACTACCTCTACACACAAGAGGAACTCTTACGCAGGCTCTTGTGGTCAGCCTTGTTTGCAAACGTCCTACCCGTATCTCCTCAGAATCTACTCTAAGATCACTGCACTGGCTGCCTATCAGGAAACAAGCCATTTTAAAGCTGTTATGCCTGGTACATAGATACTAGCAGGTAAGGGCCCTGTATATCTCCAAAATAAACTCCTCTGCCTCTCCACCAGAAATCTGAGGCCCAAGGATCAACCCCGGCTCTGCCCACAGCATATTTGCATAGCCCGACACAGCGACCGATCCTTCTATCTCCGCCCACATCATTGGAACAAGCTTCCTCTACACATCCGTGAGTGCTCTGATCTTATTTGTTAAAAAAGCTTCTCAAAACATGGCTCTTTTAAGCCCACCTTTCTTCCTATCTTTCCTTTATTCAATGGGTCTGTGCTACAGTGCCGAGATATCCCTTCGAGGGAGATTTGCTGCACTGTATTAAGTTTCAGTAATGTAACATTTTTTATTTGCGTTGCGCATGCTCCATGTTTCATGGTGCAAGTGTGATGCAACTAGGCTCATAAATATGGCCCCTAATGCTATCAGAATAAGATAGTTGGATGAGATTACAACCACTTTGAAATTCCCTGGCACCTGGTACTCTACCACAAATTCACATGCAGCAATCCTATGTTTTCTTATAAGATGTTTAGTTTTCCACTGGAAACTCACATTATGCGTTTGTATGTGCATGGGACACTTTAGCTGCCATCTGAAAACACTATTTTTTGGAGTGTGATTGTAATATGGAAATAAGATTATTATACCATGGAATGGATTCTATGAGCACAGCTGTATATGGACTAGTGTCAGATCCCACTCAAAGGGATGACAGGCCAGACAGGTGTTACTACGCCACAACTGAGGTGATTATGGGCATTTTCCTGTAGTGCCCTGGTGTCCATCCTACCATGGCTCTGAAAACTGGGCCAAGAACACCCTTTCTGCATTTAACTCCTAAGGAGCAAGTGTGAAAGTCAAAGGCTTCTTAGGAAGGTAGTGAGGGGGGCAAGAGGTCAGAACTCAATAGTCACCCAACAGAAACAATAACGTATTGTCCACCCTAGTGCCTATCTTCTATTACAGGAAAGTGTTTTTTTTGCACATAGCAATGAACTACTACACAGTTCCATAGGGTTCTCAGTTACAAAGTTGCAATCTTGTAATAGGCACGGATTAGATACAAGTGTAGCCCAATTAAAAATATCACAATATCTAGATACGAAAAACTATTCAAATAAATTGCAGCAATTCGAAGTCACTCGGAAGATATAGCAGTTATTCAGTGCTTTCGGTCTCTTGTGCCAGTAACAGTTAGCCCCTGCTGTTCCCTGCTCAATGTAGCTGCAGTTCTGATGGTTCAGCCAGGCACGTCCAACATTCCCACTCCTGCGGTGGCAATTCTTGTAACTACGGGGGCTACATTGGTGACCTCACTCGGAACTCAGCAACTGGGTGAAATAAGTGTGACAGGCTGACATGGAGGCACTAGTCTTCAGCACTAGCAGATTGCCAAGACAGGTAGCTTGGATACAGGAAGGTACAACCTCTGGGCCAGTCATCAGCAAATGTGTGCCTATGGCAGTTGTGACATCTGGGCTGATCAAAGCCTTGGCATCAGCAGCGATGAGGGATCTCTTACGCCAATGGCAGCAACAGTCACTCGGGTACAAAGCAGGATGCTAAATAGCACGATGATGCTTGTTACTTCACAGTCTAGGCATAGTTCACGGCAAGAACATCTCTGGGTGATTTGGGAACACCTTCACCACAAAGTGGATTTGCTCCCTCTTGGTAGTCCATTTCCTCTGGGTGTTCCTCCCCTCATCTCTAGGAGACTGTCTATCTTGCAGATATAAACCTTTGGGCTAGTTCTCTTTCATATGTTACTTTGGGACTGCTTCTCAGACACAGCCAAGGTGATGGTCTCACAGTAGATAGCAACGATGCGGGCTCTACGAAGGAGTTACCACAAGAAGGGTTCATGATAAAGTGTGAGATCTCTCCACCAGGCTGGCTGTCATCAACCTTCCTGAACCAGTAATCAAAGACAGGCAAAAGGACAGGACCAGCCTAGAAACTTTGCCAACTTGAACAACAGAAACTACATTACCACCCCTCATCCCTACCTTCTACAAAATGACAGTGCACAGAAAGAACTAATCATCAGACCTCTGCTAATAAAGACATCATTGAATTTTTAAGGGCAGCCATGTCTCCATCCTCCCCCACTTCAATTTGTGGCTCTACACCTTCTAGCTACAGGATTGAAATCAGTACCCCATGACTGTCTGGGACAGCTGTATCCACCCTCCATCTCATGCCACGCTGAACCAGCGGTGTCCAAAATGGATCCCACTGGTCCGACTAATCAGATTTCCACCACACAGAGTCCTATTACCATACATGTGCTGCACACTCACTGCATATGCACACACTCAACACACATACACCGAATGTCAGCGCAAGGTCAGAGTTTCTCATCAAAGCAGAACTTTACACAAAAGGGATCAGTAGACTGTGTTGTCTCCTGACACAGAGCAAAAGGCATGGTTTTAATAAAGGTTCATAAAACTTAGTACACTGCCACCCCCACTATGTGCCTTATACCCAGGGCTTGGTCAGTACTCCTGTGCCCACTATGAGGGTATGCCTTGTGCGTCCCTCATGGTGACAGAACACATTCTGGAACTGCAGTACCAGTGAGAGACCCGGAGCTCTATGCACAGGCTAGATTAGCCTCAAGCCAGTGCCAAACAAAAAGTCAGGAAACCAGTTCCACATACAAGTAGACACTCAGGGCTGGGAGGCACACCCATTCACAATGCAGGGGACATTGACATCCCAACAACTAGGTATCCTAACCGCAACATCTCTGCAGCCACAGTAACAATAGAGAAACACTGCATGTGGGAAATGACACAGAATAGTCAGCTGCTCCCAGGACACCCCCGCACCGCACGGCCACCAGCTGCTGCGTGTGCCCCTCCTCCCGCTGCTTGACTCAGCCTCGCTGAGCCTGCCGCCTCGAGCCCGCCCCCCGCTGCCCTAGCGGGATCACACTCTGCTCCTGTTGCTGCCGTGTGACGCTGTACTCTCCCCTGTGTCTACTGTATTTTACTTCGTTTTATTTTTGTGCCCCCAGTGTTCTCTGATTGTTTTTTGCCCCCTGAGCCTGTGAATTTTCGTATTGTTGTGTTCCCTGTGCCCCTGTACCCCCCGCCCCGCTCCCCGCTTCCTGCCGCCGTGCTCGCGGCCACGCCCCTTTTCTTTTCTGTACCCTCCCCGCTCCCGCCTCCCAGCTCCTCCCTCCCTCCCACTTCGCCTTAAATGGCGACCGTGCGCACGCGCAGCGGTGACGTGCAGCGGGCGCGCCGATTGTGCGCCGAAGGTGCGCCAAAGGTAAGCCCGTCTGCGCCCGTCCGCGCCTGGACCGCGCCCAGTGCCAGGACCCCTGGGGCCCGCAGGGCCCGACCGGACCGCCGGACTTATTACGCCGCCACCCTCAACGCACTCAACGCAGGACGAACCCCTGGTTGCTACCGAGCCACCCCGAGACGCACCCACGGACCCTTCAGCTGCCACTCCTGCAAGTTCACCTGCATCCGGACCTGCACTGCACCCGCACCCACCAAGCCGGACACCAGCAGCAACCACCTGAAGTGCATCCTACTCAACACCCGCTCCGTCCACAGACACGCCATCCAACTCTGGAACCTCCTCGACACCATATCCCCAGACGTCGCCTTCCTCACGGAAACCTGGATGAACGCCTCCTCAGCGCCCGACATCGCCATCGCCATCCCGGAGGGTTACAAGATCATCAGGAGGGACCGCGTCAACCAGACTGGAGGAGGCATCGCTATCATCCACAGGAACACCATCCGCATCTCGACCAACACCGACGACACTCTGACAACCGCTGAACACCTGTACTTCCAGGTCCACACCGACCCTAAGACCACCCTCAGAGGCACCCTCATCTACAGACCCCCGGGACCACGCACACAATTCAGCGAAGACATCGCCGACTTCATCAGCCCTCACGCCCTCCCCTCCGCTCACTACATCCTCCTCGGGGACCTCAACTTTCACTTGGAGAACAACAACGACCGCAACACCACCACCCTGCTCGCCAACCTCGCCAACCTCGGGCTCAAGCAGCTGGTGAACACCCCCACCCACTCCGCCGGACACACACTCGACGCCGTCTTCTCATCCAGCAAAGACATCACCTTCAGCCACGCCACCGGGATCCACTGGACGGACCACAGCTGCGTCCACTTCAGCTTCAGAAGGACCACGATCCACCACCACCAGCGACAAGCTGCACGAAGAAGCTGGAACAAGATCACGGCTGACCAACTCGCCGCATCCCTGAGCCAGCACCCTCCTGCCAGCTCAGCGAACCCCAGCCAGGCCGCCGACAACCTCACGAAGTGGATCAGCATCTGCGCAGACGACCTTGCCCCACTGAGGACCCTGCCCAGCAGACCCGGCAGCAAGAAGGCCCCATTGGTTCACCGACGAACTCATGAGCTCCAAGAAGAACTGCCGAGCCCTCGAGAGAGCCTGGAGAAGAGACCCAACACCAGACAACATGACCACCCTCAAGCTCGCCACCCGAAAGCACCATCAACTGATCCACGCCACCAAGAAAACAGCATTCAGGGAGAGGCTGGACAACAACGCACACAACAGCAAGGAACTCTTCAACATCGTGAAAGAGCTCTCCAACCCCAACGCCGGAAACAACGACGTCACACCATCGCAAGACCTCTGCAACTCCCTCGCCTCCTACTTTCACAACAAGATCGCTGACATACACAACAGCTTCAGCACACAACCAACGCTCCCCACGACCGCACCAACGCCCCCCACCACCACCATCCGCGCCTGGACCCCGATCAACACCAAAGACACCATCCGCACGATGAACTCCATCCACTCCGGATCTCCCACCGACCCCTGCTCTCACCACGTCTTCAACAAGGCTGACGCTGTCATCGCACCCCACCTGTGAGACATCATCAACTCCTCCTTTGACACCGCCACCTTCTCTGAGAGCTGGAAGCACGTAGAACTCAGCGCTCTACTCAAGAAACCAACAGCGGACCCCACCGAACTCAAAAACTACCGTCCCATCTCGCTCCTCCCGTTTCCAGCCAAGGTCATCGAGACGACCGTCAACAAGCAACTGGCCACCTTCCTCGAGACGAATGGATCCCTCGACCCATCTCAGTCGGGATTCAGGGCCAACCACAGCATCGAGACCGCCCTCATCGCTGCCACCGATGACATCCGAACCCTGCTCGACAACGGAGAAACAGCGGCCCTCATCCTCCTAGACCTCTCCGCAGCATTCAACACTGTCTGCCACCGCACCCTAGTGCAGCGCCTCAGCAACGTCGGAATCCAGGAGAAGGCGTTGGAGTGGATCATCTCCTTCCTCGCCGGAAGGACACAGAGGGTCCGCCTACCCCCGTTCAGGTCAGAGGCCACCGAAGTCATCTGCGGCGTTCCTCAGGGCTCCTCGCTCAGCCCCACCCTCTTCAACGTCTACATGAGCCCCCTTGCGGCCATCGCACGCCAACACAACCTCAACATCATCTCCTACGCCGACGACACACAGCTGATCCTCTCTCTCACCAACGACCCCACCACCGCCAGAAACAACCTCCACGAAGGGATGAAAGACGTAGCCGAGTGGATGACGACCAGCCGCCTGAAACTGAACTCAGACAAGACGGAAGCTCTCATCCTGGGCTCCTCACCCTCCGCCTGGGACGACTCCTGGTGGCCCCCAGCCCTGGGCACCGCACCCAAACCAACAGACCACGCACGCGACCTGGGCTTCATCCTGGACTCCTCCCTCTCCATGACCAGACAAGTCAACGCCGTCTCCTCGACATGCTTCAATATCCTGCGCATGCTACGAAAGATCTTCCGGTGGATCCCCACCGAGACCAGGAAGACGGTCACCCAAGCCCTCGTCACCAGCCGACTAGACTACGGCAACACCCTCTACGCCGGAACCACCGCCAAGCTCCAAAAGAGACTCCAGCGGATCCAGAACGCCTCAGCCAGACTCATCCTCGACATCCCCCGACACAGCCACATCTCCGGGCATCTGAGAAATCTGCACTGGCTCCCGGTCAACAAGAGAATCACCTTCCGTCTCCTCACCCACGCACACAAGGCCCTACACAACCAAGGCCCGAGATACCTCAACAGCCGCATCAACTTCTACACTCCCACACGCCAGCTCCGATCGACCAGCCACGCCCTCGCCGCCGTCCCCCGCATCCGCAGAGCCACTACAGGGGGAAGATCTTTCTCCTACCTTGCCACCAAGACCTGGAACTCGCTCCCGTCCCACCTCCGCCTGACCCAATACCACCTCGCCTTCAGGAAGCAGCTCAAGACCTGGCTGTTCGAGCAGTAGCGGACCCCCCCCCCCTCCCCTAGCGCCTTGAGACCCTCCGGGTGAGTAGTGCGCGATATAAATGTCTTGATTGATTGATTGATTGAATATAGAAGTAACACTAACCTTGCACCAATAAAGTCAACTAGGTTTGGTAAAGTTAGGCCGCTCTACTCTTCTTTTCTTTAAGACGATACATTTTCAGATTTCAGCTAATGAATAAGTGACATTATTACAATACACAAGATTTGCTTTTTGTGAAGTGGTCCGGCCCGTTGGGCACCAAAGGCAGTAATCAGTAGGGTTTCCAGCACAGAACGCCAATGTCCACACAGAATTCCACAACTAACTCTATCAATACTGAGTTGGGTGATGGGAGGTTTATTAAGTACCCCTGCTCATATGTACAGACATGGCCACTGTGACAAGTGCCAGTGACTGATTTTGCACAGACAACTGAAAAAGTGACCAAAAAGTAGTATTGTCAGGTGCTAATACACAAAGCTGACTTCTGTGAGGAATGTCAGGAGTCCATGATCTCTACGTTAAGTGTAACACTCAATTATTCACAGAAAAGGGTTTGTCAAGCGGGCCTTTGGAGAAGTGTGAAATTGATTCCACCCTAAAAAACATGTTAGGAGTGCATTATAGTCAAATGTAGTCTGCATTCACATATATTCTGTGCGACTAATGTCAATAATAGAAGTGGGGGTATGGAATATATAAAGATATCCCTGCAATCTAATGCAATTTATACATGTGTTTAGAACCGTAACTGATAGGATTGTGATTCTTCATGCAAATGTTTGTGACTATGTCCACTGACAAGAGAAATAGTGCAGTGTTTAATAAATGAGAATTCATGTGCTTGGAACTCCAACTAAATAATCATGTTATTACTGTATTAACTCTAAAGGTGGGTGTTGAGAAGTTTAGATTTATTTGCGTGTAAAAGAGTGCAAATAAATGTGACCTGTACACTTGTTAAGTTAGCCCAACTTGTGGGCCTGAGATGCATTTGGATTCAAGCTCACATTTCAGTTTAACATTTGAATTAATATTTTATCGTTGCAGTGGAAATGTTGCATGTAATTTGGGTTCCCATTGCAGGTGAACAAGGAGAAAGAAAAGGGTTTTTGTTCTTAGTAAGTAGTGAGACATGTGAAGCGGCAACGGGTACAAGGAGAGCAATAACAAGATGGGAGGTGAGTTCACATAGGAGAAGGAGACGAGACCAAGGACAGCTAGAATAATGATTTATGGAAATATCGAGAGCGTGAGAAGAAGCCAATGTGTGCTGGGAGAATGGAAATGTACTAAATGGATTTGTGGGACATACTTTGGATGTAACTGATATTATGATGCAACGTAGTGAGGGATAGCTCGCTTTCTGACTTAGTGCGCCTTGAGGTACAGACCTCCTTGACATCTGTGGCTTGATGCTATTTGACCCACGTTGGAGCTTCTTTTACAGAAGAATCTGACAGCTGACACCTTTTTTCCCTTTTCCTATGTCTTCCTACCTTTTATCTTTATTTAGTTTTAGGTTGCCATTGTGGGGGTAGAGTAGAGTAGGGACAGATGGGGGGGAGGGGGGGTCAATGCTTGTCTTTAATGACACATTGGTGCAATCTGATGTCAAGCTCTGTTTCCTTATTACTAACATCACAATTATTGAACTAGTGGTTTTCTTTTAGTTATATAGAGTGAATCCCTTTCGGAGATTTGGCTTCATCCGATTTGCATTGTATGCCTATGCTATTATGCTAAGACTGTTTTATATTAATCTGTATTTGACTCTGGAATGAAAGTTACTAACTTGAGACTTGGTTTTGAACTGAGTTATCGTGTAACCACGTTGGTTACGCTGTATTTGAATATTGGATTAAAATGTTTTTCTCCTCACCCCTCAAGTCACACAAAAAGACTGTTGAGTAAGTGTTACTGAGTAAATTAGACATGCCTCCATCACCTTCGAGACTGTTACAGGTAAACTCTTTGCCAAATTATGGAGCCATGCTGTTTATCAAAGCTCTCAAGTAACTTGTTCAGATGTGAGTAGCTAATCCAGTCCACGTATTTACTTTTCATCATGGAACTTGTAGTTCTTATTTTAAAAATGGATCAACAAGACTACAAATACCAGAGTGCACAGAAACATGTGGTGTGATCACCTACTTGCGCAAGCAAATCGGAAACGTAAGAGATCTGCGGATTGCTAGCAGTTCACTGAAAACATCTAACATTAGATTAAGCAACATAAACATGGCCAGATGGAATATACACAAAATTAAATACATTACCTGTCACTGTGACCATTTTTTGCTCGCTCAACTGTGATGTCTCAGAATTCACCATTGTTTGGATAGCCGCATTGCACTGAAAAAACAGAAAGCCATCTCCTTCTGCAACCTGAAAAGAAGTGGTTGCATAATTTGTGTGCAGTGCTTTTCTTAAAACCTGTTCTCTCTTTTGATGTTTATTCGTCTTAAAGAAAGAAAAGTCAAAGGGCGGATTTTCATCTGGAACTTTACACATCACTTCCACCGAATCACCTTCCTTTGCCCCTTGCGTGGAAACAGTAATGTTTGGCTGTGCTAGACCTTTAAAAACATGTGAAAAAGAAAAGTGGCATTAGTCATTAGAACATATATGGCATCATTTTTTTTCTGTATTCAGTTACTAAAGTACAGAGCTATTTTTAATGACAGCAAAACAGATAGCAAGGGCTGGAACTGTCAGCATCTCTGAGGTAAAGATCGTAATCTATGATGATATTGTGTACTTTTTGAAATGTAAAATAGTCCCTCATTAATTGTAATTCAAACACTCTATAGGTAGTGGAGGATGCACCAAACAGGCTACCTCAGCATGAGGTGAGAGAAATAGAGATCTCTGGGTGGAGCCAAACCCTACCCTTTGTATATCTGGAAGCAGCTATGATGCCATGCCAAACCTTAAAATATTGATATAGTATTTGAGAAAACATATGAACTTCTGGCCAAGGAAAAGCATGAAGGGGAAGGGTTCCTCAAACCCTGAATACGTGACCCACAAACAGGAGGTTCCTTGCATATTACTGCTCCATGAAGTATAGGAAATAACATAATAGGAGTGGACAAAACTTAGAAGATGAACATGAAAGGCAAAGAGAAAACAAGCACTGACAAAGCCAATAAGTCTCGCCTTTGGTACAAATTGGCTTTGCCAATGGGTTTTGGTTTGACGATGTTGTGCAGCTTGACAGAAACTATTTTTTTGCTAATGCTGCCCTGCATGACCAAAAGAAAAAAAATGAGATGATGTAGCTGCTACTGGCAGCACCACCATTTTGTAGGCTCAAGTGCATGTGGGTGCTATTTTTTATTTAACGACACAAGATAGATCTGTAACTTTTATTAAAGCGGAGGTACTGGCAGCCATTTGTTGCCTGACCCTCTAAAGAAATACAGTAAACAGTAAAAAAAAAAAGGACCACAGAGTTGCTCGGGGGCAACAGAGGAGCAGTTGGGGAGTGGGCTCGGAATATAAGCCAAAAATAACGCCTGCCAATAGTAAGCAATGGGTGGGATCTCAGCCCGCCCATTCTATAATTATTGCAACCAGACAGCTTGCAAAATTTGGTAGGCGAGACTTAAAAACGAGTAAAAGAAGTCACTCTGAAGGATGGTTGTAAGAACAAGTACATAGAGAGAAGATTAACAAACATGCTGTCAATGGAGTAGATCAATGCAAGAAACTGTGAGTAGGGCTGACACCTAAGGGGGAAAGAGAGAGAGAAAATAAGACCTTGTGAGAATGAACGGGCACAGACCTAGCAATGAGCAAAATAAACAAAGTAAAGCAGGATGGCAGCAATAAGCAAAACTAGAGAAGAGGTTTGGACTCGAGTCAGGAGCAGGGGAGTTCAGATATTCGGACAAGGATGTGGGGGCGGTAGAGTTGTGGAACAAATCCCTAGTAAGTGGTGGGGGTGGTAAACAGGAATAAAAAAGTGGAAAGACTCAGATAAGTAAGCATAGCAGGCAGGATAAGTGCACGATTAGAGAGAAAAAGGAAACCAGACAGTTTAGAACAGGCAGGAGAAACCAGAGGGAAAGAAAAAAATCGATTTAGAAGAGAAACATGGGGTTAGCTGCGAAAAGAGACTAAGTGAAGAGGAGGAATCTAATGTATGTAGTGAGTTAAATTCTTTATTGCAATTTTCAGCAATTGATACTAAAGTTAAAATACTGAATGAAACATCCTGTACCTACAGCACTAGAGTTATCGTGTTTGGCAGAGTAAGTCATAAAATGTCATGCCTAATATTTACAAAATATCTCAGTGATGCTAGAACCATTAATCACAGCCATCAAGTACAGTGGTTAAGCAGTTGGTGCACAGCTCTCCTAGTTCCTTCCACTTTATGGCAGTCTAAATTCTTCCATGTCTAACAGTTTGCATGACTTCCATGACAGAATCTGGAAGTCGACAGTTAGGTGAGGTTACAGGCTTTTGTACGGTTTCCACTTCCCAGTAGGAACTGCGCATTTGTTGGACAGCGTAACGTTGGGATTGGTGCCAGACTGATTCTATGCACCCCCTCAGAATATGCTGGCCTTAGGACCAGCTACCTCACAGTGCCACCATAAGTACCCCTAAACCTAGTAAGATAACAAATGATTTGGGTAACCTCGGAACCCTGATCCCTCTAGGAATCCTGTTAACAGACCTAGAACCTTTTCGCTCAGTCACTCGTGCTGTCTCGGAGAGATATACAAGAGATACACAAAGGGGCGTTTTCAATATTATTGAACCATCATGATTCTTGTATAAAATATATGCACTGCAATGACCAATAGACAGAAGCAGGTAAAAGTGATTAGTAATATAACGACGTTGAAGAGAATGAACAATTCCACCACCTTGCTAATACAGTGCATATAGGCTGGCATATATGTACTGGGTATGTTGTACTCTTACTATACGTTCCCTAACCTAGTTGCCCAAGGTGGGTGTAAGTTCTGCCAAGAATTCCCTATTGGAAGATCAAACCTCCAGTACCTGAAGGCATGGAAAGTAGGTCCCCGTCTTGGTCATAAGTTGGACATCCCTTGCAGAACCGCATGCATAAGAGCATTAATTCCTCACATTTGGAGTCACTGGTTAACAAAGGGGAAATACACTGCACAGTGCTGCCAAATGAAAGTGTAGTAAGGGAGTGTTGGTTACCTAGTTGCATGGGAGAAATTGCGCCAATAAAGGCAATGGTGGACATCTTGGAAGTCTATTTTCTTGCAATGTTTGATACAGCTATAACGTTTCATGATGGCTGTCATATTGTGTCTGGGTGCAACATGATGGCCAAAATAGAAAATTGTTAAATAATGCAATAAAATAGAATTTCAAGATGGTCACCTCATTAGGTCAAGTCACGTGACATTGCATCTATATACTATATGGTGACATGTCACAATTCTATTTTCTTGTTTTATTTATTACAGTTATACCACTGTGCATTTATGGATGTACAGCCCAGGCTGATGGCCTTAGGAAACTCACCATGCATGTTTAGAGGA
This sequence comes from Triturus cristatus, assembly GCF_964204655.1. Lineage (NCBI taxonomy): Eukaryota > Metazoa > Chordata > Amphibia > Caudata > Salamandridae > Triturus > Triturus cristatus. The sequence continues at coordinate 629,402,069 of NC_140590.1, read as the reverse complement.
GGAGGGAAATCTCAAAAACACAACATGGACATATCAGGAAGCAAAAGTCTTTGTTGCCTACTATTTCTGATATAAGGGTTCAAATTTAGTGACAAAGACTGAAATCTACTAATTAAAAATGTCCCAAGATGTAGAAAAAAAGAGAACTGAAAGAAACCCTTCTAAATAAATGCTTTGCCTGACTTAATGCAAAATTAAGTACTAATCTCATGTGAGTCCGGGACCTGAAAGTTGTTAGAACTGTAGAAATTGTGGTGCTAGGGGAAAGGGCAAACTGTGTTCTGATTGGGCTTTGCCAGAGTAAGCCTCCATCTTTTCTGAAAATGAATCAAAAGACTTGCAATAGGATTTTGGCTGTTCCTTCGGGCAGTTTTTTATCTATCTTCCAAGTGTGATTCCTGCTTTGAGGATTGTATGGACTATGTGAGTGTTCCTTTGGAGAGCTCCCTGTTGATTAAGTTTAGGCTTGGAACTCTCCCATTGGCTGCTTTCACTGGCACATGGAGACAAAACCTTGCTATGTCCAACAAGCTATGCTCTATGGGATGCTAGAGTTTGGAAAACGATGAACACGCAAAACAGCGTTCATGCTGGATTGTCAGACACTAGGCCCAGTGTTGTATACTCAGTCTCCAACTTTTTACGTTCAATGTGGAATATTAGACAAAAAACTGTTGGGGTAAACTCCCTTTAGAGTGTGGTCAGTATGCCACTAAAACCACATTGGTTAACATTTTATTGTTGTCATTCTTTTCATGCACTGCTCACTTTAAAACACTAGCGAAATCTATTGTTCTGGAGAAACCTCCAATTTAGACCACAACCTTAGTTGCCTGGATGACATAGTGGACCCTACGAGAGCTTACTCTAGGGTTGTTTGAGGTTTTTGTCCATATGTGACACCAGTTGATTGATGGGGTATCCCTGTGTGTTTCATTTTTAATTGAGTACAAGGTTTGTGACTTTAACTATATTTTTTGTAAATTTACCAACCTCTGAAATTTGTTTGGGAATGTTGGCTCCCTGCGAGATTCTACTTAGGCTTATTCTAACTTGACATTTCCAATTGCCATTATTTTTCGTCTTATTCATACTGATGAGAATTGTATACATATATGTATATTTTTATTATGTATTTATTTTAGCTTTTTAAATTGATATATTGTTTTTAATCTGATGTGTTATTATTCACCTTTATGGCTCTCTGAGCCAAAATAAAGCTGGTTGACTGATGAATCAAAAGACTCAATAAATTAGCTTCAGTAATATAGTGTTTTGATCAGCCTAAAATTCAACCCTACCTAGCATATTAAAATGTGCAAGTTGAAAATGGATCAGCCAACTGTCACTGTCAGAGTCGTCAGTGCAATATAGGAGTACATCCAGAGACTTAGCTAAGTTACCTAGTGTGTTGGAAACCTTTCTCCTTACATAAGGTAAATAAGAGAAGACAACAGGTCCTTCTTAGGCTGGAAATGGTAAAGTGCAGACTCCTGTGAAGTCAAGAATGTTATGGGATCAGTGAGGGATGATGCAGATTCATCGCAGTCACAGTTTTGGTATGTCTCCCACAAGCCCTCGATATTAGTGCAACAGGCCTAACTTAGAGTTTAGCTGACCCATTACAAATGTGACAGGTATCCCGTCCACCCTTTCATAAGTGCCGTAGGATATAATGCATTTGTAGTAAGGCAGACAAGATATCTGTCACATTTGTGATGGAGTAATCTGTCCACCAAACTGTAAATCAGGCCCCTTGTGTCTATTCTAGCCAGCTACACAATAAGGGGTTCATTAGGAAGGCGTACGGACTGGAGTCCGTCCGCCATCCTGTTGTAAATTGGGACCGTCCACCATGCCTGCAGTGGTCCCGCAACACAAATTAGGATGGCGGTCGCATTCTTCATTTTAACATTGCGGCGGGTGCTGCTGACAGCAGCCCCCGCCGAGATGTTAAAATCTCATGTGTTGCATTTCACTGCACTACATGTCAGGCACCACACCGTGCCTGCCACTTGGTGCAGTGAAATGTAGGGGTAATGGTACCCCCCCCCAAGTGCACCCCACCTCCCCCCAACACAAGGGCCCCCGAATCCATTTCCACCTGTCTTTTCGCGGTACAATGACCGCCGCGAAAAGACAGGCGGAAAGGAATATTGTAATCCCTACAGCAGTGCCTGCAAGAATGATGCCCTATGTTTTGGTTCTGCAAGGCGGGCAGAAAAGGACCGCCATGGACGGAATTGGATTTCCACTGCCATCCTAATTCGGCGGTGGAAAAAATCGGGGTCCGATGGCGGAAGGACCGCCATCGCAGGGCTGGCGGTGGTGGTCCTTCCGCCATCGTAATGAGCCCCTAAGTTCTTTGTGGCTCGTGGGTAGCTCATTTCCTTGAAACTATCTCCACATATGTTTCAGTCTGCTGGCCCTTGCCTTTAGCACCCTTTATCGGGGGCCTTCTCCTTTCCACCTTGGATATAACAGTTTCTTCCATTGATGGTCACAGGACAATTTCTCCAGATCTCTTGCTTTATCCTACTTATAGGAGGAAACAGCAACAGGCAGAGCTCAGTTCCTGGAAAAAGTCCAACTACACTGGTAAAATAGAACTTCGTCATGAAACTCAGAGGAGAGCTGACTAGAGAGGAGCAGCATTTGTCATATTTTGGTGGCCCTGGCAGCTAGTCAGGACCAAATAAAGACCAAGCAACATCAAAATAACAGTCAATGCCAGTGGTTCTTCATTTGCTTTTCCCCTGGGCTTTTGCAGGACAGAAGAGATGGAAGCAAATGATCAGTTTGTTGATTCCACTGAATGCGGTAAGTCAACACTTCCAGCTAGGTCTCCCCATTTCGTGGCAATGTCCTCAACAACACTGGGGGAACGGGAACGTTTTAACTCAGTTGCCTAAACTGATTATATACATATACTGCTGATTCCTCATACAATTGCTTGTATCAATTTTAACAGAATATTTTACTTTATGTTCTTTATGTCATTTTTGTAAATATGAATTCATTTCTTTAGTAAAATAAGAATTCCAATTGATACCATGACCCTCTTCCTCGCCCCCTGTACTATTGTCCCCTTGGAATACTGGCATGAGGTGTCTTTGGTCAGATGGTGTCAGGCACTTGAGGATGACCCTTCAGGCTTTGGTGATGAACAAGTGGAGAACAAACATTACTTCAGAACTTCATATTATCACAGAGTTCAGGTGCTGTGGCTGGGCTAAGGTCTTTGATTTCGCTCTCTCACCACAACAAAAAATGTATGGATTCTCTGAGGTGCTGGCAACAGGAACAGCTACATGCAAGTTATCACATTCTCAATGGAAAAGACAAGTGGAAAAAGAGCCCAACAATTTTTTGCTACATTCACTGTGTCTCCTAGAGGACATCATTTGCATTTTTAATGGTCTCCTAGTCATACAACACAAGTGTAACATGTCACAGACACATAAAATATCCTACGTCCCTTATCCTAGCATCAGCTGCCACCAACCATCAGTCTCCCTGTAGCTTGGTATGAGAGAGCAGCAGCCATTATTGGCTATCATAACCATACATTTTGGGTGCACTTCTCAATCGACTAAGTCTGGTGCTCTGTTGGAAACATCGTCAAATCAGAAATGACCCCGAGTGTATTCACAGATTGATGAGTCCAATATGGCTAAAATCACAGGGAAAGTTAGAAAAAGTTGAACAGGGTTAAGCAAAGACTTTGAGCCTGATTTAAATATTGCAGAGAGGGAACTCCATTGCAAAAGCAATGGAGTTCCTTCCCCATCAATATGATGTACCACCCGCCCAAATTAGAATCAGGTGGACAATAGGTGTGTCTATGGTGGAGACTACTCTGTCTCCACTGGGGTCAAACCCCTCCAACGGCCCAACAGACTGAGGGCCGTCAGTGGTTTGGCTATATGTCTGCCCGCGTAATTTAGATGGGTGGACATACAGCTGATTTGAAATGTCCGTCAACACATGGAAAAACCAGGACCACTGAGAAGTGCTCAATGCCCCCTTCGCCAAGGGAGAAAACTCTCATGGTGAGGAGGGGCACAGCTTTTTTTGTATTCTCACTTTGTGATTTTCTTTTTGAAAATGAAAAAACCATTGTAAGTTTTCTGTATGGATCCGTCATGTTGACGGAGCTGTCTGTCAAACTTACAATACGCTGACAGGAACCGCTGTGACAGCAGTTCCTGCCAATGTTAGAAATATCCTCTGGACCCAAGGACATTTCCAAATTTGGCAGGCAGCACCTCCACCAGGGCAACCTCGTGGAGATGCTGGCCACCCGACAATATATAGTTTGGGCCACTTCCACCCCAAAGTTACATTGAAAACTGTTATTCATATTTTAATCTGCGTCTCTTTAATTTTAAAGGATTGTTCTGTGGTATTTAGCTAATAAATGCTTTGGATTTTTAGGGATGTCATTTAGTCTTTACTTTCTTTATTCTTGCATATACGTTTTTTTTATTGTTGATCCTTGCACTTGCTAGAACCTCCCGTAGAGTAATCCTTGAACTCTGGCCTTGTCTGAGCCTGGGTCCAGGGTCAGACAAAGACACCTACGGAGCAGGTTAGCCTTCCTCCGTGAAGACGTCCGTGCCAGGCTATTGTGAGAGCTCTGCTAAAGAACACATATGTTTATATAACTACTCCTCTACCTTACCTTCCAAGGAGGATTTCAAACTGATGTGCTCGGCTGTGGAGCCTGCACCCTGCCTCTTGATGCAAGTTCTCTGCTCCATACTGTACAGACTGATGAGAACTAAGTAATGACTCATTGCTGGTGAGGAGCCTCTGAGCGCACTTGAAAACCAATGCCAAGTCCTTCCAGGTGAGTGACATCTACCAGTATGGCATGGATCCCTGACATGCCTCCTGGATAAACTGCAGCTGCCCTCTCTGGTAATGTTGTTCACTCCTGGTTTATTCAGGGACAATTACCCTTCTGAGGGCCATACAAGTATTGCCTTAAGTTCGAGCAGCACAGAAGGGATCTTTTTCTCAGAGGTCACCAACAAGGTGGCCAGTCAATGTAGGGATTTTCAGAGAACTAGCCAACAAAGTAAATACTCATCAAAAAGAAGGCAAGCACCAATGCTTGAGTTGATGGAACTTGTTTTGAGAGCACTTGGAAACTGTTCATTGCTAGAGCACCAGGGATTCTGTCATTTGTTTATTGACCTATGCAAGGATCTCCTTCTCAAGTCAAGGGACGTTCACCTTACCATTTTAATGACTGTTTCAAGAGAGGAGGAAGGGTGCTAAGGTGGACATGGCTTTGTCCTGCATTCTGACTATTCTGAGCCTAAGGTGTGTCACTCATCTGAATGGGAGGAGTGTGAGCTCATAGGAAGGTAAGTTATTGATATTACTAAATTCCCATTGGTATATGAATGCTGACACTAGCATTGTTTCTAAATTTGACCCGGCATTATAGGAATTCCAAGCAATTGTTTGATAGGTTGGTCACTTTCACATCCCAGAACTTTTCGCACACATAATTGCATCGAAATATTTCCATCAGACAGTATTGTTCATAGTTAACTGCATAGGAATACTGCTTTCAGGGACATTTAAAAATGAAATGCATAGGCATTTTACATGACATGTTGTTTATTTTAATGTAACTCTTAACATTTTATCTCAAGGACATTTTAGAAGACAAATAGAATCGACTAATTCTACAACACTATGGCCTAATGTACTAAGTTTCCATAAGCAAAAAGTGGTTGCAAATTGCGCACTGACATTTAAAAAAATATATATTTTTTTATTGGTCCCGTATAACATAACATGTTACATACATTGATAGTAACCAAACTCAAAATCAATACAAAAGGAGAAAGAAAACAGGTCTCACAAAACCAAAGAATATATTGGTAGTTATCTCATATAGCTTACGACTGACATGTAACACTGTATTGCACTGCGTGACTTATTCTCAGTGTCCATCTCTCTCCTGGGTTTTTATTCCAGTGATTGTATGATGGAACAACGCACTCCATTGTAACGCATGCCTTTACCACACATGCGTTACAACGTGAATGCCTTTACCACGTATATCCTTTAACACGCACAGGCCTTTACCATACATGGTTTACAACAAAATACATTGTAAAAGCATGCATGGTAAATGTTTTCCCTATCCCCTGCCCTCAGTCCTTAAGCCGGTTCCCTAAACCCTAATTCTATATCCCAGCATGTCCCCCACCCTTTTAAAATTTACCCGCCCCTTCCCTAAACCCTAAACCCTAAATCTAGATCCCCAGCGCGACCCCTTCCCTGTTTAAAAATTCCCAACCCTTCCCTGACCCTGTAGCGATATGCTCTAGTGGTTGAGAGCACCCCAGTGCATGCTGGGTAGAGGCGCGGCTTCGCGCCAGTTAGCCGCAAGGAGAGCTAGCCGGCGGATGCGTCCCGGCGCTCGGTTATAATTATAATAAAAGTTAACTGCTCCACAACTTAGTGCCAGTGTCGTGTTTACACCAACGCAGTAGCTCTACAAATGGCGACGAGGATGGGATAGAAGTCAGTGAGGAGCTCAGACACTCAAGACCTGAGAATAACCGAGCGTGGCAGAGGTGCATCATCACCACAGAGACACGGAGCAAAGAGTCCGGAGCAGCCACCAACACCCCGTAAGTTCCGAAGTAGCGGGAGGAGCGACGGAGAGAGCGGCCAAACACGCCGGCAGGGTGAGAGCCACCGGGGGGGGGGCCCGCACAAGCATTAGAGGCCTCGGCCCAGAGGAAAAGACCTAGACTACAAGCCAGTATAGGCAAGACAACCACAAGGGGCAACACCCAGAGGGAACTACACCCGGCCGAACAGAGGCCAAGAATCACACCGAAGCACTCCGAACGACATGGGGCAGCAGGAGGGCGCGGCAGGCAGAAGCTGTGTGTTAGAGCGCGCCATAAGAGGGCGACCTACGTCCGACTAGCCAAGGGAAGCAACAGAACTGGCGACCCCAGGGTCATCGCAGAGAGGGCAAGGCAGCCTTTCACCCACACAACCAGGCCGATCAGGTGAGAGGCAGGCTCCAGGGAGTCCACCGGAGACAGACGACAGACGGAGCTCAGCCCAACGCGACAGGGGCAGGATGTGCGCCCAAGTGACGTCTCTCACCAACCTAGTGCCCTTCCTACCCAAGAGAGGAGACCCGGCGATACCCTGGGAGGATTGGAAGCGGTATTTCCTGAACTACCTTGAGGCCTTAGAGGAAGAAGGTGAAGGGGGCTTCTCAAGTTCAAGGAAAAAGAAAATACTATTGCACAACCTAGGCCCGGAGGGCATCAGGGTATACGACAGCTTAGTGAAAGTGACCAGACCTGCGGGCGATACAGAAGTGTTCCAACACACGCTGGAAGACCTAAACGCTCACTACCGGCCAGTGGTGTGCACGGCCATAGACAGATGCAAGTTCTTCCAAAGGAAACAGAACAAGGGAGAGTCTATAGATGAGTACATATCGGCGTTACGAAAGTTGGCGTTGACCTGTAAATTCGGCACACTTCACGACGAAGTCATCAGAGACCAGATCATTATGTACATAACCAACACGGCCATACAGGAGAAGCAATAGGTCAACGGCGATGCCCCGCTGAAGGAGGTGTTGGCGCTAGTGAAGAAGGCAGAACTATCAAAACGGTGCGCGGAAGCGGCCAAAAGAGAGAGCGGCGACAGAACACCAGTCTGCAGGATAACAGACAGAAGCAAACCAGAAACCCCAAAGCAGCAGACACCAACTAACGCAAAGTACCACAGAAGGTATCCTCAGAAGACCACGAAAAACCAGAAACCACAGGGAGAGAGCAAAAACATGTGCTACAGGTGTGGCAGCCAATCGCATCAGGGTAACGACAGAGCCTGCCCTGCATTCCGTGCCAAGTGTGCATACTGGAGCATAATGGGGCATTACGAGAAAGTATGCAGACGCAAGCTTAGCAGGATGGAAGAGAAGTACGTGGCACAAGAACCAGAAGGTGAGGAGGAACCCCAAGAAGAGGAAGATGAAGACGACGAAGTCCTATGCATTGACGACCAGGTGTTGGGAGTAAGCTGCACGCGTTCCAGGAAACCAGCGTTACAGATGGAGATCGGCGGAGTACAAGTGAACATAGTGGCGTATATAAGGGCCATATGGGAAAACGATTTCAGGCCCAAGGTAGGGGAAGAGCTACTACCCACCAACATCCACCCTGTCACGTTCACAGGAGAAACCATACCCAGGGTAGGATACCGAAGGTTACTGTTCGAATTCAAAGGATGCAGAGCAGAGGGGAAGCTGTACGTGGCAGAGAAGGGACCCTCCGTGCTAGGATGGATGGACCAAGGGAATTTAGGGATACAACTCAACCCAGGTGGGTCCACGCAAGTGCTGCTGATTGAGGCAAAACAAGGGCACGAAGGGAGTAGGTGGATGACAGAATACCCGGAAGTGTTCAAAGGAACCATAGGAAGGATGACGAAATTCACACACAGAATTCGCCTCAAGGCCGGAGCAAAGCCAGTGAGCCACAAAGCTCGAAACATTCCCTTCAGAAGCAGAGAAGCGGTCCAGGAAGAACTGCGACGTCTGGAGAAAAACGGAGTCATAGAAGCGATCGAGAGTGCGGAATGGCTTGCACCGCTGGTGGTAGCCCAGAAACCGAATGGGAAGGTACGCCTGTGTGTGGACTTGAGGGAACTCAACAAGAACATCCTAGTAGACAAGTTCCCGTTACCCCGGATAAACGAGATGTTGGCGAAAACAAAGGGGGTCAAATGGTTCTCAACCATAGACCTCACCTCGGCATACCACCAAATCGCGCTGCACGCCACCTGCAACCACTTGACGTCGTTCATCTCGACATTTGGGTGTTACAAGTTTCTCCGGATGCCGTTCGGCTTAGCGTCAGCTGCAGCAGTTTTCCAAAAACTCATGCACAGGTTGTTCCAGAAGGTGGAAGGAGTCCAGTACTTCCAAGACGACATCCTCGTCATGGGGAAATCCAAGGAAGACCACGATAAGAAACTGCACACAGTATTAGCGATCTTAGCCCAAAACGGACTCACGGCGGAATAGCAAAAGTGCCGATTCGGAGTGGACTCGGTGACCTACCTGGGCCACGAAATCAGCGGAAGAGGAATAGAACCTAAAAGAGCGAACATGGCGGCCATCAAAAATGCACCAACACTGACAAGAAAGGAAGATGTCCGATCCTTCCTAGGCATGGCGGAGTTCTACAGTAAGTTTGTCCCGCATTTCGCGACCAAAACGCACCACTTAAGGCAACTCTTGAAGGAGAAGAACGCATTCAAGTGGACGCGGGAGGAACAAGAAGAATTCGAGGGGATAAAACAAGACATCTGCACAGCAATTCCCCTGGAAGGGCTTGATCAAGAAGCTTTATCCATCCTAACCACCGACGCCAGTGACAAAGGCCTGGGGGCGGTCTTGATGCAAAAAGCCCGGTGTGGAGATGTCACCACGGTCAGCTTTGCCTCGAGATCCTTAGCAGCAAATGAAGAGAAATTCAGCGTCATAGAGAAAGAAATGCTGGCGACGGTCTGGGCAATGGAACGATTCAGACAGTTCCTGTGGGGCTCAAAGTTTCTACTCCGCACCGACCACAAACCACTGGTGAAAGTTTTGACCTCAAGCGGACATGCGCATGCGACCCCTCGCATTGCAAAGATAAGCCTGAGGCTGTTGGACTACGTGTATGACGTGGAGTATATCCTAGGATCCAAGAATAAGGTAGCAGACTTCTTGAGTAGAGCAGCTGCAATGGAGCCTGCGGAAAATCGGAAATCTTCGGAGTGGGAGGATTACATGGTAGCACTCACGCAAGACCATGAAGGAGCAGTCAGCGCACAAGAATGGGAAGAGGTGTACACAGCTGACGAGACCCTAAGCACAGTGAAAAGCTATGTGACACAAGGATGGCCGGAAAAAAGGCATCTGGACAGCGAGCTGAGGAAGTACAGGGAGGTCCGAGAGGAACTATCCATAGGAGACAACCCAGTATTCCTACTGAGAGGGGACAAGGTGGTCCCACCGACATCCCTAGTAGGCCATCTCCTAACCATTCTACATGAGGGACATCTGGGGAGGAGAATTCCCGACTAGAGGGCAAAGGTCGGCTCCTGAGCAAGGACAGAACTGTACGAGATCGGGCAGAGTGATCAAGATGCCTAGAAGGTTTGAGGACTTTGACACGCTAAGCAAGTAAGACTGTAAATTGTTGGGCCTTCTATGGGCCTTGTGTTGAAAGGGGCTAAAGGGGGGAGATATGTAGCGATACGCTCTAGTGGTTGAGAGCGCCCCAGTGCATGCTGGGTAGAGGTGCGGCTTCACGCCAGTTAGCCGCGAGGAGAGCGAGCCGGCGGATGCGTCCCAGCACTTGGTTATAATTATAATAAAAGATAACTGCTCCACAACTTAGTGCCAGTGTCGTGTTTACACCAACGCAGTAGCGCTACAGACCCCCTCCCTGTTTAAAAATTCCGGACCCTTCCCTAAACCCTAAATCTAGATCTCCAGAGTGACCCCCTCCCTTTTTAAAAATTCCAGACCCTTCTCTTAACCCTAAAGCGAGACCCCCCGCCTGACCCCCTCCTTGATAAAAAATACCCGACCGTTCTCTAAACCCTAAATCTAGAACCCTGCACGACACCCTTCTAGCCTCCAGCTCTTTTAAGTAATACCCAGCCCCGCCCTGAACCCTATATCTGTCCCCTGGCCCCCACATCCTTTCAAATGAAATCAACAATCCCCCTTACCGTTTCCGGACGAGCAATGCACAGACGTCGTCAAGAGGAAGTGGAAGGATCTCTTCGCTCCTCCAACGACGCTGATGGCCTTTACCACGCAGGTGCCGTTACCAGCATATGCCCTCACCACGTACATTGTTAAGAAAATGCTTGCTGAAGGCTATGCAAGGTAACAGTGTATGCGTGGCAATGACTGCGTGGTAAAGGCTCTGCTTGGAAACAGCTGCGTTCTCATAGCTGTTCCCTATTCCAGTATACAACCCCATCTTATTTACATAGCAGTAGACGTTGCCAGAAGTCCAGAACTATTATTCCCAAATTTGGAACATAATGATTAGTATGTGCACTGTTTTATAATAAATATAGGAAATTTGTGATCATAGTGGAGTTTGGATATTCATCTTGCATCGTTTGACGTGCCTTTGGCAGTGGCAAGGGGGGCAGTTTTCAGTTGATAACTGCTGTAGGTATGTTCTCAAGGGTTGCCATATGTCTTTTGGTTGGGAGGTAGGGTTTGGAGCGAGGCATTTATATCACTATCAATGAGTTCTTTTATCCAATGCTTGATTGTGGGACGGGAGATAGCGACCAGTGCAGGTAGACCTCGCGTTTGGCTAATAACGCAATAGCGGTATATCGTCTGATTCCCTTTGGCAATTGGAGGACATAGCCCACGAGGGCTAGTAGTGGAGAAGGTTCAATATTAGTTTCTGCCATTAATGCTAAAATGCGGAACACCACCTCCTAATACCGCAGTATGGTTGCATACTTCCAGGCTAAATTTAAGAAATCTGCATGTTCTGTAGTGCATCTAGGACAGCTATGAGGCTTGGTGGGGTCTAGTTTAAATATTAGTTGCGGAGTATAATATGATCGGTGTAAATATTTAAAGTGTAGTAATTTATGTTGGTGGTTGTTTGATATATATTTGGTTTGACAAATTGCGCAATGACTAATTGTGAAAGGAATTTGATTTTGCAAACTGATGTATGTAATGTTAGGTCTGTTCGCAAAATCACTATTTGCTGGGAGGCACAAAACGACCTGCCTAGTTTGTGACTGTTTGTAATTGGCTGCAAATATAGGGAGAATTTCAAGAGACAGCAGAACACCATCTCTATCTCTGCATTTTTTTAAAAGCAACCTGAGTTCCTTAAAGGAACCTTAACTGCTTTTAGAAAAACACACTGCTTCCCTTCAGAAAAGCAGGCAGTGCTCCCCTGGGCCACTGGTACTCCCTCTGAGGCTGCAAACCAAGGGGCTTATTTACAAGAGCCTTGCACCACTGGTGCATCACTTTAAACATGGGTTTCCAAACGTACTCTTTCCCTTTTTGACTCAATTACCACCTCCTTTGAGGAGTCAGTAACTGGTCAGTCACAAACCTTTGATACATAGGTTAACAAACTGAAATTTGAAAGGAGTGTTCCTTTCACACCCCTCCCAAATTGTAATTATGTATGGGTTTCAACACCCATTTTACATGTTGAAAAAATTTTCTGTAGAGTAAAAAGGGTTTTGTACATAACAAAAAGATTTTGCAGTCACAAACCCAGTTATTTTGCATAGTCCTGTAATGCATCTCACCCCTAATTCTATGTCAGGACCGGAGGCAAGGATTATGCATCAAACGTTCTTCTTTATTATCCTGGAGCTTTTATAAACCAAACAGACTCCACTTCCATGAACCCAGGGAAATTAAGAACAAATTGTTGTCCGACCCAATGACAATTATCCCCTGAAGAGATGTGAATGCTTCCTGCTCCTCATCTTTCTTCACTGCTACAGCAGCAGGTAAGTACCTCTCCTCATTTCTCTCTAAAGCTGTAGTAGATTTGGGTTATTATGACAAGGTTTTTTCTTGATACTGCCTTTTGTGATCTCTTTTACTGACTTTGCAGTATTTTGCTACGCTGGGTTTCTAACCCTTTACTCCCCACATGTTCCACCTCTGGGATCCTGGTTTTCAGACTCCCTGGGTGGTTGCTGTCCAGCGTGTGAGTTGCACTCGCCTGCAGAGTCCTCCAACGACTAGAGGGCGCACCTCTAAAAAAGGTCCCCATTCTCTGCATTGTGCAAGTCTCCACGCTCTCTCTCGGCAGCTCTGTGACCCTGCTCCTGCAGAGATTGGTTCAGCTGCCTTCTTTAAACGGGAGCGGCCAGTCAGGAACTCAGCCTCTATTGACAGGGGCGTAACACATGCCTCCGCAGCCCCTGTGGTGTGGGGGGCCCCCAAGTTCCAGGGGGCCCCCTCAGCACAGCACTCTAGCTGCAGAGCTCCTGATTGAGCCCGGAGGGGGCCCCTTCACGTACCTTGCAGGGAAGCCCCCTCAAGTTTTGTTACGCCAGTGTCTATTGAGCCTGTAGCTTGACACCCGAGTGAGATTCGTACGTGCCAAAAATCGCACAGGTTTGCCCAGGCTCAGTCCACTAATCTGTATAGGAGCAGGAAAATAAGACCTACTTATTCCCTTACAAACTTGCAACCTTGCAACCTTAGTTGTTAGCACGACCCATAAGATGCCTATATATATATATATATATATATATATATATATATATATATATATATATATATATATATATATATATATATATATATATATATATATATATATTGCCAGTAGATAGTTATAGATAGTTATAGTTAGGACCGTGTTTCCGTAGGAAATCCGCAACATTCTATTTGGAATAACTGTGGCGCCGATTGACGAATCCTCGTGAAATTTTCAAAATAGGTGGGGCGCTCCGCTCTGCTCCTTCCCTGAAAGTCTCGGGGGGATTCGTCAAGCGGGGGCTGAGAAAAAGGGGGGTCCCAAAACGCGTTTTCCCCATGCATTTTTCCATAGGACCTTTAGTCCAAGCTACAGCCCGAACGGCTGAACAGAATTACTTAAAATTTGGCAGAGAGGTAGTCCTCAGGTCAGGGATGTGCCTTTTGCAGGTCTGGTGTAAATCTGTTCAGTATTTCCTGAGAAAATAGCATTTAAAAGCATATATATATCTATAGGCGCACACCGTGCGCGCACGGTAAACCTTACCGTACGCGCACGCTACCGTGCGCGAGCGCGATTCTGATTGGTTGTTAGATCTTAGTAAACATTCGAATCGGTCGAAACCAGGAAGTGTCGGCCGCCATTTTGTCTCTCGCAGTCTGAGGGGGTGAAAAACAAAGGTGGAGAACGTGAAAAGGGGGCAGGGTGGACAGTTCTTGACCCCCTAGCCTTGGTCAGGGGGTCCCAGAAGGACCCCCAAGGGCCAAAATTTATTTTAATTTTTTTACGAAAAATCGCGGAGTGCGAGTAGCGTGAACGCACGGTAGAAACGGAAAAATTCCGCGAACTACGTAACGTGGGCGCACGGTGCGCGCACGGTGAAAAACCTTAAAAAAAATAAAAAAAATAAATACATAACTTAGCATTTAAAAAAACGTACAAATTCACTGAAAAAACCATAGGTTTCACACACGTTATAGTTAGGAATTAGCATTTAAAAAACCTTGCAAATTCACTTAAAAAACCATAGGTTTCACACATGTTATAGTTAGCTGGACATTTCACTCGTGAAAAACCATTGAAATTCCCCCGTTATAGTTAGTGCAGGCAACTATAACTCACGCGACCGCAATCCTCTGCTGATGACGTCAGATATTACATCACTGATGACATATGTGTCTTTCTGAAAAAAAAATATTTGTAATATATGTATAGCTAAAAATTAATGGAAGAAGACATGGGTAAATAAGTGTCTAAATACAGTATTAGCATCAGCAGAGGATTGCGGTCGCGTGAGTTATAGTTGCCTGCACTAACTATAACGGGGGAATTTCAATGGTTTTTCACGAGTGAAATGTCCAGCTAACTATAACATGTGTGAAACCTATGGTTTTTTAAGTGAATTTGCAAGGTTTTTTAAATGCTAATTCCTAACTGTAACGTGTGTGAAACCTATGGTTTTTTCAGTGAATATATATATATATTATATATATATATATATATATATATATATATATTCACTGAAAAAACCATAGGTTTCAGGGGTGTTATAGTTAGCTGGACTTTTCACTTGTACAAAACCATTGAAATTCCCCCGTTATAGTTAGTTCAGCTAACTATAACTCGCGCGCCCGCAATGCACTGCTGATGACGTCACATATTACATCACTCATGACATGGTCAGTGACATCACTCATGACATCACTCATGACATCTCAAATGACATCACTGATGACATCACTGATGACATCATCCAGTGAATGTGTGTGTTTCTGAAAATTAAATATGTTTTATATATGTATATCTCAAGGTCGATGGAAGAATAAATGGGTATATAAGTGTCTAAATGGATGATTTGTTTTTGAAAAATTGATTGTGTAACTGACTGATTAAGTGTATCATAGTGAATACATGGCTTAGTGAGTAATGTTTAAATATGTAAATATCTGTATCAGTCTCTCACTTTGTGTATAAGTGGCTGCATGGGTTGGTGAGTAGCTACATGGGTGTCTATATAGGTTATTAGTTGGTTTTTTGAGTATCAGTCTGAGTGTCTGCATGGTTCGGTGGGGGGTATTACGTAGTGCATAGGTGCATGAATGAGTGACTCACTGTTTGTATGTGTTGAACACAGCATGTGTGCAGGACTGTATGGGTGGATGAGTGTGTGTATAGGTGTGTTAGTGAGTGAATGACTGTCTCAATAGTGTCTTTATGAGTAACTACATATGTTTTAAACTAGTATATGTGACTATTGGTGTATATATGTGAGTATATGTGAGAGTGAGAGATTGAAAGAGTTCCTGTATGAATACGTATGTGTTTCTATAAGTGATTGTTTAAAAGACTAAGTATGTGTAAGTTTCCGTAGAAGTAAGTATGGTGGTGTGTGTATAACTGTATATGCAAGTAAATGTATGTTTGATTCTTTATTAGCATGAGTGACTATGTGTGTGAGTAACTCTATGGATGAGTGGCATTGTGTAACAGGATGTATAGGTGTATGAGTACATATGATGAGTGAGTACATGTATGAGTGACTGTATAGGACTGTTGGTGAATGAGTGGATGTGTATGTGGATCTTAGAATTACTGAAGAGGTTGTTGTAACTGGTATTGGTATGTCCATTGTTTTGAAAATGTTAGTCTCTATTTTTGAATGTGTGTATCAAAGGTTATATTAGGGTGAGAGGAGGTCTGCCACTCTATCACAAGGATGATGTCATCAGTGATGTCATCAGTGATGTCATTTGAGATGTCATCAGTGATGTCATGAGTGATGTCACTGACCATGTCATGAGTGATGTAATATGTGACGTCATCAGCAGTGCATTGCGGGCGCGCGAGTTATAGTTAGCTGAACTAACTATAACGGGGGAATTTCAATGGTTTTGTACAAGTGAAAAGTCCAGCTAACTATAACACCCCTGAAACCTATGGTTTTTTCAGTGAATTTCTGAGGTTTTTTAAATGCTAATTCCTAACTATAACGTGCCTGAAACCTATGGTTTTTCTGTGAATTTCAAAGGTTTTTTAAATGCTAATTTCTAACTATGCCTACAGAGATAGGACATGTGAAGAAAGAAGAAAAAATGCACAGAAAGAAACAAAAGAAGTGCAGAAAGAAGCAACAGAAGTCCTCAAATACGAAGATAAGTGCAAGAAGAAGGATAACGTGCAGAAAGAACAAAAAGAAGAGCAGAAAGAAGCCTTGTTGCAAAATCATCCTGTACCCTCAACTTTTTCAGACGAATACTGGTGGTAACTGAGTCTGACTAACCAGTCCTAGAGCCAGTGCTATGTTAAAAGACACTTAGAATACAGTGAAAACACCTACATACACTAGGGAACATTATGCGTTGGGGTCCCCCTGTGATTAGCATGACCTCCTCTGTAAGCCCTTAGTGTATAATAGGGCATGGGGATTAAAACTACCTCTTAAAACAGGCCACAGGGCGTTTTTGCACACGTTAACTCAGGCCCCGTCCCCTCCCTTCACCACTGTGTAAACACGCCCTGTGTCCATTTTTAGTTGGGAGATTAAGTTCATTTGAATCCTGAGGGTCCCTAGGGTCCAACTAGCCCACTAGGTACCTCCAGTAAGTGCCACAGAGCTGCGTTGCAGAGAGGTGTAAAAAGTGGCACGGCCTGGACCACCTCTCTGCAATGCAGCTCAGTGGCGCTTACTGGAAGCACTTGGTGGGCTAGTTAGCCCCCAGGGGCCCTCAGTATTGAAGGGAAATTATATCCCCAATTTAAAACGTGCCATAGTGCGTGTTTGCACACGTCACCTCAGGCCCCGTCCCCTCCCTTCACCACTGTGTAAACGCGCCCTGTGGCTGTTCTAAGTTGAGAGATTAAGTCCCCCTGAATCCTAAGGGTCCCTAGGGTCAAACTAGACCACTAGGTACCTCCAGTAAGCGCCACAGAGCTGCGTTGCAGAGAGGTGTAAAAAGGGGCTTGGCCTCAGAACACCTGGCTGTAGCGCAGCTCCCTGGCGCATACTGGAGATGCCTGTTGGGGGCGCGTTTGCAGAGTGCTGCACGGAGGGGGCATGGCCTCCGGCACGATGCCAGTCTTTTATTTATTTTAGTTTTTTAAGAAGGGGGGCTGTTTGGTTCCCCTTCTTATTCTAATTTATTGGCCCTGTTGACCCCATCCCCCAGGGCCAGTCTCCTAATTATATTTTTTTGACCCCAATCCCCAGGGCCGGCCACTGTTTTTTATTATTTTTAAAAAATATATATTTCTAGACACACCTAGGACATGCTGGACAAACCGTACGTACCTATCACCATGACGATTTGCGTGATATTCATTAAAAGGCGACTATGCATGCAATGAATCCACGTGGAATGTATTTACACCACTAGTGAAGCTCTGACATGTCTGATGCCCTACCGTGCCTAATCCTGGTAGACACCCTTGTCGTTTATTTATACAAACATGGGTAGCTATTGACGGGCACATTTAATACACATGCACACCAAGCCATTCAAAGGGGATTCGACAAAAATTCGACCAAAACTATGCAAGAAACCCCCCTCACGGTTAATAAAACACACATCCTCTGCCGGATGTGTAATACTTTTTATTTTACTCTCTGGAAAGGGGACGAACATCACTTGAGAGTCACAGCGTGCTCCTGACAGAGCCCAATGCTGTGTTACACCCACCATTGCCTGCCGAGTGCCACACACCTCTGTGTTGTATTCCACTAGCTAGTGCATATGCTATGACACTCTCTAGCCCATGTGCACTGTAACACCACCCCGTGAATATGTCATGCCACACTTGTCTTCGCACGGGTTATATTGCCCTATCTAACGTGCCTTTCTCGATGCCTATGTTATAACGCACAGTGCTATGCCATACATATTACAATCTGGGATCCATATCTTTGTCACAGTGCATATGCAACGTTACACTCCCCAGCACATATTTTATATTACAACTTTAGAGACTAGTTAGGTTACACAACACTGCCCTGTGCATATTACACTCCAAGGCGCATATTGCATAGCACGCGCTAGTGCCTGTGCAATCTCGCGCTCTCCAATGAATCTGTCATTGCGCACAATGTATTGCATATTATATTTCACGCCCGGTTCATCTTATATCACACTTTTTGGTGCATAGTTTATACCATACACTATATCTAGTTTTCATTTTCAATCGTGCTCTCAGGACTATGTTCTATATAACACTGTGTTCACCTACCCTTTTCACGGGCATTACATTTTGCGATAGGGGGTGGAGGGTCAGGGGGTGTTTCTGCCAAGTGAGCCCGGAGTCACAGTCACAAACGTCCTCTTCTTCCTGAATAAAAGTGAGATTATGCTGCATACTTGTTCATATTTTAAGTAGTTCGCACAGACACAATGTTTTAAAAACAATAAAGTTCCTAATACCCGCCTTCTCTGAACAGTTAGCTTGCTGCCCCATCCCCTTCCTCCCTATCCTCTGTTGTGTGAATCCATGGACTAGCCTCCTCCCTCCTGCCATGCATGGTCTGATGTGCTGCCACTGCCCTCAATTTAGTATGATGTACCAGTCCACTCCTCCTGCCCTCCATTGCCCAATTCTATGCCCCATCATTGACCTCCTGCTTAAACTCTGTGCTTAGCTTGCTGCCCCTATTCTCCTTCCCCCTGCCCTCCGATGTCTTTGTGCATGCCCCTGCTCCATCCTTTTTGCCCACCATGTCCCATGGACCTGCCACTCCTATCTACTCTGAGTGTTCTGTTGAGCTGCCACTCCCCTCCCACCTGCCAAGCATTGTCAGATGACTGTAACCTGTCCCTGCCACCTCCACCCTGCCTGTCCACATGCCATGCCCCTATCCTCTTCCTCCTGTCCTACATGGTCCATTGTACTGCCACACCCTCCTGCCCTCCCTGGTCTGTTGTGCTGCAACTGCTCCTCCTGCCTGCCCCGTGTGGTCTGTTGTGAGGTCCCTTCCCCTGAACTTTCTTGTCTGTGCACAGGTCCTGACCCTTCCTTCTATCCTCCATCGTCCTTTGTGCATGCCCCTCCACCCTCCTTCTTGCCCATCATAGCCATTGTGCTGCCACTAACCCTCCCACTTGCCATGCATGGTCTTCTGTGCTGCCATGGCCCCTCCCACCTTCCCTGTGTGGTCAGTTAGCTGCCCCTGACCCCCTCCCACCTTCCCTCCATGGTCTGTGTATATGCCATCACAGTCTCACTGTTGCTCTTCATGGTGTGTCTTGCTTCTAGTGCCCATCCTGCCTGACCTCCATGGCTATCTTGCTGCTCCTGTCCTGCCCCCTTGCCCCCAGCCCTACTCCCTCCCTCCTGGCTTGTCTGTTCCATTGTAATGCCCCTGATCCGTCCCTCCTGCCCTTTATGGTCTGTTATACTGCAGCTTTCTCTCCTGTCTGTCCATTATGGTCAGCTAGCTACCATTGCCTCTTGCCCCTCTGTTCTCTGTTGTCCATGTGCATGGTCCTGTCCCCTCCCTCTTGCTTTCTATGGATTGTTGTGCTGCGCTCCCGTCCTGCATGCCCTGTGTGGTGTATTGTGCTGCTGCAAACCCTGATGCCAGCCCTGCAGGGTCAGTTTGGTGCACCTCTCCATGTCCCTCCTGTCCTCTGTTATCCAAGTCCATGTCCCTATCCCATTTCCTTCCATGATCCAATGTACCATACTTGCGAACATTTTGAACTTGGTAAGAGGGAGATTTTGAAAAAAAACTGGGGTATTGATTTTCCCCTTTGAGTTACATTGAAAAAGAGGATATTGTAGACAGGAGACAGATCAAAAAAAGCCCATTTGAGCTTAAAAACATTGGACGTTTCCTGGCTGAATCGGGTCTGTTGGCATGTATGGTTGTACTACCATTGCCTCTTCCTTCTGCCCACAATGGTCTATTACATTGCCACAGCCTTGAAGGAGGGTAGTTTTTGTATCACAGGGGGCCCCTGGCCCGTTCTGTCCACACCTGAAGTATGAGACCCTTGCCCTTGCCCTGCCAGCTGAATTTTAGGCCGTATTAAATTGACCAGCGGGTCCTGTGTTGCTATATAATTATCCTGAGACATCCTTACCACTCAGCCAGCATAAAACCCCTGTGTAGGCCCTTCTGTTCAATATGTAGGCCTCTTTGTTAAATTGACCATAGCTCTGCAATTTTAGTGTATAGCAGTCTGAAGGCAGGTCTGCGAGGCCTTCTGATCCAAACTAGTAGCCCCCACCCTACCCGAGTGCTCCGTGCTCGGTTTCAAAGTTCAACATCCCCCTGAAGCTGTCGACATACAGTAGGCTGCATCCTGGACTGGTACTTGCTTCCTGGGCAGGTTTCCCGCTTTTAAGGAAGTGGCAACCGCAGAGCGTCAAGTTAGGAGAACTGAGGAGATTTTATACATGAATATATTGAATTCCCGTACAATACCCATTATTTTCTGCTTGCTCTATGGAACTTACGATAAGCGATTGGCCTGAGAGACTGACCTTTTCACCCAGTCCATTGTCAGCATTAAGTGGGTAAATTACGAAATGTCTGGTAAAATCTGCAGACGAAGCTTTTGGGTAGCATACGTAGGTAGATGTAGCGTGCAAAGGAGCCCACAAAATGATATAAAAAGGGAGCACCCACAGATATCGACGGACTACCTCGCCGTCTGTATGTAGGTTAACAGGCAGTGCAGGTTTTCCCCAAGAGCTGGGAGCTCTTGTCTTCCTTTGCTTAAAATGTCTTGCTCTGCTTTGCTTGAAGTATCTTATTCTATTTTACCTATATGAAATGTCATGTTATGTTTAACCATTGTTCTCTTTACTTTTGCATTTAAAAGATTTTGTATTGTAATTGCAGGAATGCTTGCTCTAAGAGTAAACGTGAGTGTTCCTAGGTAACATTTTCCTTGGTGTAACTTGTTTCTCATGATGCATTTATAGATGTGTTTTCTCTCTCTCTCTGTCAGTACATTAATTGAGATACAGAGAATATTATGACAGCTGTATGATTATCTGGATTCTGTATTTTGTACTTTATGTCTCTATTCTGCGGTTTCTTTGAAGTTGCATCTTCTCATTAAACTGCCATTGTATTCTGCCTCCAATTCCATGTCTCATATGTCTGTTTTCTTCATTTTTGGAGCAAGCGTTCCTAGGCACCCCGGCTCAAATTAAGGTGCCCCTTTTGTCCCTGACTCACTCTCCTGCTCAGTTCTGTGGTGGCTCCCGGGGATCTGGGGACCGCCCCTAGCTTCCTTGACCCGTAATAGATCTTCCCTCCAACAGCCTCTCTTGCAAGTCCTGTATTGTTGGTTTGTTGCCCCTGCCCCCCTTTCCACTGCCCTCCATAGTCTGTTGTGCTTCCACGGCCCTTCCTGCCTGCTCAGTGTGGTTAAATTGTTGCCTTTGCACCCTCCTACCTGCCTTCAATTTTCAGAGTCCGTGCCCCTGGCCTCTGCCTCTCAACAGTATCCTAATGAACAACTGGATTGCTAACATTCTATGTTTATTACAAAAGTGTGGAACGCCTGACATCATCTTGATGTAATCAAAACTGTAATACCTAGAGCATTTCCTTTAGAAATTACATATATGAGAGGGTCTTATTGGCATCAAATTTATGGTTAGTGCTCTAAAAGACTAAAATAAGGACATATTTTCTGAGTTTTCAAATAGCGACAAAGCACTTTTAAATTATTTGTAATCTTTATGTTTTTTTATCCAGTTGACCACTTGATTAAATGTTGCACTTAGGGGAGAGGATGTGGTGTTACTTCCAGAACTGCAGACTTTGCAACTGGGGAACCAGGTTGAAGTTTCTGCTTCAGCTCGACATTCTGTGATTCTGGTCAAATCACTTAGTCTCCCCATGTCTACAACCAAAATGAATTTGTTCTTGTGTGATGTAACCAATGCTCATGTAAAGCACTCCAATACCTGACAAGTCTGCACTATATAACACTGCAAAAACACAAAATAATAAGTGTTTTGCACACTTCTGTCATTGGGCTATATTTGGGCTACATCTGGGTGATTTTGGGCTACATTTGGGCTCTTTTGTCTCCGGTGGCCATCTTGGGAGATTTATTTGTTATGAAGTTTCCTAATTTCCTCATGTACTGCAGTCTCCTCAGTAGGAAATGC
This sequence comes from Triturus cristatus, assembly GCF_964204655.1. Lineage (NCBI taxonomy): Eukaryota > Metazoa > Chordata > Amphibia > Caudata > Salamandridae > Triturus > Triturus cristatus. The sequence goes on along the minus strand of NC_140590.1, from coordinate 629,379,675 downwards.
TTTCAGTTTTTTACTTTGATTCCATCATGAAGGTATTCAGATATGTCACACATTTGCCATAAATTCTGAATGTTAGCACTCTAGTTGCTCATTAGATCACTGTAGTAAAACTACTGCACCATGGAAGTCTGCTCCTGGTATTAAAAGTGCATGTTTCAGTCTGCATGTCAGAATTTTTTAATGAAATAGAAGAGGATTTGAGAAGTAACTCAAAATGTGCCCTCATTTTCTTTCTTCAGCATTAATCATAATTTCTATGGCAAAATGAACCTCCTCATTGTGTTCCTTTTTAAATTAAATGTTTTAAGTGTTACCAGTTTATTCCAATCAAGATGGCTTCAGGTGTGCCATACTTTTGTCATAATGAAGACAGTAAGCGCTCTAGTTGTTTTTAAGAACATTCTGGGACATTCTGTCATTGGGCTATACTTGGGCTACATCTGGGTGATATTTGGGCTACATTTGGGCTCTTTTGTCTCTGGTGGCCATCTTGGGAGACTTATTTGTTATGAAGTTTCCTAATTTCCTCATTTACTGCAGTCTCCTCAGTAGGAAATACTTTCAGTTTTTTACTTTGATTCCATCAAGAAGGCATTCAGATGTGTCACACATTTGCCATAAATTCAGAATGTTAGCACTCTTTTTGCTCATTAGATCACTGTAGTAAAGCTACTGCTCACCAGGGAAAACTGCTGCTGGTATTGAAAGTGCATGTTTCAGTCTGCATGTCAGAATTTTTTAATGAAATAGAAGAGGATTTGAGAAGTCACTCAAAATGTGCCCTAATTTTTCTTTCTGCAGCACTAATCATACTTTTTATGGAAAAATGAACCCCCTCATTTTGTTCCTTTTTAAATTAAATGTTTTAAGAGTTACCACTTTAATCCAAGCAAGATGGCTTCAGGTGTGCCATACGTTTATCATAAGTAGGACTGTTAGCGCTCTAGTAGTTCTTTGGAACACTCTGGGAAGCTGCAGTAGAACACAAAGGAATCAACTGACAGTCTCTGCCCTTGTTGGATGTACATGTTTTACTGAGAATGTCAGACTTCATTCTCACATGACTGAGAAAGATAATGTGAATTTACAGAAAATAAGCTCTCAGTTTAACCTATAGATCACCTTCCAAACCTCTGTGGTAAAAGCATGAGAAAATATTTTTCTCTCAATCATGATATCCCAGCAGAAGGCTTTTTCACATGGTGAAATCACCTTAGAACATACCACAATTCCTAAAATGAGTATGGTACCATCAACAAATGATTTATAATGTAACTAAAGTCTTAAAACCTTCTATTAACTGCAATGCTTTTTAATGAGGTGCTATCATGTATATTGGTCCCAAGATGGCTGCCAACACTTCTTGGATGAAGTGCTGACAGCCAATCAGATCTCAGGATGAGATGTGTGGTTAGGCTCCGCCCACATATATATATGCTTTTAAATGCTATTTTCTCAGGAAATACTGAACAGATTTACACCAGACCTGCAAAAGGCACTTCCTTGACCTTATGGCTACCTCTCTGCCAAATTTCAAGTAATTCTGTTCAGCCGTTCGGGCTGTAGCTGTGTCTAAAGGTCCTATGGAAAAATGCATGGGGAAAACGCGTTTTGGGACCCCCCTTTTTTTTCGGCCCCTGCTTGACGAATCCCCCCGAGACTTTCAGGGTAGGAGCGGAGCGTAGCGCCCCACCTATTTTGAAAATTTCGCGAGGATTCGTCGACCGGCGCCAAAGTTATTCCAAATAGAATGTTGCGGATTTCCTATGGAAACAGGGTCCTAACTATAACTACCTACTGGCGACCGCCAGTAGGTAATATATATATATATATATATATATATATATATATATATATGTGAATATAATTTCTTAAAAAATGATTTCCCAGTTACTCTGACTTTAAATTTCATCCCAAAAATACACAAATAAGTAACATCAATACCAGGTCGCCCAATAATATCGGGCCAGCGAAGTCTCCTTGAACCTCTATCTAAGTGTGTGGACCATTTTCTCCATGAACATGTGGAAACCCTTCCATCTTTTATCAAAGATACAGGACACTTTTTATCTAAACTTAATACTATCCAATGGGAAGAAAACTATGTACTTGTTGTAATGGATATATGTATCCTTTACACCAGTATTCATCATGCGGACGGACTTAGAGCAGTGAAATACTTTTTAGAGAAACGCAATATCAAGTACACGTTTTAAAATAGATGTACGTGTTTGTCTTTTTCAAGAAACATAATATAACGGCAAAAAATGGAGACTAGGTATCTCTCTCCTGGTAGAGAGCTACGTTCATCCTTGACCTTGGAGCACACAGATTACATGGTTGACGGCTGAACCCGCCCGTCACTCCGTGGTTCCCAGCAACAGCAAGCCACTACTGGCCCTGCCATTTACATTGAACCAGACCTGGCCGGGTTGGAAGTATCACCGGCCTCATGATCATTATAATCTTGATTCATATTCAGCCCTGAAGAGTCACAAGTACACTGCTCGCTTGACGAAACACGTGTCGGTTGGTTTTTTCTTTGATGTTCTTCTTCTGAAGAAGGAGCTTCAAATGTATTGCGACTTGAAAGAAACTTAAAAACTTGTGTCTACCTTGTCTCCATTTTTTGCCGTTATATTATGTTTCTTGAAAAAGACACTCATGTACATTTATTTTAAAACGTGTGCACAGGACTTTTGTTGTATTTACTGAGTGGGCCCTTGCCACTCCCATCAGGGGTTATTGGAGTTTCCTCTGACCTAGTAGCACCGTATCCTCCTTTGTTGCTAATTACTTGCACTCACCACTACCAGGCAGGGCGCCATTTTTCCTGTATACTCAAAACCCTACACAGAACCCGCAATATCAAGTACTGCCAACACAATGAAATGATTTTGAGAATGATAGAATTGTGTTTAAAGAACAACAATTTTTTGTTCAATAAGGAAGTCTTTCAGCAACTTTGTGGCGTTGCGATGGGGGCATGTTTCTCCCCCAGCTACGCATGCTTGCATGTGGGTTGGTGGGAGGAACATGTCCTCAGGGGCACCCATGGAGAACTGTTTGACTCCCATGTGGTGGAATTCTTGCGTTTTATTGATGACGTATGCATGATTTGGAAAGGGTCTCTGGAATCTGCCAATGAATTTGTGAAAATCTTTAATGATAACGATCTCAATTTACAATTCAGTGCAGATATCAGCAAACCAAATGTCCAATTTCTTGATGTTGAGATCTATATAGACAACAATACAGTACAGACCAAATTACACAGAAAATCAACCGCAGGCAATGCAATACTGCATGCGAGTAGATCCCACCCAGGTCATTTAATCAGAAGTATTCCGTATGGGGAATTTTTAAGAATGCGGAGAATTTGTAGCTCCGATAAAGATCTTGTTGAATGCCAAACCCAAGCACAAAATAGATTTACTGCACGAGGGAATTGTCCAAAAATGTTTGAACTGGCTAAAATAAGGGCTAATAGCTACACTAGAAAGCAATGTTTGGATACTACCTCTAAGGTGAGAAGAAAATAATTTGTTGGTGGTAATAATGATACTCACTCAGGAGAAGAACAAATAAGAGTGATAACTACATTCAGTAGTGAGGAGAAGAAAGTCAGGGGTATTATTAACAAACATTGGCCCATACTCAAATCTGACAGAACTTTATCTCCGATTTTACCAGACCACCCTCTTATCACCTTCAGGCGGGCACCCTCTATGAGGGATGCCCTGGTCAAATCAAGTCCTGAGGTGGTAAGTTGCACTAACTGGTTATCTAAGAAAACAGGCTTTCATAAATGCATCTCATGTCGGCCTTGTAAATTTGGCATTAATACAACAGAATATAGGAGCGTATTTGATCCTGATCCCATCAATATCAAAGGACTGTTCACGTGGCGCACAGAATTTGCGGTATACGTACTTGAATGTACCTGTAAATTAAAATAAATTGGTAGAACTAAGTTACAGGTATTAAACCGCATCTTGCAACATTTACGAGCGATAGTGAATTCAGATCAAAGCTATCCAGTAGCTCGTCATTTTAAACTAGTACATGAGAACAAGTTAAATGATTTGAGCTATTTTGTCATTGATTCAGTGCCTAAATATTTGAGAGGAGGGAACAGGGAGAGACAACTAAGACAATTGGAATCAAAATATATTTTACTTCTCAACACTAGGATCCCCAATGGTTTAAATACGGGAGAGGACCTCCATCATTTTCTTTATAGGTAGGAACCTAATTGCATTTGTCTGTTATATATAAAACAATATATTCTGCATTCTTTTAGTGGTGACGGATTGGTTTGTAAACAGTTTTTTAGAGCGACTCCTGAGGACTGGTTTGGGTCTCATTTTTACCGTAATTTTAAAACTTTGTTTTGGATTTTGGTGACTTCGAGTACTCCTACAGGTTTTTGGGGGTTGTTTTTTAGACTGTTTTTAACATTCTCCTTGGATTTTAACTTAGTGACTCTGATACAATTAGTGCATTATCATCAAATGAACTACTATTTAAACTGTTAAACTTCATTCATGTGTATGATCTGCATGAATCAACTCATGTGCTATAATATTGTGCTATTTGTGAGGTTCTCTTCAAAGGATTTATCCATTTATTGAATATTTAAATAGGAATGAAATTGTGCAATTTATTGCACTGGCACTTTAGACAATTTCTCGTTTTATTGGGGGGGGGGGAAGTGTATCAGCATCGTCCATATGCCTTTTATATATTTGTTTTATTATTTTATCCATCATTAGATAAGACTTCAATATCTGTTACGCATGGATAATTTTGCACTGTTCATTAATTATTTTTATGCACTTGCACTTTCTCTTGACATTTGTGGTCTCTTTTATAAAGGCATATTAGAATTGAGCATTAGTTCTCATATGACATATGGAGCAAAGCAGTGACCATTTGGTTTTATATATTTTTGCTAATGTGTTCGTATTTGTCAGTTTGTTGAATTTAAACTATTTATAGTATTTATTACAAACATTGATTGGGAACTTTGATTTGATTTATCACACATCGTGGTAGTATGTTGTCTAGCTCTACTATTAGCCTTTTTCATTGTGACCTTTCTGTTTAGGGAATCACTATAAAAAGCCCATTTTGGTTCCGGGGTGTTATGTGATCAAGGCTGTGGTAACGCAGCCGAAACGTGTCATGCTGACTGATTTGGCAAATAAAGCACAATAATCAAATCTGCACTTTTGTGGTCCATACCTGTGTTCAAGTTACCATGGGAAGTGGTAATCCAGGATTGTTTGGTTTCATATATATATATATACATATATATATATATATATTCACTTAAAAAACCATAGGTTTCACACATGTTATAGTTAGCTGTACATTTCACTCGTAAAAAAACAATGAAATTCCACGTTATAGTTAGATCAGGTAACTATAACTTGCGCGCCCACAATAAACTGCTGATGACGTCACATATTACATCACTCATGACATGGTCAGTGACATCACTCATGACATCAATGTTGACATCTGAAATTACACATTGTGGATTGCGGTCGCGCAAGTTATAGTTACCTGATCTAACTATAACGTGGAATTTCATTGGTTTTTTACGAGTGAAAAGTCCAGCTAACTATAACGCCCCTGAAACCTATGGTTTCTTCAGTGAATTTCTAAGGTTTTTTAAATGCTAATTGCTAACTATAACGTGCCTGAAACTTATGGTTTTTTCAGTGAATTTCAAATGTTTTTTAAATGCTAACCATGCCAACAGAGATAGGACATGTGAAAAAAATAGAAAAAACGCACAGAAAGAAAAAAAAGAAATGCAGAAAGAAGCAACAGAAGTCCTCAAAGACGAAGAAAAGTTCAAGAAGAAGGATAACGTGCAGAAAGAACATGCAGAAGAGCAGAAAGAAGCCTTGTTGCAAAATCATCCTGTACCCTCAACTTTTTCAGACCGATACTGGTGGTAACTGAGTCTGACTAACCAGTCCTAGAGCCAGTGCTATGTTAAAAGACACTCAGAATACAGTGAAAACACCTACATACATTAGGGAACACTATGCGTTGGAGTCCCCCTGTGATTAGCATGACCTCCTCTGTAAGCCCCTAGTATATAATAGGGCAGGGGATTAAAACTACCTCTTAAAACTCGCTACAGGGCGTGTTTGCACATGTCACCTCAGGCCCCGTCCCCTCCCTTTCCCACTGTGTAAACACACCCTGTGGCCGTTTTAAGTTGGGAGATTAAGTCCCCTTGAATCCTGAGGGTCCCTAGGGTCCAACTGGACCACTAGGTACCTCCAGTAAGCGCCACAGAGCTGCGTTGAAGAGAGATGTAAACAGGGGCACGGCCTAGACCACCTCTCTGCAACGCAGCGCAGTGGCGCTTACTGGAAGCACCTGGTGGGCTAGTTGGCCCCCAGGGTCCCTCAGGATTGAAGGGGAATTATTTCCCCAACTTAAAACGCGCCACAGGACTTGTTTGCCCACGTTAACTCAGGCCCCGTCCCCTCCGTTCACCACAGTGTAAACACGCCCTGTGGCCGTTTTTAGTTGGGAGATTAAGTTCATTTGAATCCTGGGGGTCCCTAGGGTCCAACTCGCCCACTAGGTACCTCCAGTAAGCACCACAGAGCTGCGTTACAGAGAGGTGTAAAAAGTGGCACGGCCTGGACCACCTCTCTGCAACGCAGCTCAGTGGCGCTTACTGGAAGCACCTGGTGGGCTAGTGAGACCCCAGGGGCCCTCAGGATTGAAGGGGAATTATTTAACCAACTTAAAACGCGCCATAGGGCGTGTTTGCACACGTCATCTCAGGCCCCATCCCCTCCCTTCACCACAGTGTAAACACGCCCTGTGGCCGTTTTTAGTTGGGAGATTAAGTCCCCTTGAATCCTGAGGGTCCCTAGGGGCAAAATAGCCGACTAGGTATGTCCAGTAAGCGCCATTGCAGAGAGGAGTAAATAGGGGCACGGCCTGCACCACCTCTCTGCAACGCAGAGCAGTGGCGCTTACTGGAAGCACCTAATGTGCTAGTTGGCCCCCAGGGTCCCTCAGGATTGAAAGGGAATTATTTCCCCAACTTAAAATGCGCTACAGGGCGTGTTTGCACACGTCACCTCAGGCCCCGTCCCCTCCCTTCACCACTGTGTAAACGCGCCCTGTGGCCGTTCTAAGTTGAAAGATTAGATCCCCTTGAATCCTAAGGGTCCCTAGGGTCAAACTAGCCCACTAGGTACTTCCAGTAAGCACCACAGGCGCATACTGGAGATACCTGTTGGGCTAGTTGGCCCTCAGGGACCCTCAGTATTGAAGGGGAATTAATTCCCCAACTTACAACTGGCCAGGGGGCGCGTTTGCAGAGTGCTGCAAGGAGGGGGCGTGGACACCGGCGCAATGCCGGTCTTTTCTTTATTTTATTTTTTTAAGAAGGAGGGCTGTGTGGCCCCCCTTCTTTTTCTAATTTATTGGCCCTGGGGACCCCATCCCCCCGGGCCTGCACCCTAATGTTTTTTGTTGAAAAAGATAAATTTGGCCCTCCCAAGGCCGGGGACCCTAACCTCCGGGTCATGGCCTTTATTTTTTTATTATTCTTTAGGAGGGGGGCTGCGTTGCCCCCCTCCTCAGGACACTTATGGCCCCGGGGACCCCAGCCCCCGGGGCCGGCGTTTGTTTTTTATTATTTTAAAAAATATATATATTTATAGAAACACCTAGGACATGCTGGACAAACCGTATGTACCTATCACCATGACAATTTGCGTGATATTCATTAAAAGGCGACTATGTATACAATGAATCCACGTGGAATGTATTTACACCGCTAGTGAAGCTCTGACGTGTCAGACGCCCTACCGTGACAAATCCCGGCGCCCCCGCCGGTGGGTACTCTCCAAGTAGACACCCATGTAGTTTATTTATACAAACATGGGTAGCTATTGGCGGGCACATTTAATACACACGCACACCAAGCCATTCGAAGGGGATTCGACAAAAATTTGACCAAACTATGCAAGAAACCCCCCTCACGGTTAATAAAACACACATCCACCGCCGGATGTATAATACTTTTTATTTTACTCTCTGGAAAGGAGACGAACCTCACTTGAGAGTCACAGCGTGCTCCTGGCTGAGCTCCCAATGCTGTGTTACACCCACCAGTGCCCGCCGAATGCCACACACCTCTGTGTTGTATTCCACCAGCTAGTGCGTATGCTATGACACTCTCTAGCCCATGTGCACTGTAACACCACCCCGTCAATATGTCATGCCACACTTGCCTTCGCACGGGTTATATTGCCCCATCTAAAGTGCCTTCCTCGATGCCTATGTTATAACGCACAGCGCTATGTCATACATATTACAATCAGGGATGCATATCTTTGTCACAGTGCATATGCAATGTTACACTCTCCAGCACATATTTTATATTACAACTTTAGAGACTAGTTAGGTTACACAACACTGCCCTGTGCATATTACACTCCAAGGCGCATATCGCATAGCACGCGCTAGTGCCTGTGCTATCTTGCGCTCTCCAATGGATTTGTCATTGCGCAAAATGTATTGCATATTATATTTCACGCCCCGGTTCATCTTATATCACACTTTTTGGTGCATAGTTTATACCATATACTATATCTAGTTTTCATTTTCAATCGTGCTCTCAGGACTATGTTCTATATAACACTGCGTCCACCTACCCTTTTCACGGGCATTACATTTTGCGATGGGGGGTGGAGGGTCAGGGGGTGTTTCTGCCAAGTGAGCCCGGAGTCACATTCACAAACGTCCCCTTCTTCCTGAATAAAAGTGAGATTATGCTGCATACTTGTTCATATTTTAAGTAGTTCTCACAGACACACATTTTAAAAACAATAACGTTCCTAATACCCACCTTCTCTGAACAGTTAGCTTGCTGCCCCATCCACCTCCTCCCTATCCTCTGTTGTCTGAATCCATGGACTAGCCTCCTCCCTCCTGCCATGCATGGTCTGATGTACTGCCACTGCCCTCCATTTAGCATGATGTACCAGTCCACTCCCCCTGCCCTCCATTGCCCAATTCTATGGCCCATCATTTACCTCCTGCTTAGCCTCTGTGCTTAGCCTGCTGCCCCTATTCTCCTTCCCCCTGCCCTCTGAAGTCTTTGTGCATGCCCCTGCTCCATCCTTTTTGCCCACCATGTTCCATGGACCTGCCACTCCTATCTACTCTCAGTGTTCTGTTGAGCTGCCACTCCCCTCCCACCTGCCTAGCATTGTCAGATGACTGTAACCTCTCCCTGCCAACTCCACACTGCCTGTCCACATGCCATGCCCCTATCCCCTTCCTCCTGTCCTCCATGGTCCATTTTACTGCCACACCCTTCTGCCCTCCCTGGTCTGTTGTGCTGCAACTGCTCCTCCTGCCTGCCCCGCGCGGTCTGTTGTGAGGCTCATTCCCCTGAACTCTCTTGTCTGTGCCCAGGTCGTGACCCTCCCTTCTATCCTCCATGGTCCTTTGTGCATGCCCCTGCACCCTTCTTCTTGCCCATCATATCCATTGTGCTGCCACTAACCCTCCCGCTTGCCATGCATGGTCTTCTGTGCTGCCATGGCCCCTCCCACCTTCCCTGTGCGGTCAGCTAGCTGCCCCTGACCCCCTCCCACCTTCCCTCCATGGTCTGTGTGTATGCCATCATAGCCTCATTGTTGCTCTCCATGGTGTGTCTTGTTTCTAGTGCCCATTCTGCCTGACCTCCATGGTCATCTTGCTGCACCTGCCCTGCCCCCTTGCCCCCAGCCCTCTGTTTCCATGTGCAGACCACTATTCCCTCCCTCCTGGCTTGTCTGTTCCATTGTAATGCCCCTGATCCATCCCTCCTGCCGTTTATGGTCTGTTATACTGCAGCTTTCTCTCCTGTCTGTCCATTATGGTCAGCTAGCTACCATTGCCTCTTTCCCCTCTGTTCTCTGTTGTCCATGTACATGGTCCTATCCCCTCCCTATTGCTTTCTATGGATTGTTGTGCTGCACTCCCGTCCCGCATGCCCTGTGGTGTGTATTGTGCTGCTGCAAACCCTGATGCCTGACCTGTAGGGTCAGTTTGGTGCACCTCTCCATGTCCCTCCTGTCCTCTGTTATCCAAGTCCATGTCCCTACCCCAATTCCTCCTGCCTACCATGATCCAATGTACCATACTTGCGAACATTTTGAACTTAGTAAGAGGGAGATTTTGAAAAAAACTGGGGTATTGATTTTCCTCTTTGAGTTACATTGAAAAAGAGGAGATTGTAGACAGGAGACAGATCAAATAAAGCCCGTTTGAGATTAAAAACATTGGACGTTTCCTGGCTGAAACGGGTCTGTTGGCATGTATGGTTGTACTACCACTGCCTCTTCCTTCTGCCCACAATGGTCTATTATATTGCCACAGCCTCTCTTGCCAGTCCTGTATTGTTGGTTTGTTGCCCCTGCCCCCCTTTCCACTGCCCTCCATAGTCTCTTGTGCTGCCACTGCCCTTCCTGCCTTCCCAGTGTGGTCAAATTGTTGCCTCTGCACTCTCCTACCTGCCTTCGGTTTTCAGAGTCTGTGCCTCTGGCCTCTGCCTCTCAACAGTATCCCAATGAACAACTAGATTGCTAACATTCTATATTTATTACAAAAGTGTGGAACGCCTGACGTCATCTTGATGTAATCAAAAATGTAATAGCTAGAGCATTTCCTTTAGAAATTACATATGAGAGGGTCTTATTTGCTTCAAAATTATGGTTAGTGCTCGAAAAAACTAAAATGAGGACATATTTTCTGAGTTTTCAAATAGCGACAAAGAACTTTTAAATTATTTGTAATCTTTATGTTTTTTTATCCAGTTGACCACTTGATTAAATGTTGCACCTAGGGGAGAGGATGTGGTGTTACTTCCAGAGCTGCAGACTTTGCAACTGGGGAACCAGGTTGGAGTTTCTGCTTCAGCTCAACATTCTGTGATTCTGGTCAAATCACTTAATCTCCCCATGTCTACAACCAAAATGAATTTGATCTTGTGTGATGTAACCAATGCTCATGTAAAGCACTCCAATACCTGACAAGTCTGCACTATATAAAACTGCAAATACACAAAAAATAAGTGTTTTGCACACTTCTGTCATTGGGCTTCATGTGGGCTACATGTGGGTGATATTTGTGCTGCATTTGGGCTCTTTTGTCTCTGGTGACCATCTTGGGAGATTTATTTGTTAGGAAGTTTCCGAATTTCCTCATTTACTGCAGTCTCCTCAGTAGGAAATGCTTTCAGTTTTTTACTTTGATTCCATCAAGAAGGTATTCAGATATGTCACACATTTGCCATAAATTCTGAATGTTAGCACTCTAGTTGCTCATTAGATCACTGTAGTAAAGCTACTGCTCACCACGGACGTCTGCTGCTGGTATTAAAAGTGCATGTTTCAGTCTGCATATCAGAATGTTTTTATGAAATAGAAGAGGATTTGAGAAGTCACTCGAAATGTGCCCTAATTTTTCTTTCTACAGCACTAATCATAATTTCTATGGCAAAATGAACCCCCTCATTGTGCTCCTTTTTAAATTAAGTGTTACCAGTTTATTCCAATCAAGATGGCTTCAGGTGTGCCATACTTTTGTCATAAGTAAGACAGTAAGCGCTCTCGTTGTTCTTAAGAACACTCTGGGACATTCTGTCATTGGGCTATACTTAGGCTACATCTGGGTGATATTTGGGCTACATTTGGGCTCTTTTGTCTCTGGTGGCCATCTTGGGAGATTTATTTGTTATGAAGTTTCCTAATTTCCTCATTTACTGCAGTCTCCTCAGTAGGAAATACTTTCAGTTTTTTATTTTCGTTCCATCAAGAAGGCATTCAGATATGTCACACATTTGCCATAAATTCTGAATGTTAGCACTCTAGTTGCTCGTTAGATCACTGTAGTAAAGCTACTGCTCACCAGGTAAGTCTGCTGCTGGTATTCAAAGTGCATGTTTCAGTCTGCATGTCAGAATTTTTTTATGAAATAGAAGAGGATTTGAGAAGTCAAAATGTGCCCTAATTTTTCTTTCTGCAGCACTAATCATAATTTCTATGGCAGAATGAACCCCCTCATTTTGTTCCTTTTTAAATTAAATGTTTTAAGAGTTACCACTTTATTCCAATCAAGATGGCTTCAGGTGTGCAATACGTTTGTCATAAGTAGGGCTGTTAGCGCTGTAGTTGTTCTTTAGAACACTCTGGGAAGCTGCAGTAGAACACAAAGGAATCAACTGACAGTCTCTGCCCTTGTTGGATGTACATGTTTTACTGAGAATGTCAGACTTCATTCTCACATGACTGAGAAAGATAATGTGAATTTACAGAAAATATACTCTCAGTTTAGCTTATAGATCACCTTCCAAACCTCTGTGGGAAAAGCATGAGAAAATAGATTTCTCTCAAAAATGATTTATGATATCACAGCAGAAGGCTTTTTCACATGCTAAAATCATCTTAGAACACACCACAATTCCTAAAATGAGTATGGTACCATCAATAAATGTTTTATAATGTAACAAAAGTCTTAAAACCTTCTATTAACTGCAATGCTTTTTAATGAGGTGCTATCATGTATTGTAGTGATAAGCCTGAATTTACCTCCACTAGTTTCATCATCCATATCCTGTATTTCTTTATTCTTTAGCAAATCTGACCTTTTGGTGGCATTCACTCTCCCAAAAGCCTCATCTAGAACTCCCCTACTGTAGCCTCGTGCTTCAAAACGTCTGATGCTGTTACTTGCTGCCTGTTGAAACTCCTTCTCATCAGGGCTGTTCCTCTTTATCCGGAGCAATTCCCCATAGGGGATACTCCTAACCAGATTGGTACTCCCCTAGAGCACATTTGTGTTTGTATAAACTATTATCTTGTTATGTTGGGATATAGGACATTCCAAGATGGCGCTGACATTAGGGAGGAAATGTTTGGGACAACACGATTTACGTTTGTCCCTTGTCAATTTCTATGGGTTGTATGAATGTTTAAAAATCATGGCGGGTTGGCTCCTCTGTAAAAATAAATGAAGGTTGTTACCGAAACACGTCTGTTTTGTGATCGTGTAAGTTTCCAGTAAATAAATTTTGGAAACGGCCCCCCGTGAGTGCTGTCTTTCTCCAGTAAAGTTGGATGTGAGAAGGGGAGTTGCAGCGGTAATAGAATGCGGGTACACCCCCGCACTAAGAAGCACCCGCCTGAGAGTGCACCTGACCGGTGTGTTGGAGCAGTAATATATATATATATATATATATATATATATATATATATACATATATATATATATATATATATATATATATATATATATATATATATATATATATATATATATATATATATATATATATATATATTTATATTATCTACTGGCGGTCGCCAGTAGATAGTTATAGTTAGGACCTATTTTCCATAGGAAATCCGCAACATTCTATTTGGAATAACGTTGGCGCGGATTGACAAATCTTCGCAAATTTTTCCAAACTTTTGGCCAGCTCCGCTCCGCTCCTACCCTGAAAGTTTTGTGGTGATTCGTCAAGCGGGGGCCGAGAAAAAAGGGGGGTCCCAAAACGCGTTTTCCCCATGCAATTTCCCATAGGATCTGTTGTCGCAGCTACAGCCCGAACTGCTGAACGGAATTACACCAAATTTGGCAGAGAGGTAGTCCTCAGTTCAGACTCGTGCCTTTTGCTTAAATGGTGTAAATCCGTTCAGTAGTTCCTGAGAAAATTAGAGTTAAAAGTACATAAATACTATGGCCGGGGAGGATCCGCGGACCCTACCCGCACCGTAAGTGCACCCTTCCCGAACCAAGCGCGCACCCTCCCGAATGCTAATTGGCTGCCAACACTCTGAATCAGGAAGTGTTGGCAGCCATCTTGTGCCTCGGTAGAACCGAGGCACAAGAAAGCACACTAAAAAAGGCGCAAAACGCGAGAAGGGGCAGGGTAGAAACACCCTGCTCAGGGGGTCCCACAGGGACCCCCAAGGCCCAAAAAAAATGTTTTTTAAAAAAAAAAACCCGCAGGATGCGCTTAGGGTCCGCGCATCCAGCTAATGAAAAAAAAAACGAAGCGCGGACTCCCGCGCTTCGTTTTGATTTAGCCCCCGGGGGGGCCAAGTCCCGGGGGCAATTTCTTTATTATAATGGGGGGCCCAGAGGCGCCCCCCAGCCCCGGGGACCGCCACCCCCTGGGGCTTTAATTTATTGTATGCGGGGGGCTCATGGCCCCCCCCGCAGCTCCAGGGACCGCCACCCCCCGGGGTTTTTTTTTTTTTAAATAAAAAACCTGTGTGGGGGGCTCGAGCCCCCCTCACACACCCCGGGGACCACCACCTCCCCGGGGCACTAATTATGTAAAATTGGGGGTCCGTTACGGCGCGCGCGGCTCCCCTCCTGGAGCCAAATATGGCCCTGGGGACCGCCACCTCCCAGGGCCGGCTCCTGCAGTGTCCCGGGTTGCCCACCCCCGGGACACTGCTGTTTGCTATGGCAGGGTGGGAGCCTCGCGGCTCCCATCCTGCCATAGCAAACTGCTTTGGTATTTGGAAGGTTTCCTGCTCTCTCTTCCAAATACCAAAGACGATTGCTTTTCCACATGGGGAGCAGCATGTTAGCTGCTCCCCATGTGGAAAAGCAATGCTGGCTCCCGCAGGACGCGGGGAGCGGCAGGGCCGTGGGGGTATTGGGGACCCCCCCACTGCCCCCAACGGAGGCCGGGCCCCGTGGGATGGGGTCCCTGGGGCCAGTAGTGGCCCGGGAGGGGGGCCACACGGCCCCCCTCCCGAAAAAAATAAAAAATACATTTTAAAAAACGGCCCCGGGGGATGGGGTCCCTGGGGACATAGGTGGCCACAGGAGGGGGGCTACGCTGCCCCCCTTCATAAAAAAAACATATTTTTTTAGAAAAGGGCCATGCCCCGGGGCAATTTATGGCCTCGGGAGGGGGGCCCCCTTCCTGATTTTTTTTTTTTGAATAACAAAAATACAAATTGGGGGCAGGCCCTTGAGGATGGGGTCCCCAGGGCCAAAAAAATAAGAAAAAGAAGGGGGGCTACACAGCCCCCCTTCTTAAAAAGAAATATTTTTTTTAAAACGGGATCGCGGAGGAGGCCATGCCCCCTCCTTTTATCACTCTGCAAACACACCCCCTGGCGCGTTTGCAGAGGGGGAACTAATTCCCCTTCAATACTGGGGGCCCCTGGGGGCCAACTAGTCCACCAGGAACCTCCAGTATGCGCCAGGGGGCTGCGTTGCAGAGAGGTGTAATGAGGCCACGCCCCTTTTTACACCTCTGCAACGCAGCTCCCTGGCGCTTACTGGAGGTACCTGGTGGGCTAGTTGGCCGCCAGGGGACCTCAGGATTCAAGGGGACTTAATCTCCCAACTTAAAACGCGCCACAGGGTGCGTTTGCACAGTGGTGAAGGTAGGGGGCGGGCCTGAGGTGATACTGTGCAAACACGCCCTGTGGCGCGTTTTAAGTTGGGCAATTCATTCCTCTTCAATCCAGAGGTCCCCTAGGGGACAATTAGCCCATCAGGTACCTCCCCGAAGCGCCACGGAGCTGCGTTGCAGAGTGTTGTAAAAAGGGGTGTGGCCTCTGAACACCTCTCTGCAACGCAGCTCCCTGGAGGTAACTTGTGGGGTAGTTGGCCCCCAGGGGACCACAGGATTGAAGAGGAATTAATTTCCCAACTTAAAACGCGCCACAGGGCGTGTTTGCACAGGTCCCCTCAGGGCCCTCCCCCTTCCTTCACCATTGTACAAATATTTGTCTAAAATCAGCCGAACTACGAATTCCGATTTACTCACCTGTAATCAGGAGAGAACCCAGTGCTGCATCTTTTAGCCCAGCACTGACCCTGAAAAGTAATTCTAAACGTACTTACCAGTAACTTGTATTTCCTTCCATAGGAATCCATTGTGTGGTTTTCACCAGAAAATTTTCAACGTGTCCATTTTTGAAACGTACAAATATTTCTCTAAAATCAGCCGAACTACGAATTTCGATTTACTCACCTGTTATCTGGAGAGAACCCAGGGCTGCATCTTTTAGCCCAGCACTGACCCTGAAGAGTAATTCTAAGCGTACTTACCAGTAACTTGTATTTCCTTCCATAGGAATCCATTGTGTGGTTTTCACCAGAAAAGTTTCTAAGTGTCTATTTTCACAAACTAAAAATATTCCTAAAAAATCGTCTGTATGACTTAAACACATTCTTTCAACTGTTTACAGGAGGTTGGCCAGTGCTGGATCCAGGACCCACCACTGAGTAAGAAAAAGTAACGATAACACTACTTACCTGCTAAGTGAATTTTCTGCCATAGGTTAACATTGGTGATTCTATGTGAAAACATTTCTAAGTGTCAACTTTTAAAATATGATAATATTCCTTAAAAATCACTACTGTAACCAAACCGCTTTTACTCAACTGTTTACAGGAGATGTCCAAGGACTAAATCTAGGATCCAGTCCTGTGGTTAGAAAAGTAATCCATAAAGTAACTAATTGCATTTAATTAGAAATTCACATTGAGCTCAATGTTGCTTTGTGTTTGAAATTGTGTTGCCCATTGCAACAACTTTAACTACTGTACTTAAAAGTCTGTTGCCTATTTGCCAAGTATTTAAACTAAAGTAATTCATTCTGAGAAAGTATATTTTGTATTGTAATGTATAATGTAATTATAATGTAATTAAAAAAAATATATCTAAAAATAAATAGTTTAAAAAATGTAGTAAATCAGTATAAAACAAATCAGTATAACAATTAATACATTCAAAATTGTCATTTACAAAACCTTTGAAATTCACTGAAAAAACCATAGGTTTCAGGCCTGATATAGTTAGGAATTAGCATTTAAAAAACCTTTGAAATTCACTGAAAAAACCATAGGTTTCAGGGGCGTTATAGTTAGGATTTGGCATTTAAAAAACCTTAGAAATTCACTGAAAAAACCAAAGGTTTCAGGGGTGTTATAGTTAGGAATTGGCATTTAAAAAACCTTAGAAATTCACTTAAAAAACCATAGGTTTCAGGGGCGTTATAGTTAGGTGGACATTTCCCTCGTACAAAACCTTAGAAATTCCCCTGTTATAGTTAGTTCAGCTAACTATAACTCGCACCCACACAATGCACTGCTGATGATGTCACATATTACATCACTCATGACATGGTCAGTGACATCACTGATGACATCTCAAATGACATCTCAAATGACATCACTGATGACATCACTGATTACATCATCCAGTGAATGTGTGTTTTTCTTAAAAGTTTAAATATGTTTTATATATTTATAGTGAAAGGCCTATGGAAGAATGAGTGGGTGTATAAGTGTGTGAATGGGGGATTTTCTAGGTGCGTAACTGACTCTATAGTGACTAAACTGTGTGAATGTCTGTATGTGTCTGTATGTGTCTGTGTGTTGGTGTATAAGTGGCTGCATGGTTTTGTGAATAGCTATATGAGTGTCTATATGGGTTATTGATTGGTTGTCTGAGTATCTGTATGGGTGCCTGAGTGTTTGTGTGGGTAGGGTGTGTGTGACTCTGTGCATAGATGTGTGAGTGGGTGATTCTATGGTGCATGGTTTTAAGAGTGCAACTGTGATGGACTGTATGGTTGGGTGAGTGTATGTATGAGTGTGTTAGTGATTGAATGTATATCTCAGTTGTACATGTGTCAGTAACTACATATGCGAAATGCAGTGTATATGTGTGTAAGAGTATATAACTATCTATATGTGAGAGTGTGTGATTGAGGGAGTGCCTGCATGGATGAGTGTGTGCTTGTATTAGTAATTGTATAAGAGTGTCAGAATTTGTTAGTATTTTTATGAGTAAGTGAACTTGAGTGTCTTTAACTGTATATGTGAGTAAATTGGACTGTGTTTAATTATTTGCACAACTGACTAGGTGTGTCAGTACCTCAATGGATGATTGGCGGTGTGTGTGTGTCTATATAGGTGTATAAATGCATATGATAGTCTTGTACGGAGTGACTGTAAGTATGAGTGACTGTACAGGTGAGTGAGTGGAGGTGTATGTAGACCTAAGAGTCAACGAGTGGGTATGTAGTTATTGGTATTGGAGTATCTATGGTTTTCAAAATGGCCGTCAGAAATTTTGAGTCGGTGTGTCAAAGGTTATATTAGGGTGTGAGAAGATGCACTAATTTATCACATGGATGACGTCATCAGTTATGTCATCTGTGATGTCATTTGAGATGTCATCAGTGATGTCATCACTGATGTCACTGACCATGTCATGAGTGATGTAATATGTGATGTCATCAGCAGTGCATTGCGGGGGCGTGAGTTATAGTTTGCTGAACTAACTATAACAGGGGAATTTCTAGGGTTTTGTACGAGGGAAATGTCCAGCTAACTATAACGCCCCTGAAACCTATGGTTTTTTTAGAGAATTTCTAAGGTTTTTTAAATGCCAATTCCTAACTATAACGCCCCTGAAACCTTTGGTTTTTTCAGTGAATATATATATATATATATATGTTTTATGGGGTTGTTGAATATATAAATATATATTTGTGTGTGGGGTTTGTTGACTCTGCACACAGGTCTACCTGGCATCTATATTGGCCTGACCAAGGCCCCAAAAATGTAACAAGGGGATGACTCCTACCTCCATGAGGAGGAGATGGAATTTGTATCTTAGTATGAGCATATTGTGGAGGCAGTTGACACCTCAGTTGACACAGCTCTATCCACAGCTCCTAAAATAAGAAGCTCCTATAGTTGCTGGCCAGCCTCTCTGAACCCCTCTCCTGGAGGAAAGAGCAACCTGGGCTTTCGGGGTCCTCACAGTCTCTGTGGCAGAATGCATCCTAATTAAAAGAGGCCACAAAAAGTCCACGGGAATCCAATTCCACCAAATATGCCTTTGGTTGTCTTAAGAAGGAATTCTTGGCCCAAGACCTTGCCCTCAGTGAGAACCCTGGAGACATATCTGGTCCTTCCATGAGGATCACCCTTCAACAGGCTATAATGACTCTGATTCGCCCTTTGACTCTGATGGAGACAAAGATCTTAGCTCCCAAAAACTGATGCTACCATCTCGAATCCAGATGACATTTATCATCCCCACTCTACAGAATGTGTTCCTGCTATTAAGGTGGTGGCCTATGTAGCGAGCTGCCTTCGCAAACCACTGGACAAGGAAGTCTGTAATACACTCCGAGCAGAATGCCCCACTATTCTCTTGATGGGAAAATGTCGCTCACGCTAGAGATCGATGCAAAAATGTCCACTTTTATAGTAAAATATTTTATGGACCCCAAAAAAAGCATTAACCGCTCCTCGCATTCCTATCAGGACAAGTTATTTGACATAGCAGGTCCATTAACAAAACATTCTGGACTAGACTGAAGAAGTAGCTACCCGATCTGCCTCCCTGATCAACCTGAGAACCTTTCCGAGTGGTCTCAATGAGCAAAAATCTTCCTTGGAAATACTAATTGCAGATCTCTGATAATCAAAGTGGACCCCAAGTTGGGGGATCTTGACTCTACAGAGGCAGGTGCTGTCACTTGGGAAGGCCTCTTTGGGGACCCTGTCATAAAAGAACTTGGAAAATTCTTTTCCACTTTTATCTCCTTGGACAAGGCCGAAGCGTCCATTAAAAAAGTGTTTGCCACTAAAGTTTTCCCCAGGAAAAAAAGAGAAAGGGAGTGTTCAGCTGGCCATCTCTTCAACAATACCTATCAGCGAAGTCAGTACTCTAGAGGAGGGTATTGCCAGTCGAGCATTAGTGGTTTCTTTCCCTTGTGAGGATCTGACACAATGCACAACAGCAGAGGCCTGTCAAGAGACATATTCAACGCCAATGAATACAACTGTAAGTGCATCCCCTTTGGCACCGGTTCTGGTGGGAGGCAGGCTAACAAAGTTCACATCCAACTCGAGACCCATCCACCAATATGCTCTGAGGTGCACTCTAAGCTCATCGACCAAGAGGTTTGGTTCTGGTGGCAAAAAGTGCAATCAGAAGGTCCTTCTTAAATCCTAGAAGGTTTGTCAACAACTTCTTCCTCGTGAAGAACAAGTACAAAGGTTTCAGATTGGTGATAAACCTACAAAATTTCAGCAAATGGCTCAGATACGACACTTCAAGATGGAGGGCATCTATCTTCTGCAGGACATCCTTCGTGCTGGGGACTGGATGGTTTGCATACATTTGAAAGATGTTTAACTTTCGATCCCTATAAAAAGTCCTCACCACAGATCAGATTCCTGCAATTCATCGGAAGACAACAGCTATTTCAGTTTACAACTCTTACTTTCAGCCTTTTATCAGCACCATTGTGTGTTAGAAATGTTCTCAAAACCGCAAAGGAATTCCTCAGAAGACAAGCTATCTAACTAATCGTTAACCTGGATGACATCCTCTGTATGGACTAGTTCTAGGACCTTTTCAGAACCCGCCACGCATACCACCTCTCTCCTCGAGGGCTTGTGGTTTGTCATCAACAAGAAATCATCAATTTCAACCCTCACAGACAATTAACTTCTTGGGCTTTGTTATAGAATCCGTACAGGCTACTTTGAGCATCCTGCAGAAGAAGATGTCTAAGATTCACTAGGTTTTAAGAAATACTCTAGCCCAGCCAAAATCATCCCTGAGTCAGGTGGCGTGGATAGTGGGGTTACAATCCTTCTTAATCTATGCAATCTTCCCAGGCCCGCTGCACTACAGAGCCTCATATTTACTGAAAGGTCTTACGTACTCTGAACAGGTCCCACTCTAAGTGGATGCCAAGGAAGAAATCAAATGGTGCCTCACTCACATGGAGGCTTGGAACAGGAGAGCCATTTATGGATCGGACCCAGACATCATTATCAAGTTGGATATCAGTATGCGGCATTAGATGTGGAGAATCAACTACAGGAGGAAGCTGGTTGGACCAAGAGCACCAGCTCCGCATTAACTCTCTAGAGCTTCTGGCTGAATCCTTCTCCAGCAAAGGTTGGACTGGAAAAAGGCCCAATGTTGTATCTTTCTGAAGGTGGACAATATTTCAGCAGTGAGATATGTAAATCATTAGGGGGCACTTGATTAATGGTTCTCCCAGACGTAGTGAAAGACTTTTGGCAATTTTTCTCAAGCAATCAAGTCTCAGTGACAGCAGAATAGCTTCCGGGGGCAAGGGGAACTCGAGGTAGCTCAAGGACTCAAGAATGTGGAACTTAGACTCAAGCACTCAAGCAGGTGGAGGCTACTAATAGGAGTGTTCAACACAATCAACAAAATATGGGGCCAATGCACGGTGGACCTTTTTGTATCTTGGCCAGGTCATCAAATTCCATGATACTTCAGCTGGTGGCGACAGATGATTTTCTTCAGGATTGGCAACAGGAGAAGGGCAATTCCTTCCCTCCCTTCACCATGATTGCAAGAACTCCTGCACAGATCAGGTGCCAAAAAGTGTACATAGCGATAATCACCCCAATATGGAGATCTCAAGTGAGGTTTCAAGTTCATCTGAAACTTTCCAGGAGATTCTACAATCTCCCTACTCAACTTTTATTACGTTTTGAGGAAACCAGAGGGATTGCCACATCATCTTTGTCTGGAGGGCTAACTGCAACTGATGCCGTGGCGGAGTACAGGATTAAATGGAAAGTCCCAGAGCTTTCGGAACAGGCTGAAGAACTTATCCATAAAGCATGGGTTGATAGTACCACTAAAAAATATAAATTGGCATTATAATGATGCTTGGGTTGGTGTATGCACAAAAACCATGTTTCTGTGGGGTCAAGCATCGTTCACATTCTAAACTTTCTCTCTGAATTAGTCCTCCAGGGCTTGGCTTATAGGTCAGTAAATAACTTTAGGTTTGCCATCTCAGCAGGTTTTCCACCTGGGAGGTGGTAGAGCATCTGTTTGTACGGAAACTTCTCAGAGGCATTAACCTCTCACTTCCCCTAGAACCAAGATAATGTTAACCTTGGCACATGAACAATGTGCTGAATATATTTCTGTCCTGGCCACAGAACAAATGCCTGTCTAGGAAAGAATGTCTGCAAGTTTATCAATGTTGTTGTGTATTGTCTCGTATAGGAGAGTGTCTGATGTAAGAGATGATGACCGATGAGGTTAGGCCAATGGGTGAACACCAACTACTCATTTCAATTAGAAAACCCTTCTTAGCTCTCTCTTCGCCTACAATTGCCAGATAGCTTCAATGGGTAATGAAGGAAGCCAACATTAACACCACTATTTTTGGTGCCCATCCAGTGAGAGGCACCATGACGTGTAAGGCCTTCTCTGTAGGCGTGAGGCTCGAGGACATAATTAATTCTGCAAATTGGTCCTCTGATTCCATATTTAAAGGTTTTACTTTAAACCCATTATGGACATTGCCTCGGTGGTGGTAAATCAGCTTTGATTATACATAATCCTCGTCTCCTGTCATGACACAGAATGAACATTTTCTTAGAAATCGTAAAGGAAAGATTCAGTTCTATTAAGGACAAGGAGGCAGGGATTATCCCTCCTCACAGATTTAGATTCTGTCAACCACCCTCATTCTTTACACACAACATGCAATCTACTTCATCCTAACAATTGTCATTGTGGAGTAAGTAATCTATTTATGATGCTTAGAAAATGAGGTTCAGATTACCATGCTTATCTTCAGATATCTGACAGGGATAAACATTTTGGTATGCTTTATTGACAGAATAATTATATTTAACAGGAAATGAGCAGAAGACTGAATAATGGGCCGTTGACGAAATTCATGGCGGCGGTTGTGCAAAGACAGAGGAGGTATAGGAATCATTTATATCTCTTCAGGGAATAAAAGACACCGGATTGGACAGACTGTTTGTTCTTAATTTCCCTGGGTTCATGGGAAATGTAATTAGTATCTGTTTGGTTTATAAAGACTGATGGAGAATAAAGAAGAAAGTCAAGTGCATAATCCTCACCTTTGGGTCCTCAATAGAATTGAAACTTTCCTTTAAAATTGCTAGGAAATTTTTAATTCTGTCTCCTAATAAATTCATGACTTTCTAGTTCTTTCGGCTATGTTTACAGTCTAAGTGGACGTAGACAGCATAGGGAATGAGAGACTGGCCACTTACATGCAAAAGGTAGGTTCATTTCTGTATATCATTCTGTGAGTTCACACTTATTCCCTCATATGATATTTCTCTACATGTTGGTTTGCTAACATTTATGCCAGAATGATGGCTCAGAGAGTTAACAGCTTGCTGCTGGGATCCCAAGTGTTAACCCATCAAGGCAAGGAAAATTCACAATTCCACCCTTTCACACTTAGGAAATTGATCAAAATTAAATTGCGTAATAATAACTTTTTTGTTTACAGAGCTTTGAAATGTCAGATGAAACACTGTATAAAACATGCTATAGTTATTACTCTAAGGCAGTGGCGGACCATACAGGTAAAGACCTGTGAGGCGGGTGGAGAGAGTGCGGAGGGAGAAAGAGGCCCACCAGGATGCGCACGGGGGGAGCACGGCAGGGGGGGTGATTATAAGAAAAAACAAGATGTACCTGATGCTGCCGGCTACCTCGCGCTCCTCTGTTCCTGGTCCCAGCAGTCCCTTTGACATTGGGCTCTTCATCCTATCCCCACGCTGCTCTCAAGGATGAGAGCAGCGTGGGGATTGGCCTGAACAGGCTGGATTAACGCTTGCTCAGGCACAGAGAGTCTGTGCTGTTTCTCCTACCCGACTGTGCAATACAGCTGGGTTGGAGAAATATAAGTGCGCATGTCAGGTTTGTCGGCCTAAGACGGCCAGCCAAACTGGCATGCACACTTAAAAATGCTCATCTACCACTACTCCTTTTCCCATGGCCCAGCCCCTCCCTTCACACACTGGCTCAGAGCCATCAGCTGAAAAATAAAACTATAGTAAAATATAATTTTATTTTTTCAGCTGTTGGCTCTGGGCCAGTGGGACGACGCTCCACCGTCATTGTGAAGAAGCGTCGCTCTCTTCTTGAAAAACGTCTTCAAAGGCCAATGTAAATATAAGTGCATTTGAGATGTGAGTATCCTCAAATTGTTTGGGTCACATGTAAGCCTTAATTAAATCCACCCCTTGGTGAACAATATGTATAGGTCATTGCCAGTGAGTAGCTTATCTATTTACTTGATAAATAATTGATATTGTTTGGTTCCTGGGCACAGTGCCCTCCCATGTACAGTTCTAGCATGCTATGAAGTATTTATGTGAATTGCAACTAGTCAAATGAAATAAACAATCAGTATTTTTAAAGCAAATATTGAGTGGCGGAAGGAGGAAAACAAATAATGAATATAAGTGATATAAACAGTGAAAACAAGCACTGACTAAGCCAAAAGGTTTGACTTTTGGAAAGTGTGTGCACACATGCACACATTATCAATGTCCACACTGGCATAGGTCATACATCTCTGTTCACATAAAGACAAAGCACTTCACACACAAACAAATGCACAAACACTCACATGCAGAAGCAAGTAGAACACTGACCCAAGGCAGTAACGGGTCTCAGAGGCCACAGACGGTAACAAAACTCAGGTGCCCTGGGTGCAAAGGAGAAGCGATGAGCATTAATGGCCACGCTATGTTTCGGAGATGCGCAATCTGGAAATTATACACTACCTCGTAAGTTACAGAGCTAGTGTATGCATTATATGCAGCATAATTACAATGACAGCGAGTGCCTGGACCCCCTTCGGTGCAGGTGGGCGCCATTACACCATTAAACAGCAAACGAAGTACACGGCAGAGCTGTAGGCTGTCCCCGCGCTCGCTCAGGTGTGCCACAGATGAGGTGTCATGTGGGCTGCCAGTGCTGTTGAGGAGGTCTGTGTCCGAGACTGCCATCAATCATACGTGCACTGCATGCCTCCCCTTTGCAGACTCATACCACTGTTCTTCAAATGAAATGCCCATGAAAAGAAAACAACTGTCATGGCTGACCAGGACAGTGAACCAATGGACAGAGAAGTATGTGATTGACATTACGAGTAGTGGATGAAGGGGGTGACCTTTTGCCCTTCTGTCCGTGTAGATTACAATGATTTGCCATGAATGGGCAAAGTAATAATAAGTCAAAATAAATTGGATGCCCTAGAATGTATAAACCGTGGGGCTTATTTACGAGCCCCCTGCGCTTCATGTGACGCTCCTGCGGCGCAGATTACAGAATCATATTTATGAGGCCACCCAAAGTTCCATGCGTGGCTTTGGATGCCTCATAGAAATGGAGTAAGGCAAGGCAGCGCAAATTGCTGCGTTGCCCTACTCTGCCCTACTCTGTGCTCGGGAGGTGTTCCATGGGCATTGCAGTGGGTTTTCCCACGCAACACCCATCGATTTTGACGCTACCCCAGATTTACAAGAGCAACCTGGGGAAGTGCCAATTCCTTACGCCTCCCGCGGTGAGGCGCAACAAGAAAATTTGTCTTTATTTCTTGTTCTTTCCTCTCTCTATGTGTGCTGCATTATGCAGCACACAGAGAAAGAAGGAAAATGCCTCTCTGTATTGGCGCCCCTTCCTGCACAAAAACAATCCTGCCGTCAACACAGGCACCCTTGCACCATGGTGCAAGGGCGCCTGCTTCGGCGCTAGACAGTCAAAACGGATCCAGCGCAGGGAGAAAGGAAGGAACGCACCGTATTGCATGAATACAGTGCATTTCTTTCCTTTCGCTTTGGCTTAGGGCAGCGCAGCAAGATGACTTGTTGCGCTGTCCTATGTCAAATTTCTGTAAATAAGGGCCTGGAATCTTTATATTTATTCTATCTCTGTTGTTTGGTTAAAGTTTACATCAAAATTACAAGGGCTCCTAATATGGACTATACATTAAAGACATTTGCCAAAACAAAATACTTAGAAATAAAAATATCTAAAGGAAAAAATAGATTTGTTCACAGTTACTTGGAGAATGTAGGCTTTATGCATTTGACATTAGCCAAAGTCAGAGGTTCATGCTATCTGATTGGATGAGCTGATATATGCAGGGAGAGACGTCAGAAGGGATAGGAGTGGGTATGAAGCACTACTCCTCTATCCCTTCACTTTTTTTAGTGTCCTGTCTCATGCTGAAAATGGCAGTTTTAGACGCTGTTTATTAATGAAAAGTAGGCTAACCAGGGTATAACACTTGGGGCCAATTTTACTCAGAGGCGGTCGCCACAATGAAGAGGTGGTGGGCCTGGTGGAGGGGGTACAGGGGAGCATTGGAGGGGAGCACGTGTGGGGGTAATAAAAAAAAGAAAACACTTACCTCGAGCTGCCGCCCCCCTCCCGCATTGCGCCTCATCCTTCCTGGTCCCAGCAAGCACTGGAGCAGCATCACGGACTCCCTGTGCAATCCCCACGCTGCTCTCATACTATGAGAGTTGCATGGGGATTGGCCTGAGTGGACGCTCTGCTCAGACCAGGGAGTCTGCAGGGGTTTCTCCAGCCTGTCTGTTCAATGTAGCTGGGCTGGAGAAACCTAAGTGCGCATTTATGTTTTGGTCAGCATGACTCTGCCGGCCAAACACATATGGGCACTTAGGGAGTGCTCATAGCCCTCCTCCTCCCCATGCCCCGACCCCTCTGTGCACAAGCTGGCTCAGAGCTGGCAAATGAAAAATACAAAAGATGCTAGAATTTTTTTTTATTTTTCATTTGCTGGCTCAGAGCCAGGCAGTGTGGCAATCCCCTCCGACATTGCGGAGGAGCCACCGCTGGTTTTACTAACAGTTTGATATGTGTTTGTGTCACAAAAGTGAGGCAACCCAGCACAGAATATTTTTTAGTGATTTAATTTCCAGTGCAAAACTTGTTTGGGCTTGGAAAGTAGTCTGAAAGTTATTGAAAGCAGTGTGCTGCACTGTACAGCACAAATACAAAGTAGGAAAAGTTTGAAAAGTTGTGTAGACTTGCTATTTTGTACTGGAAGGAAACCATTCCAGTACAAAACCTATGCTAGACTCACGCATACAGCCTTGCACAATGAGGCAATAGTGTGAGTGTGTGGTGCTTGGCTGCAAAATTCTGCGCCATCGCGAGGGAGAGGGAAGGAGAGCACCATATGTCAGAAGATCATGAAGCTCCCATATTTTCCTTTTCTCTGACTGGAAGACATTTTTCTTAACTTCAAAAAAGGTGCAGTGGCATCTGGCATGCCTGGATGTAAGACTACGGGTATGAAGATATAAGCATGTACCTCAATATCATAAAAAATCAGGTTTGTCATAATGACCACAACATTGCTCGTTGAATAGATTATAGTGTCTCTTCCTGTTGTAAGCATTCTGTCATCATGTGACCGGCAGTAGCTGACCTACCTGTGACTGTGAGTGTTAGTTCCTTGCTGCTCCTCTGCTTGCTGTCTGCATTCACGCCGCACTTGTAGAACCCAGAGTGCGAGACTTGAGCAGGGACTATGGAGTACACAGCTCTCGCAGACACGGAAGTGACGTTGTAGATCAGGCTGTCCTCTTTATAGAAATAATACTGGATCTGGACGGGAGAGCTCTGGATGATGTCCACGCTGCAGGTCAGGTTGATCCCCGTGCCCCTTCTGACCTCACTGGAGGGTGAGGCACTCAGCACGATGTTATTGATGGTAAATACTGTGCAGTGAAATAAAAATGAGATGTCAGATTAATAGCTCACACGCACGGATGTTCTGTGGAACAGCAACACACTGCAAGCTATCGGCGAGATTGCACAGCTGTACTTGATCAGTCTGTTACCACTAGAAAAGCACACACCGGCTCTGCTTAATGGTGCACGGCCCAGGTACTGTGCATATTAATGGTGCATGAGATAAGCATGCCTGGATACAAGCGGGCCCCGCTTCTCTCCTGTTCGTCTTCAGTCATAGGAAGAGTTGGGCTCTAGGGTGACCAGCTGGCATGGGTGCAAATTCAGGACAGTGAGTGTAAAAATTCAGGACAGAAGGTCAGAATTCAGGACAAAAATTCAGGACAGAAGATCAGAATTCGGGACAAACATTTGCGACAAAAGGTAAGTTTTACAGACACATCAGAGGAGGTCGGGCAATATGACATGAGTAAATAGACAATCAACACAAGTACAAGTCAAAATAAATGTATATTAGGTTGAGACAACCTTGCACTGCATCTGTTGTGTGTGCGAGTGAAACTGAAACACCTGCATTTGCATAATAAAAACAAAAGAAATGAAGAAAAAGATCAAAGCCGAAGGCTTCTCAGATCTTACATTCCCCCTCTCCCCCATTGAAAAAAAACACCCGATCAGATCAATCATCCCAAGGGGATGTGATGTGTAAAAGCTAAAGGGGCTTGGGGAGAAAAGGGGGGTGGGGACATGATGATAAAAACAGCACAAATGCAGAAACTTTGCACTATTGGAGCAAAAGAAATAAACAATAAAGAACAATTGTATTTGCACCATTATCACTGCTTGTGTGACAATTTAACCCCTTCAGTGCCCGCCCCTTTCCCCGCCCTGTGCCGGCCGTTTCATTAGCGGGCGGGGTTTATGACGAGCTGGTCTCGTCATGGGCACAGCGCAACCGCGGCCCATGACGAGACCAGCTCGTCACGGGCATTGAAGAGGTTAAGAGGCTAACAAGGGATGCACCTGGGTAACATGCGCCGAAATGAAACCTCCACCTCCCCAGGGCTTGGCACCTGGTGAGCTGACAGGAGCCCTGTTGACAAAAGCAGTTTGCCCTGCCCTGGGCTCTGGCAGGAGGAGGCCCAGCAAATGCTGTCCCTGCACAGGGAAGCCCATTATCATTCTGTATGTGATAATTAGGCCGACACACAGAATGATAATGGGCGGTAGCAGTCTGTGCCAGGTAGGAGAGGGGCTGCTGCAGGCCACTGATCACAGCAGGAGCGTAAGCTGGCCCCTGCAGTGAGAGTTACAGGAGTCTCAGGCTGCTGGCAGGGGGCAGCTCACTCCAATGTCTGAAATTACCAACAAAATGCGTGTGTGAAATAATTCCTCACGGACAATGGACAAGAGGCCCAAATAACGGTCAGTCCGTGAGATTTACGGACGGTTGGTCACCCTACTTCTGCTCAGCAGTGTTCCTACTAAACACAGCTGCTGGGAGCTGATTACTAGCAGGACACAGGAAAGGGAGGCCAAACTAGAGGATTTACTTCCAGGAGAGACCATATCAGCTCCTGGCCAATAGGACAAACATGTGAGCATAGCTGCCAACTTTTCAAATTCCTTATGTGTGACATTCCATTGCCGAATGTGTGACACTTTGAGTGACATTTTAACAGGATTAAACCTAGCTATGAAGTCTATGTAAACAAATATAATAAATTACACCTCTTTTGGGAAATGTACAGCTCTAGAACATCTCTTGCTGTCACTGCCCTAATTCCTCATCCTTCCATCATTTTACATGCCGTGATATTATACAATTAACACGTCTGCGCCTTGAGGGCTTTACTGAGGGGCACCGAATGGAGCACCCACCGCCTCACACAACGACGACCTTCACAGCCCCCAGAGGCCCTTGCAGAGGGAGTGGCTGCAGCAAGTGAGGCACAGGGTCCAGCCTCTGAGACATTGCAGTCTGAGGTTTTCATTAAGGGAGCAGTAAGTGACCACAAATAATCACCTTTCTCACTGAGGACAGTCACTCACCCTGAGGGATTGGGCCAGCGTCCCCGGAAATGTAACCTACTTGAACCCACCTCCCTTCTGAGGCCTCTGCTCACAAGTGGTCACTGAGTACCACTGCGCATCATGTTGCCCTCCTCACCACATGCCACCCCCCCGGCCAGCCCAACCACTCCCCTGCCTACGAGTTTTTGTATAGTCATGCTCAGATTAGGGCCAGGGCCATCTCCTTCTCAGGAGCGGAGGAGCATTGCCGTGCCTGCTGAGAGTGCAGCAGGCAAACACAAATAAATAAAATGGCATTTGAATGTGATTTTATTTATTTGCCACTGCACCAGCTTGTGCTGTCTACAGCGGGAGAGTGGGGGCTAGGCTGAATCCTGCAATAGCAGGATATCAGCACTAGTCTGCAGCCGTGCTCCAGCTCCTCGTGTTTATGGTGAGTAGCATCTTCATGCCCCACTTTTTAGGTCTCGCCCAGGCAGCGCTTGCGCTGTCTCTTCGAGACATGCTGTATTCAGGATATGGGCATAAAGCTCTGCCCACTTTCTGCCCGTCTTTCTAATTGGCTCCTGTCCTTGTCCTTTGTAAATGGTGGCTTTTTATTGGTCAATAGGCATTGTAGTCCATCCTGAGTACTGCCTTGTCTCTTCTTGTAACCTCCCATGAGGGCACCCCCTGTTACATGTGTTGTTACTCCCTAAGTTTTAATTACAGCCTCTGAGCACTAATTTCTTAAAGCAGATCACACTCTTGGTCCTAAGCAAGGCTGGCAGTGGTTACTTTACTCACTAGCACATCTCACATTTATATGAGACCTTATATAAATGTACCTTCATCAGCTCCACAAAGAGTACAACCTAATCTGGAATGATTATAATAATTCTTTTGTCACATTTCAAAGCTACTAATTGTATATATGGACATACGTATTTGAATGTACTCGTGGCACTGTCTTGCATGTAATGCAATATGGGCTGGGTGGATTTACAATGTTTTTTCCAGGGTGCAGTACCATATGTGGCTAAAAGAGGTCCAATTGGCCACAATGGTACTGCACCCTGCAACATGGCTCGGTAAAAAACATTGGCATTTATAAGCCAATATGTCCAACTCCAACCAATGCGAGACCAATTGCATTTCCAATCAATATGTCTTGCATTTGTTAATGCTTTTTTTTATACCATTATCAAGAGTGCTATGTAAATATAATAAAGCTACTGCAAATAAAAAACAAAAGTAAAAAACATTGATATTTTCAACGCAAACAGCTCAAACTTTAACAAATGCGAGACCTATTGCATTGCAAATGCTGGTTTCTATTGAAGCTAGCCACTACTGATTAGGACTCTGAATCTAATTAATTTGCTGCACACACTGAGAGTTAGTAACTTACGCAGCACTCACTGAGTTACGTAACGCTAAATTCATTAAACTTACACCTGCATAGAGGTTGAGAAGCCACAGAAAATATGAGCCAAGCTCGAGCCAGGTCCCTCACTCAGGCTCAGCTCTAGGTCTTCCTGGAATATGAAGCCCAAAACAAACTAAGCCTTCATGTGACTTCTGCCTGCCACCCACGCTGTAACCTCATGCAACCATAGAGAAAGTGCTACCCTTCTTGGGGCCTAATTGCACAACGTGAAAACAGAAAACCTTGGATCAATCCCAAAATCCTCACTTGATCAAATTGATTGATCCTAGACCAATATTTTATTTCACTGAGCTTCTTTATTCTTCATCATCACATATGAGAGTGCCTTTAAATATATAAATTCAGGATGCATGCTGTATAAAAAAACCTCTCTCGTGGTTGATTTAATGTAATATAATGTTCTATGTGCAATAAACATCTAGTCAACATATACGGTGCACGACAAGTCTCCTCTGCAAGTGTGCAACTTTTGTGACTGCTGATAGCCGAGCTCCACGAAGCACAACAGAATTGGGACAGCTAGTCAGGGGACAGAGCACAAGTCGATAGTCTAAAGTGTTTATGACCTCCTGCAGCCAATGTTGAGCTGGAACAAAGTAATGTAGAGCCCATGCCCACACCCCATCTACTACCAAATGGATCATGACACGGTGTGAGTATATATAATCACAATGTAAGATGGGGGACATGGAGCAGTTTGGAAAAAGGTCCTGTACCGATGCTCCAAGAGGCTATGCATAGACACTATGGGTGGTATCAGTTCCTAAAGGGAGATCGAGTAAGAGCTATAACAGTGCAGGTAGGTACTGCGACTCGGGATGGGTGTCTCCGAAGACAGGCTTGGAGTGTGTATAGGGTGGGGGAGTGGTACTCCTGCGCGGGTAGTAGTTGTGCCCTCACACACCCTTGCGGGTGCAAAGCATCATCATTGGGTACTGCTCCTCGTGGGGGTGGCGCTGCTGTCCCTCACGGGCCCTACTGGAGGGCACTCTGTTGGAAATCTTTTTAGGAGTCGCCGCAGTTGTGCATGTGTGTGTGTGGGTTAAGTGGGGGATAGTGAGTGACAATAAAATGGCCCGTTGGTACCCTTGTAAATTTATTCGTAGGTCCTCTGGGTCAGGTGAAAATGAAACAGGGATGGAGGCGCAGATAGCGCAGAAATGAGAGGGGGGACTAAAAGATGTTCTCCCGCTGCTCTCAACCCGTATGTGAATCTAGAAAGAGCTATTTAGTGAGTGATGGGTGGTCGACATGTTTCGCGCTTCCCTTGGTCCCTAAAGGATCCCTTAGCGCTTCATCAGGCCTGTGGTAAAGAAAAAGGAAAAGAAGGGAATCAGGGAGGAAGACACCGTATATTCCCTTATTACCATATGTCAGGTGAGTGTAATAGATACTGTAAGTGGGCACGTCTTATTCGTGTCCTTTACTCTGAACCTAACGGAGACAAAGAGGGAGAGGGAGGAAAAAAAACATGGTATGAGTCATGTCATAGTGAGGGCAACATCATCAACACTACATGCATCACTCCGTATGTTTAGAACCTAAACATGCAGTGAAGAGAGAGTGAAGGTAAGGACCAATGCTAGAGTCACATTACCAGGTGTGGTGAGTAAGCATATTCTCGTGTGATCGATAAAAATGCTTAACTTAGGCAATGGAACAGTGGGAGAGAGGTGGGGAATTAAATCAAGTGGAGCTATCTGGTTCACTTCTGGAACTGGATAACGGAGATCCTACCATCTGTAGGTAAAGCATAATGGTAAAGATGGACGCTATGCGGAATGAGACTAATACGTAGAATAATGTGGCAAACTGGTGTAGCAGCAAGTATGACCCTCGCTGCAGCTCCAGAAGTGCCGTACGATCGAAGTCTGTGGTGGAGTTTGCTTGAGCTCACAGGATACGCGAGGAGAAGGAGCTAATACCCGTGAGGGGAGGACAGCAGAAGTTTATACGCAGTGTTCATTAGTTGTATCATGCATGTTTCTTACGATATGGCGCTATATTCAAAAAGAAAGTGCAGGTTAAAAACAGAAGGCGATACAACCTAGAGAGCAACAGAATTGTAAAAACAGTCTTATATCTCCTCCCCGTTATGCAGGTAAATACCAGGTGGCGGTACAATCTGAAATGAATCAGGATATGAAAAAACAGTAGGTCATACCCTCCCTGTTATGGAGAAGGGCTGCTTCGGCGGTAGCCGTCTGGTGAGAAGGGGAAACTGCAAAATGAAACAGACACAACGAGGGAAAGGAAAAAAAAGGGGAACACGCTGAAATTAGTGCAGGCGGAAAGAATGCCATGCGTGTTGCGTGTTACCTGATTTCTTGGAAAGCTGGCAGCAGCGGTAAGAAAAACTTACGTCTCGCCCCTCTTATGAAACCTGGAAACCTGTTCTTCCTCCAGGGCCGCCGGTGACTTACAAGCGGGAGGATAGCGGCATATATTGTGTCTCATCATTGCTAAGAGACGCGATGAGGTGGACGTTAGGGGGCGGGGGCAATGGTAGATGGTGTAGCAGCTGCCTTCGCAAAGCGGCGGCCATCTTGGAATGTGTGTATTATTGTGGTAAATGCCAAGATCAGGCATTACGAAAGGAATAACTTTGTGATTATGTACAGGAAGATGCTGGCAAATACCATTCATGCTATAAATTGAAACCCCCTCACGGGGGCTGGGTGTTGAAAAGGTGTTGTTGCCTAATTAGAAAGCGGTTATTCTGGCAGCACAAAGACAGGCACGTAGATAACGGCCAACTGTGGAGGTACTTAGAAGTGGCAAAGCGTGAGACCACTAACTGAAACTGTGTTATCACAGGGTGTTTAAGAAGAGAGGCACCACGTAACAAAATAGTGGCAATCAGTTATAAGGTAGGCCAATCCATATACAGGTCTGAAACGTGTATGTGTGAGATTGCTAAGTTAGGGCACCTAGTGTAGGCATATAGTATATCCCCCATACGCGGATACCTAGGAGATGTCAGTGGTGTGTGCGCTATGTACTGTCACAACGCATGGGTCATAGCACGGATGCGCAAGTGACTATCCATGGATAACGGTGTCACGCTCTACTGTATATATACACAAAGGTCGGGATATAGTTGGAAGAAAAACAACCTCAATACAGAACGCACACGGATCATGTAAAACTCTGCGATATGTAGAGAGTGTGGGAAAAAAATAGATGTAGTTTCTGTGAGAATAGGTACACGTGGTGCCTATGATGACAAGTCATTCCACGGTATCTCATCATTCAGACCGTTAACGTTACTCTTGAGTCTGAACACCCAAAGCTGTTCATTCCTGAACAGGGCTGACGGTGTCCACAGCGGATTCTGTTCTATGACAGTCCATTGTAGACTCTCTGGAGGGTGATTGTTTTCCAGAAAGTGGCTTTGTAAGTGGGTTGCTGTTCTTTTGCAATGGATTGTACTCTTGTGCTCACCAATGCGGATTTTCACTGGTCTTGCTGTCATGCTTATATATTTATATCCACAGGAGCATGTGATTAAGTATACACAGTTTTTAGAGTTACAGTTGGTATGGCGTCTTTGCTGCCATGGTCTCATGAGTCCCAAGTCTAGCTCCTTAGATGATTTAGTTTGTGGGCAAACTGTGCAGGAGCCACATGGGAAATGGCCTATTACTGGAGGTAATGTCAAAAATGTGGGTTGAGGCCGGATGGTAGTTTTGGGACGGGTGTGTACCAAAATATCCTTGAGATTCTGTGTGCGTTTAAACGCAAAAAGTGGTGGAGGACCTGGGTCAAGGAGCCTGTCTCCAGTATCTTCCAGTGTTTTTTCACAATCTTCTGAATTTTGTTTGAATTGGGAGTGAAAGAAGTCACGCATGTAAGTGTACTGGTTGTGTTTGTTTCTTTGATTTCCAGAAGTGCATCTCTATGGTTGTTCCTAGCCCTTTTTCGAGCTAGTTTGATGATTTTATTAGGATACATTCTCGCAGTGAGGTTCTTTGTGAGGGCACTGGCTTGAATTTCCTATTCGCTGAGTGTGTTGCAATTTCTTCGCAGGCGTAAAAATTGTCCAACTGGAAGATTATCCCTCAGGGCTTTTGGGTGGTGACTTTGATATAGGAGGAGACTGTTCCTATCTGTGGGTTTTTTGTAATTCGTTGTCATCAAGGAACCCTGATTAAGGGAGATCAGGAGGTCCAGAAAAGGAATTGACATGGTGCCTGTAAATTTTGGGAAGGGGTTGATGGTATTAATCCAATCGCAAAATCAAAGGTAGTCCTCTTCACACCCTTTCCAAACAATTAGGATGTAATCGATGTAACGCCGCCATTGTAGGATATTGTTCTCAAAAGGGTTAGTCGATTTCCTAACGTGTTCCTTCTCGAAGTGAGCCATGTAGAGACAGGCCAGACTCGGCGCGAAGGTACTACCCATACTAGTACCTTGTATCTGGTGGTACAGTTTGTTATCAAAAGCAAAGAAGTTCTCTTTCAGGGCGATAGTAGCACAGTTGCAGATGAAAGTTATGGGGGTGATGTAGGGCCAGGGATCAAGGTCTTGAAGAGCCTGCTCAAGGACTGTTAAGGTGGCGTCCTGGGGTATATTGGTATACAGGGCTTCAACGTCTAAAGTGACTAGTAGGTCAATTGACTCTGGTGACTCAAACTGTTGTATCAGGTTCAAAACCTCAGTGGTGTCTCTAAGTATGTGAGAGTGCTGGTAACCAAGGGTCGTAAGAAGAAGTCACAGAACTTACTCAAGGGTTCAAGTAAGGAGTCGATGCCTGATACGATAGGGCATCCAAGAGGGGGGCTTACCCCCTTGTGAATCTTGGGGAGACAGTAGAAATACGGGATGCGGGGACCGTTTTTGGTGAGGAATACTGCTTCATCACGTGTGATCCAATCCTCAGATTCAGCTTCAACGATCAGGCTTTGTACTCTGGTTGTCAAACGTCTCGTGGGATCTTCTTGTATTAGTTGGTGGTATCTGTTGTCAGCAAGTTTGCGCAGGCACTCAGCATCGTATGTTTCTTTGTACTGTATGACTATAGCACCACCATTATCTGCTGGTTTCAGAATGATTGTGGTGTCATCAGCGATGTTCTTTAGTACTTGCCTCTCCTCTTTGGAGAGGTTATCAAAGTGGTGGTTGGTGGTGATGTTGTTCACTTCTTTGAGGATAGCCAGTTCGAACGTCAATACTTCATTGGGTGTCATAGCAGCATTCGGAGTGAATCTGGACTTATTCTTGAGGCCAGTTCCTACCACTAGGGTCTCAGGTTTGTCATGGAAAAATGCTTTTAGGTGCACTTACCTGAAAAATTGTTGGAGTTCCTGGTGAAGTCTAAAGTTATCCTCCTTAGGTGTGGGGACGAAGCCAAGGCCCTTCTCCAAGAGGCTCTGCTCATCCTCCGCCAAAGGCCTAGAGAAGAGGTTGACAACTAGGGTCTCACTGTTTTGCTCCTCAGGACCATCTGTTCCTGGTCCTGCCAGTGGACGTTCTTGGGTCCTCCTCTTCTTCTGCCTCTTCCTCTGCCCCTCCCTCTGTTGAAAAAAGGGGGGTTCTGGAATTGTTGGTATTGTGGTATAAGTGGGTTGTGTCTTGCCGGGCCATTCCACATGGGTTGTGGTCCCATCCATGGTCCTTGGTATAGTGGGGGTTGGAAAGGATGGCCTGGAAAGCCTTGAAATAGTTCAGGAGGTTGTTGATGTCGGTATCCGCCTCTGTGTCTTTGTTGCCTGTTGTCGTAACTTGAGTCTCTGCTAGTTGAGTTTGAACCTGTAGAGTGGTTACTGCTGGCATCGTCTGATGTATCTGCATTCTGAAAAACATAAACCTCCTTCGTATAGAGGTAGATTTTCTCTTTGTCGAAGCGTTTCACATCTTTCTGTAGTTGGTTGATCTTCTGCTTCGTAAGGTATTCTTTATGATCGTTCATCTCTTGGTTGATCTCTGTAAGACGTGATTTGAAAGAGGAGCAGTTGCCAATGATGATGCTTTGCACCCGTAAGGGTGTGTGAGGGCACAACTACCACCCGCACAGGAGTACCACGGTGTGAGTATATATGACACCCTCTTCTCTTCTCGATGGTGAGGCTTTATCTGTGTACCCAGCAGCTGCAGGCTGGCAGCTCATACTGAGAGCTATACAGCAAGAAAGCCTCATGCAATTCTGATGGAAAGAGAGGAGATGTAAATGACATAACATTTCAGTGTAGTGATGCGAGAACTAGTTTTCAGGGATGTCACTGTAGTTCAAGATGCGCTCATGGGTGGAGTAGATGTAGCCCATGTTGTATTACCTGGGCCAATTAACTCGAAAAGGGCCCCAAATTCAAATCAGAACATGGAGAATCAGAGGCAACATGAAGCAAGCTCCAACATTACCCACCAGGTCAATAAGTACGGATCAGGGGCGGGTACAATGACTTCTTGGAACATTGCTGGCCTGAAGGCAAAAATGGATTCTCCTGAATGGGCCGAATTCATCGGTAATTACAATGTCTGCCTTTTTCAGGAGACCTGGTCCTGTGAGCCACAGCTCATGACAGGATATTTGAATTTTCATGTTCCAGCAACAAAGGGACCCAAAGGGGGTCCTAGGGGTGGCCTAACTACTTGGGCTCGCCAAGATTTATTTTCGTCGGCCAGCGAGATATCAACAGGGTCTCCAGATATTCAACTAGTCAGATTACCTCTGGGCCCTCTGGGCCCCCTGGGTGATTTGGATATTTATAATTTGTATCTTAGAGGGACCAAGGGGACAAGGTCACGGGTCCTGGCTTATTTGGATTCCCTTATAGACCAGCACTCGAGTGAGAGGGGAGTGCTCGTCGCGGGGGATTTGAATGTTACTTTTGAACCCCTTCTGGATTCAGACTCTGATTGGGGTCTTGATCCTGAGGCAGACCAGCTTTGGGGCATACCTGGACTTGACCTTGAACCTGTTAAAAGTTGGTCTGAGGTTGTAATCCAGATCAATGCTCTCTGTTACGAGAGAAGTCTTAGAGCATTGAACGGCAGGACGCCGGGTGACAAGATAGGGGCCAATACATTCGATAATGGTCGCCATAAAAGTAGAATCGATTATGTCCTCTGTAGCATGAAGCTATGGCAATTTGTAAAAGACATGGCGGTCGAACCAAGAGCTGAGAGCGACCATAATCCTATATGTGTAACGCATTGTTGGTGGAAGAGTGGCCAAATTGATGAGGGGGTGATGGAACTCAAGCCACCTGAAGTCGTCCCTTCTAATGATATGCGTAGGCTTAAGTGGCGTGAGGTCAAGACTTATGATAAAGCCATTGCTAACATTGATAACGAGTTAGCCAAAGTTATATTGGAACTCGAGGGCGCTATGGCAACCGAGGCAACTAGTGCTCTAGCTACAGAATCCCACAAAACTTTTTTTGAGGGAATGCGCTGCCATGTTTTGAAATCTGTAAGGAAAACCAAAGAGGCGCCATCTAAATGGTTACGATGGTACGATGGTGATTGTAGGAGAGCCAGAGCTGATTTGGCAGCTGCCCTTTCTAGTGTAAATAATGGTCGCGTCCGAAAGGCCAGACAAACATATAAAAAATGTATAGGGCAGGCTAAAAAGAAATGGGACGAGCTCTACTGGTTAGATTTAAAAGGAGCAAGCTATTCTAGGGATCCAAGATTGTTTTGGAATATTATTAAGTGGGATAGAGGTGGTCTGCCTGACAGACCCTCAAACCACGTTACACAAGAGGAATGGCTAAAATATTTCAAACCGCAATATGCATCCAATCCCGATTCTAATCCCACTTGGGAGACAATTTATGTCTTTTCTCCCCAAGGCCCTTTTATTAACAATGATGCCTTAATGGCTTTGGGATCTGTTGCAAGTGGGCGAGCTCCGGGACCTGATGGGGTCCCACCTGATGTCTTTCTCCACAATAAAGTCAGTTGGAGCAAGTATATTACATTATTGGCAAATGCTATGGCCGAAGGTGCGCCAGTCCCTAAATCATGGGGGGGTGCAATTATAATCCTAGTGTTCAAGAAGGGAACCAAGGCACTGCCAGGTAACTACAGGCCAATTAGCCTGATAGATTCAATTCATAAGGTTGTAGGGAGGATGGTTTTGAATCGGATACTAGAGTGGATCGAAGACAATAAGATCTTGTCCCCTTCCCAAGCTGGCTTTCGCAAGCTAACTAGTACAGTGGATCAGGTTTTTCATTTTGTGCAATTACATTGGAAGGTAGTTACTCTGGGAAAAGGCAGTCTATATGCCGCTTTCGTGGACTTAAGGCCTGCCTTTGATCTTGTGCCCCGCCTACGGTTGTGGGCAGTGCTAGAAAAGTTAGGGCTCCCCGCAGAAATTTTGACCCTGGTAATGAGGCTACATGAGACCAATTTTGCCAAAATACAGTGGGGAGGCCCTAGTGATGTTACTTCTGAGTTCCCGGTAGAGCGTGGTGTGCGTCAAGGTTGCACCATGGCCCCCACGCTCTTTTCATTATATATTAATGGGATAGTAGATTGTATGCTTAGCATCAACACAGATCCTTCAAAATTGGCCGGAGTTATTACCCCGATATTGATGTTTGCGGACGATACACTTATTGTATCAAAAACACCGAGTGGACTGCAAAGAGCATTGTTAGTGTTTGAAGATTTTTGCCTTGGTCATGGTTTAGAGGTAAACGTGGCCAAGACGAAACTCATGGCTTTTAACCCACATTCAAGCTATAGAGGGAAAAAGTTTTTTATGAATGGGCAACCGCTAGAATTGGTTAATAATTTTGTCTATCTAGGTATGCACGTAGCAAAAGATATTAAATGGAGCAAGCACATAGAAATGGCTGCCCTGAAATTTAGTCAAATATCGGGAGCCTTAACCAGGGAGCACAAAAAATCTTTTACTAAACCAATAAAACCAGTGCTCCAAGTTTATGAGGCCAAGGCCCTAAGTTCTGCGCTATATGGGGCAGAGCTCTGGGGGTTTGACCAGCTAACTTCTTTGACTGTAGTTGAAAATACATTTTTTCGTAGTATGACTGGTCTTCCCCAGAGTACCCCTTTGGTACCTTTAAGATACGAATTGGGTAGGAAGGCCATTTTGGACATAGCCAAACTTCACCCGGTTTTGTACTGGCAGAGGCTCTGGACCACTCCAGAGCTCTCCCCTTATGCCAAAGGTCTCATGGATGTTATAAAACTAGATGTGTTCCATAAGATCGGATGGTTACGAAACCTCCATGAGACCTTGATAGATTTGGGTATGGAGGGGCTGTGGAGTGACCCAGCGGCTGCTCTGTTCCCTTCAAAGAGAACCTTGAAAATGATATATTGAGAACGAGTCGAACACCATGTATGGAGCAGAGCAAATTCCTCTGGGATGACCGGTTGTTATCTGGAGGCAAAAATCATACCTGCTCTAGAACCATACTGGGACTTGGTTACAAAACCTGGCGATAGGAAACTTTATTTTCAGTTCAGAGCTGGTTCTTTACCACTTAGGTCTCTCACAGGAAGATGGTCTAGTGCTTGTGAGGAATTATGTCCTGCCTGTGGGTTACAAGAAGAATAAACTGCCCATTTTCTGTTTGTTTGCCCTGTACTTGCTACCCCAAGACGAGTATGGCTGACTCCAATGTGCAAGACCTTAGGTACCAGGAGTAGTGCTGCTGCATTAAGAATTTTACGCACTAGCACTTTACCAATTATCTCTATAGCATTAGCTAAATTTTTGGGATGGGCATGGTTTTTAAGGAAAAAAGCCTCTAAGTAAACACTTGAAGTACTCCCATCAGCACATATAAATAAAGGGAGGTGGGTCTTTCCTCTTGCATCACAACATGAATTTCACTAATTGATATCCTTACCTTGTAGCAAAAGTTGTTGTTTTTAACCATGTATTTCTAACATTGTAGTCTTCTGATTTGTTTAATGCTTTTTTAAATTTTTTTAAGTATTTATTGACGGATTTTAATAATTCTATTGGGCACCAGATGTCATGCCTTGTTATATGTTTGTCTTTTATGATCTTTTAAAATCGAATAAAGACTTATGATGATGGTTAATCTTACCTGTGATGCGTGGCACTTAGTAGGGCTGGGGTAGGGTCAAAGAAAAGGAGATGAGAACACGAGGTACAGCAGCACATAAGTGAGCAAAGAAGATGATGAAGCACATGTGATAACCCTGCTTGAGAAGTGGAGGGTTCATAAGAAAAAAAGGAGAGAAGGAGGGAAAACACAATGAGCAGAAGCAGAAGGTACCATAATAGTGAATCTGATAGTATTAAAATGGGGAGCAGAGGTTTTTGAGGTGGAGGAAAGGCAGCAAGAAAGGAAAAGAGACAATTGGCTCATTCATTGTGTACACACCCTGAGTGTGATGGGTATGCCCAGGCATGGGTCCCATGTTCACTGTCACACATGAACCAAGCTATATCTCACTAATGAGGCCCTTGTAGGCCAAAACCGTTCTCTGGTTGGTGCTATTCCCACTGAAAAGGACCTGTTCTGGCAGTTTGGGCTGGACTGTTCCCAAATGAGCAGGACAAAGCTGATTTGTATATGGCATGTCCCTCTCTAGAGTATAACAGAAGGTGAAAAATATTTAAGTGGCCTGTACTCGTGAGTGATCTCTAATGGTTGGGATTAAATCAAGTAATCCTTCCTTCACTTTGTTGATGAATGCAGTAGATTCCCTAAATTTGAGCAGTATGCCCAGATCTGGGTCTTTGCTTACTGTGCCATAGGAGCCAAACCATACTTTATTGACAAGGTCAAATATGACAAAACTGGTTTCAGGATGCTTGTGTTCCCATCTGAAGGGTACCCGGTCTGCCAATTCAGGCTAGGCTTTTCCTATTTGGCAGGACCAAGTCTGAAAAGCATATGGCAGGTCTCTTATGAGAGTGGAATAGTGGGAGAAAAATGATGGACTGGAATGTGGCCCAAGTGATCGTAAGTGGCTCGGATCAATTGAGCCATTTCTTCCATCACGTTGTCGTTTGCTGCAGTAGACATCCATAATGGTTGCCATCCTTGGCCTAACAGTCCCAACCTCGGTATAATGTTATCCATTCTTCACATATTGTGGGCATCATTGGCAAAATGGTAGTGACTCATTGCATAATGGTGACCATATATCTGGTGGTCATCACAGACACAGTGGTGGCCATCCTTGGCCAAGTGACGACCCTGGCAATCTGGTGGCCATTCCGGCATACTTTGGATATTCATGACAAAATTATGGTTTTTCCTGGAATAATCTTGGCATTTAGTGCAGACTCATGACAGTATGGAAATTATTTATTACATCATTGTGGCCATCTTTGACATAATTGGGGTCTTCCTCGGTAAAGCCAATTATTGTTGCCCCTAAAGGCCCTTCCATGACATAGGTTTGTCCTCTCAGAACCTGGTGGCTACCCCAGGCATATGGGTGCCATCCATGGCTGTCAATGGGCATCTCGGGCCTAAGGTGGGCTTTCCTGTTATCTGTTGGCCACCCAAGACAAATGATAGACATCTGTGGCATGTGATGTGATACAAGGTAACACAAGACAACATCAACTTATGTGGGGCACCAGCAAATATAGAAACGTGGGTTGTGCAGAAGTAAGGGGTAGGTGACATTAGGAAATGTTGCACTCCATGGAAACGGTTAGGTTTCCAAACCTTGTCCGATTCACAAGAGGGGTGAGAAGTTACCAGGAAATCATAACAACGGTGATGTCCTACTCAGGACATTCGATGGGCAGGAGGTTCTGTAGCAGGGAATTCTAATCACAAAGATTTTGCTTCATCTGATGAGTTGCACCCGGATTGGCAAGCCTGCAACAGTACTCCCCAAAAGCAGTATAGCAGATGTTGTGCAGAAACTCTAGTTTTCTCACATTTTTCATAATGTTCACTGATACATCAAGTGTAGATACTGCAAAACTTTTCTTTAAACATAGGGTTCATACGTTTGGTACTCACAAGGAAGGAACAGTCTCTGTGGGGATGTATGTTTTGCTGCTTTAGATCCTGTGGTCAAATAGCCAACAGGCTCAGACAACCTCTAGAGGCTCCTTCAGTGGGAAGAGCATGCATCAAAGTACATCATGTGTGCCTCACACTTACTGGCAAGCCTGCATTGTGCGAACGTCCATTGAAATAATGATTTCCTTCCTCAGCCCGCATCACTAAGTAAGCAAGGGAAGGCTGTAGGAGTGGTTGAGGTGTTGGGTGGGGGACATCTTGAGTGACAGCAGGACTTGCTGTAAGGGCGGGAGATTGACAACAGTGGTTTGTGCCTTTGGGGAACAATTGATTGCAGAGGGACGTTGATTGAGGGGATAGAT
Organism: Triturus cristatus; assembly: GCF_964204655.1. Taxonomy (NCBI): domain Eukaryota; kingdom Metazoa; phylum Chordata; class Amphibia; order Caudata; family Salamandridae; genus Triturus; species Triturus cristatus. The sequence continues at coordinate 629,336,298 of NC_140590.1, read as the reverse complement.
CACTGTGGTAGCAGTGGACCAAGCCTTGTTGGGTCACGGGTGGAGAGGTAAAAAGGACAGGCAGCAGGACTTTCACTTGGAAGGACTGGGGTACAGAGCCATTTACCGTCATCAGGACCTTGGGCCCAATTCACAGAACTAACTTAAGACAAAATCCTAAACTTACTACCATTTTGGTATTCACAGAAGGCACTTACTCATTTTGGTATTCACAGAAGGCACTTACTCATTTCGGTATTCACAGAAGTTAGGAATCCTAACTTTAGGACTCCTAAATGCCTTCTGTTAATACCGAAAGCCTTAAAATTAGGATTTTTCTCAGTTTAGTAGTAGTAAAGTTAGGAGTCCTAACTTTAGGACACCTAAACTGAGAAAAATCCTAATTTTAAGACTTTCGGTATTCACAGAAGGCATTTAGGAGTCCTAAAGTTAGGACTCCTAACTTCTGTGAATACCGAAGTGAGTAAGTGTCTTCTGTGAATACCAAAATGAGTAAGTGCCTTCTGTGAATACGAAAATTTTAGTAAGTTTAGGATTTTGTCTTAAGTTAGTTCTGTGAATCGGGCCCCTTGTCTTTTTGGGGGTGGGGTCAGCATAATGAGTTTCTTGAGAGACTTGGTTTTACTTTTCTGTTGATCCTTGTGTAAATTAAATAACTTATTTCTGCTGCAAAGGCCTTCCAACACCAGCTATCATGTTTTCTAAATTGCAGGGAGCTCTGCAGTTTAAAAAAAATCCTACACAAAGTTGATAGTTTTAGGACTTTAAGACTACACACTTCGGGCCCAATTCACAGAACTAACTTAAGACAAAATCCTAAACTTACTACCATTTTGGTATTCACAGAAGGCACTTACTCATTTTGGTATTCACAGAAGGCACTGACTCATTTCGGTATTCACAGAAGTTAGGAGTCCTAACTTTAGGACTCCTAAATACCTTCTGTGAATACCGAAAGTCTTAAAATTAGGATTTTTCTCAGTTTAGTAGTAGTATAGTTAGGACTCCTAACTTTAGGACTCCTAAATGCCTTCTGTGAATACCGAAAGTCTTAAAATTAGGATTTTTCTCAATTTAGCAGTAGTAAAGTTAGGACGCCTAACTTTAGGACTCCTAAATGCCTTCTGTGAATACCAAAAGCCTTAACATTTGGATTTTTCTCAGTTTAGTAGTAGAATAGTTAGGACTCCTAACTTTAGGACTCCTGAATGCCTTCTGTGAATACCGAAAGTCTTAAAATTAGGATTTTTCTCAATTTAGTAGTAGTAAAGTTAGGACTCCTAACTTTAGGACTCCTAAATGCCTTCTGTTAATACCGAAAGCCTTAAAATTAGGATTTTTCTCAGTTTAGTAGTAGTAAAGTTAGGAGTCCTAACTTTAGGACTCCTAAACTGAGAAAAATCCTAATTTTAAGACTTTCGGTATTCGCAGGAGGCATTTAGGAGTCCTAAAGTTAGGACTCCTAACTTCTGTGAATACCGAAGTGAGTAAGTGTCTTCTGTGAATACCAAAATGAGTAAGTGCCTTCTGTGAATACGAAAATGGTAGTAAGTTTAGGATTTTGTCTTAAGTTAGTTCTGTGAATCGGGCCCCTTGTCTTTTTGGGGGTGGGGTCAGCATAATGAGTTTCTTGAGAGACTTGGTTTTACTTTTCTGTTGATCCTTGTGTAAATTAAATAACTTATTTCTGCTGCAAAGGCCTTCCAACACCAGCTATCATGTTTTCTAAATTGCAGGGAGCTCTGCAGTTTAAAAAAAATCCTACACAAAGTTGATAGTCTTAGGACTTTAAGACTACACACTTCATGAGCTTAGCACTCTGTATAAAACTTTAAAATCTTTCAAAAATTGCATGACAAAAAACACACAAAACTATATCTTATGGCTTGAGATCTGAGAAAAACATATTTACTCTGAGAATTAGCAGGCAAAAATGTTTTTCACAGGAAAAGAATTCAGTAAAACCTTTTTTTATGCAAAATGTTTACTTGCGGTGAAGTTTTGCTAAATTTTAGAATATTCTGCATCCTTTACAAAATGTAGATGTGAAACTACACAACTTTGTAGGCAAAATTTAATTTTCACCCTCCAGGAATGTGTACTAAATGAATATGGCAAGCTGATATTTTTCTGAAACATAAAGCTGCTTTTATGCCCATCAAAACTGCAGGCTGGTCATGATGAGTGTGCTCTGCAGTGGGTGACAGGGAGTGTTGAGTCTAAGGAGTATTTGGTCAAGGCACTAAAAGATGCTTCTAGTCCAGCAAACAAGTATCAGTTAAGTTCATTTTTTGGCTACTACGTGTGTTCGATGCTTTGCAGAGAAGACATCTGTACTATATGAGCTATTGATGAATAAATTGAAGTTTTTTTGGAGTGAGGAGCCCTTGAAAGTGCTTCAAAAAGTGAAAACGATTACTTGCCTACCAGTTAGTGATGATGGTATGGATGGAAAGAGTGAGTAAGAAAATAAAGACTTTGATCATGAACAATGTGTGGTAATTCAGCTGAATGTGATCATAAGAATGGATACAGGATTTTGCAAAAAGATCATGGACCTGCTGTACTAAAACTGGTCGCAAAAACTGGTCGCAAAAACTGGTTGCAATTTGCAACCAGTATTTTTGTGACCGGTAAAGAACCTTGTAAGCGCATGTATTTCTTAATAGGTGGTCGATAAATTCTGATTCAGAATAGGTCGCAATCCGACCTAACTCATTATTATTCATGAGGTAGGTGGCAATTTGTGACTCACTCCGACTGGTGGATATCACAGGAATGGTGGGCTGCTAAGGTCAACAGACTACCAAATCTGTGATTGCTTTCAAATAAAGCAAATGTTAAAGGAGACAGGGCTTTGTTTAAAAATAAATGTTTTCTTTAATTCGAAAGCTTGTTTAAGAGTTGTCAGTGGTCCTCTGATCCTCTGCCTACTCACAAACCAACTTTCTTTTTTACATTCACAAAGGAGAAGATATCCCAAGGGGATTCCTTCCCTTTGTGAATGGCTTACCACCCCTGCTCAGGAGTCAGTCATTTGTCAATGCCAGTTTTCTGTTGCAGAACATTGATACATCTCATACCGAGTCACTATTGGAAGGGACGCCAACAACAACACATCCTTTACAAATGGAGATTCGGTATGGAGTTGCAAACCCTTTTTTAGGAGTCGGTAAAAGTTATTGACTCCTAAAATGAATTTAGTGCATAGTAAAAATTGTTTTTACAGTCACACACAGCGAGACAGACTGTTTGCGACCGTAAAAACGTTTGGTACATCTGGCCCAAGTTCTGACTAAAGTGGTTAAAATAATAAGGAAGGGTGGCGATGCATGAAAAAATGTTGACATGGAGGAGGTTGCACTTTGTCACATTGTCATTAAACTAACTATGGGGAGCAGAGCAGAGAGATGCGTATGTCTATTGGTCGTATGTCAGAGATGCAGGCGGACAGATTTAGAATTGTGTTATAAAGTGTGCGAGTGAGCCATGAAACACTATATTAGATAGGAGTTTTTGAAGGCTGGCTAGATTTTTAAGGTATTGTGTGCTATAAGAGGCCCGTAGAAGCACTGCATGGTTCTGGGTGTTTGTTAGTATTGGACATAGCTGGTCTTTTCAGATTCCTCGGTGGTATGCCAAACTATACCACAGTGAGGATTGATTACCATTCGCCTATTTGATCCAAGGTGGTTATATATTCAAGCAGGAATGCTTTCCTGCAGATTTATTCACAGACAACAAGACTCAGATGGTCTAATTGGAAAATATCTGGATTTGATTCATGTGAAATGTGGGAACTTCTTCACACCATGCTAAAAGAAAAACTCTGGTCAAGTGCTAGAGTACAATTATGAAGGATAGTTTAGAGCTGGAATAGTTGACAAGGTGAATTAAAATGAGACATTTAGGAACCATTTGTGAATGGGGCACACTACTCCACTTGCCAATAAAGGTTTAGGACTGCTTGTTCTCTAGCAGTAGGGTATGTTGTACCAGGATGAACTGAGAATGAATGAATCGTTGACAGCTTCAGGAAGAAAGATTGTATGAAGTGTGCACAGACAGACTAAAAGTACTAGTTAGTTGTAAGGGTGTTGGAAAGAAGATGGTCAGAGTGGTAAGATTGAAGATTTGGTGTCAGTATAAAAATCTAGTTTGATTCATAACGGTAAAAAATGGTTTTTCCTATTGCAAAATGTTAGTGGAGCTAAAATATACTGTTGTTATGTTTAGATGATTATAGAGCCTGGAGCACAATTAAATCGTTAGTGGTTCCTGATATGGGGAGAAGACGGCACATAGAAAGACTGGGTGGAAGAAATAGATTAGCACATCGAAAAGCTCTTAAGTCCCAATTTCTTCTCCCAGAACAAATAACTACCAGATATAAGGCTTTATCCACCCACTACAAAGGTTCAAACAGAGTCCAAGCCCCTTCCTTTGAACACCCTTATGCTTGAAGGTTCAACCTTTCAAGCTCAAATCCCCTAGCTGGATAGGGGAGGGGGCTGACTTATCAAGGTTCAGAGCCAGCAGAGGTGAAGGATCTAGAGGGAGAACCGAATGAGGAGCAACTGAAAGCTGGAGGAGAAGAGGAAACCAATTCCAAGTAGAACCTCCACATGATCCACCAGGATTTTATGAAGTACCCTCAAAATAAGGGGTAATTGGACCAGTTGGAGGCCCCCTTGACCGACGAGGAGCTGGGTGTGGCGCTGGGGGAGCTCAACCCAGGCAAGGCCACGGGACCCAACGGGTTTCCCTGCGAATTCTTCCACCGGTATCGCACGCAAGTGGTCCCGTACTATCGGGCAGTAGTTGAGGAGGCCAGAGATACGGGGGTGCTCCCAGCGGACTGGAGACACGCGGAAATTGTGGTTTTCTATAAGCCGGGTCGACCCCCGGACCAACATGCCTCCTATTGCCCCATATCCCTTTTAAATGTGGAGGCTAAAATATTGGCGAAAGCATTGGTGAACCGTCTCTTGCCACATATCACCACCTTAGTACATCCAGACCAAGCGGGATTCATGCCCCAGCGGGTAACCAGACATAACATACGGAGGGCGCAGGTGGCGGTAGCGGCCATACAAAAGACGGGACAGCCGGCGACTTTGCTACTGGCGGACATGGATAGAGCGTTTGACTCCCTTAGCTGGGTTCATTTATTCGCATTGCTCCGTAGACTCAATCTGGGTCCCCGGTTTCTTTCTTACATAACACTCCTTTACACGGAGCTCACGGCGGCGGTGCCAGTAGCGGGGGCGACCTCTCCTACTTTCTCCTTGGGACGCGGAACGAGGCAGGGGTGCCCCTTGTCCCCATATCTTTTCGCTCTTGCTATGGAGCCGTTGGCTAGGTGGATGTGCATGGACGCACAGGTTCGGGGATTTGAATGGGCCACGGGTCTGTCCGATCGGATTGCGTTATATGCAGACGATGTTCTCCTTTTTCTTACGGATGTGGAAAGGACTGGGCCACGGCTCCTGCGCATCATGCAGGTTTTTGGGGAAACGTCAGGCTTGTATATGAACCCTCGCAAGTCCACCTTGTGGGCGCTGGGAGAGTGCACGAAAATGGGGGGGTGGGCTTCTTCAGTTCAGTCGGCGGTGGGGGGACTGAAGTATTTGGGGGTGTTCTTGACGGATGTGCCAGGGGTGTCCTGGGAGCGGAATGTGGCCCCAGTATGGGAGCGCGTCCGCTCCGATATTAAAATCTGGTCTCGTATGCCTTTGACTCTGTATGGGCGATCGACAATATTTAAAATGGTGGCGCTCCCTTGGCTCCTATATCAGCTACAGAACCACTCGTACAAGATTCAGCCCAGTTGGTTCAGATAGGTGAACTCGGTGCTAGGGCAATTCCTGTAGGATGGGGTTAAGGTGCGCGTGGCTATACGGACGTGTTTCCTGTCCACCTACTGTGGAGGGCTGGCGACCTCGGATATTCTATCATACTATCAAGCTTCACATCTTCTCGTCCTTAACGAATGGTGGTATGGGGACAGGGGAGACCCGGCGTATGCGCTGGAACGGCAGCTTATGGGATGCCACACGCTGCATACGCTCCTCTACTCGGCGTCATTGAGGGGTGCGCTGCCCCCGGTCACACAAGTAGTGTTTCAAATCTGGAGGCAGGCCTTGCGCCGTATGGGATGGTGGCAGACCTTGACTCGGGAGACCCCCCTGTGGCACAATGGGCGTTTACCCCACTTGCCGGCATTACGAGGGTTTAAGGGTTGGGATGACATTGGCATCTCCATGCTGGGCGATGTAATGAGAGAGACGACACTTAAATCTTTCCATGAGCTACAGAGGGAATTCCATATGCCACGCGAGCAATTTTTTAGATATCTCCAGCTCCGGCACGCCCTGTCGCCCGAACTGGTGGGACTGGAATCGCTTCCCGACTTCAGCCCACTGGAGGCGAAAGTCTTCATGGAGGATCTATCGGATAAAAAAATATCCAGGTTTTATCAAACTTCGGGGGGACTGGGAGGCAGATGTGGGTGCTCTGGAGGAGGAGGATTGGAGGGAGGCGCTGGCCGCCCCGCGAGGCGCTGCTATAGCCATGAGGCTTCGGTTGGTTAAATTTAAATACCTGCACAGGGTGTACTTCACGAGGGCGCGGCAGTGGCGGGCGGGGCTGGTTGCATCCCCGGAGTGTCTGAGGTGTGGCAGGGAAGAGGGCACATTCTTCCACACTATGTGGCAGTGCGCATCCCTTGATCGATTCTGGAGGGGAGTGTTGGCGTGCCTCTCGGAGGTATTGGGGTGGGAGCTCCCCCGCTCACCACGGCTGGCTCTACTTCATGTTATGGAGGATATAGGGGGCAATATATACAAACGTCATCTTCTGTTGTTGGGACTTACCCTGGCCAAGCGGGATATTGCAAGGGAGTGGAAGGCGGCACGAGCCCCTTCCATGATGAGATGGAAGAACAGCCTGGACTTCTGTATGGGGCTGGAGCAGCCCGTTTTCGAGGCCAGGGGGTGCCCACGCAAGCACGATAAGATCTGGAAACGATGGGCAGATTACCGTGGAATCGGGCTGGAACCCCCCGTAGAGAGGGAGATCAATCCATAGGGGCAGCCGTACACGGACGTTGGTGGTCATGGGGGGGCAGCGCGGGGGAGCGTACGCTGAGAGGGGAGAGCGGGATGGACGGAAGGGGGAGAGTAGGACTAGTTGTAGGAAGTGCGATCTTTGAGGGTTAGGGGGTAGGGGGGAGTTGGGACGGGAGTTGTTTTTTTTTTTAATATACAATTGTCTTTTGCCTGTATGTACATGTATGAAGGATATGGCAGACGTCTCTGGGTTACAGGGCTCTGCATGGTGATGGCTATATTGTCATAATAAAATTTGTTTAAAAAAAAAAAATAAGGGGTAATTGTGCAAATACACATAGCACTCTTTGGGCCCCACAGTATGTATCTATTGCCTAAGTAGTTGATGAGGGATTGGGGCTACAAAACACTGAAAGCTGAGTATTCTCCTTCTAGGCAAATAGGTCATTGTCCTGGGCATCGGAATCTCAGAGTTATCTGATGACAAACCTCTGGATGAAGTAACAGGGATGTTGATGGAGAAAACAAGGGACTCAGATGGTCTGCAAGCAAGTTCCCCTTCCCCGTAAGATAGACTGCATATAGACGGAAAGATGCATCTCTGCCTAAACCTTGTGAGTCAAGAAACTTTTGGAGAAGAGCCTGCCCCCGATGATTGATATAACCCCTGACTGCCTGATTGTGCGTATCATGACAGAATGATTTAACACATCTGGGGCCAGCTACAAGAGGGTTGATAGACAGCTTTTAATTTCTTCCAATTGGATGACTTTGAGAATTGCTGAGGATCACACATGCTTGTCCTCCAGATTATTGCTCCCAACCTTTCACACAGGTATTTGACATAATCCCCTTCAGAGATGGATGAAGAAAGGGGGTTTTCCCTGGTCCAGGAGTATGACCTAAGCCACCACTACAGATCCTGACTTACCTGATAAAGAATAGGCAATGGAAGACTGTAGTCCTCAGAAAGAGGAACCCTTTGCATCAACAAGGGATGGACTATGGGATAAAAGTGAGCCTGCGCCCATCGGCAATGGATATGGCCAAAACCTTGTCCCTTTGCACCACCAACCTCTCTTGGCAGATGCTTGTCACTTTTCCATGAGATTTCTCAGATGTGGCTGTAACTTGGTAGAAAAATATTCCCCACTGCTGTGTTGAACCTGACACCAGGGAATTGAATTATCTTTGTCGGGATGGGTTGGATTTCTCCATGTTCAACAGGAAACTAAATCTGGTCAGTGTCTTTGAGAAGAACTGGAAGTCTGCTGATATCTTAGAAAAAGCACAAACATTTCTATGAGTCACTCGACCAGATAAAGAAACATGCCCTCCAAATTAATGTTTACCCAGCACTAGAGCTAGCAATTTCGTGAAGGTACTTTGGGCTGAGGCCAGGCCAAATGGCAGCACTTGGAACTGGAGGTGATTGTTCTGAAAACAGAACCTAAGAAATCTCTGAGACTGCTTCTGAATTAAGACATGCAGGTAAGTGTCTCTTAGGTCAATTGAAGTCAGGTAGTCATCACTCTTCAGGAGAGGAATCATTGAATCTAAGGTCAACATCATGAATCTTTGCTAAGGAATGTAAACGTTCATATCCTTGAGGTCCAGGACTGGTATGTAAGCTCAGGATGTCTTCTGAACCAAGAACAGCACTGAATACAACCCTTTGCCTTTCTCAGCCTCTAGAATTGGAATGCTCACTGCTTTTCTGAGATCTTGTATACCCTGCAAGAGAGCTGTCTGGCTGTATCTCGGTAGAGGAGTTCCACTGAAAAAGTCTAAAGAATGGTTGGAAAAATCCACTCAATAGCGATTCTGGACATCTACCTGTTATCGTCTGTTGCCAGTTGCTTGAGAAGAATTTCAACCAGCCTCCTAACTGAGCAGGAGTTGGAAACTGATTTTCATGCTTTGGTCGGTGGTGCTAGAGTGGCAGCAGAAGCAGGCTGGAACAAGGATTTAACCTCCAGGGCCCCCCTGGTACAGCCCGTGTATTGAAAACGTTGCACAGTCCTAGATGTAGCAGCTGGGCCAAAAGCTCTTGTAAATACAAAAGCTCTTCCCCTAGTAGTCTATCTAATAAGGATCAACTGTTTCCTGTCCTCTGACACTTTTTAACTATTAATTCTAGTTGTTGACCAAAGAGTTTGAAACTGGAAAAAGGAACATCTATGAGGATGCTGTCTTATGTGGAGTCTGCTTCCAAGGAGTGCATCCGAAGGTGTCTTCTTCCAGCAATTGATGCTCCAGAAGATGCTGCCACAGCATCCGTTCCGCCAAAGATACATCAGTGAGGAATTTAACCTGTTGATCCATAATTGAAAGAGTATCCACTCCATTGCCTACAGGCAGCATTTGATCGGCTGGAGACTTAATATCCTTCAGCATGGACTGAATAAGCATGGTCGACATACGCACCTATTCTTATATAAAAGTTTGAAGCTGCATAAGGTCTCTTTGTGGTTACGTGGACTTTCTTTACCATTGCGTGCGCAGGAATTGTCTCTTGTCTGGAAATAATACTCCCTTAGCAGGAAAATCCCACCGTCAGGGAGTCACCCTTAGCTACTGGCGTACACTCCTCCGCAAAACTTATTCAAAAGGTAACATTTTGCAAGAAATCTGAAGAAAGCGTTTTTCTAAACTTTTTTCATTTATGATGTATGACTTTTCCGACAGAAGAATGTTGAGGAAGGATGCCATGCTCTTTGCTATGATATTGACTGAAATATTCCTCTTTGACAGCAAAGGCATGGCCAAATTGTCGCTCACGAGTTGAACAACTTCAGGTAACTCTGGACCTTGTAAAAGAACTCCCATGGATCTCTTCCTCCTCATTGTCTTCCCCAATGTCTACTTCAGGGATTATGACCCTGGGTGTCCTTGGTGGAAAACGTCCGTTTTCCGGTTGCAAAAGCCACTTCCATAGCGGACTGAATTATCTTGTGTTTTGATTCCTTGGTAATTCTTCCCCCAGAAGCAGGCTCTGCTACTGCCTCATCAGCATCAGCATCAGAATCTAAATTCTTTTAGAGGGCCACTTACTCGGGTCCTGCAAAAAAAACTCCAAGTCGCTCATGACTGCACGGGGCAGGTCATCCTAGAATGCCTGCTCCCAGTGCTGCGGCCCGTACTGTGGCGCCAAACATCACAGGGGATGAGCCCACAATGTAAATGCTGCATATGCTCACTCAACTATGCACCGCCAAATATAGAAACTTCACATAGATTTTAAAAAGTAGGGACTTAGTGTAGGAAAGTGCCCCTTTTTGCATGGTAACCCCCTTTTTGCCAGATACTTGATGCTAACTTGATTGAGTGTGTCCTGCTAACCACGCCCCAGCACCTGTGTTCATTCCCAAAACCGTACCTTTGTTTCCACAATTGGAACACCTCTGGGCCACATATAAGTCGCTGGTAAAATGTAGCCTCTTTACCAAGGGCCTTGTGAACAGAGAGGGCCTTTGAGGGTTGCAGCATGTATTATGCCACCCTCAGAGACCCCTCACCTTAACACCCCCACCCTGCCATTGCAAGCTGCATGTTTTGGTTCCACACTGAAGAGTCGACATGGCACACAGGGATGTGTGCCATGCCCACCACCACTGCCTGTGGCACTCTAGCAGGCCTCATGGCCCAAAGGCAGGGTGCACCATATTAAAGGTGAGGGCATAGCTGCATGAGCAATATGCCCCTACAGTGTCTGTGCCATTTACAGATATTGTAAGTGCAGTGAAGCCATTTTGAGTTCATGGACTGGGAGTTTGTCAACACGAACTCCACAGCTCCATGATGGCTTTAGTGAAGACTGAAAAGTTTGGTATCAAACTTCTCAGCATAATAAACCCACACTGAAGCCAGTGATAGATTTAATATTATATGAACTCAGAGGGCATCTTAGAAATTCCCCCTGAAAAACAACCAAATTTTTGTGGATTGGCTGAATGGTCCCTACCAGTCAGCCACCACCAGACAGGTTTCTGACCTGATGGGATTGAAAGCCTTTGTGTTGTCAGAGGTCAGAAACAAAGCCTTCTCTGGATGAAGGTGCTTCACACCCTTCTCCCTTCCTCCCCATCAGGAACAGCAACACTTGGTAGTGAGCCTCAAAGGCTATCATCTTGTGATGTACTGATTTGGGCAGCTCCAACCAGTGGGGATGCCGTCCCCCTGTCCAAGCCCCACTCGTGGTGGCAGGACAGGTGGGAAAACTAGTAAGCAGAGTCCAACTTAGCATGGCACACCCCTAGGGTCACAAGGAGGTGAGGGAACCCTTCTTTTAAAAATTCAGCATCTTCTTGAATTGGAGAATTAGGCCCTATAGTAACAGGGATGTGCCCTCTCTCAAAAAGGAGTGGGCACCCAAAAGGTGTAGTCACTCTAGGGGACAATAGCCATTGGCTACTTCCCCCAGACCTCAGTAACACCCTTTTTTATTTAAGGGCTCCCCTGAACCTTGCTCCTCAGATTTGATGGACCAACGAAAAAGACGGAAGCTGCCGTACCAGGAACTAAACCACTGCAGACAGAACCCAGCAAGAACCCAGCTACCTATAGCCGATTGGACAACTGGACCTGCTGACCTTCCAGAAACCCTGCCAGTCCTCCAAAATACCCCAGAGCCCTTCCAGCCTTCACCCAATCTCCCAGAACCTCCCTTTGTGTTATAGATGCTAGTCCCCGGCATCCGCCGGTACCAGAACCGCAGTGACTGAGGACCGACCCTTGTGTCGACGCGACTCACTACTGCAAAAAGAACCCGTAGACATCAAGGGTAGAGGACTGACACTTGTGTCGACACGACTGCCCTACCAAAAGAAAGCCCTGCAGCTGGATGGCCTCCGCAACCTAGAGGAATCATTTCGACCCAAGCTGTTCCCAGCTCCGTTCCCCAGAGCCTGTACCCTTCTTCAAGTGGCACTGTCAGCCTCTTCCTGCCCCGCTAGTTCAACCGCGGCATCTCCATACCCATGACTGAGACTGCTGGACTGGGGGTGCCTCCCTTCAACCTACAGTGACTCGCTGATGATGATCGCAATGGTACAGGAGTTGACAGCCTACTGACTTCCATTCATTCCCATTACTCTCCGTGGACGGCAAGAGCAAACTTCATTGCCAGTATCAATCACTGCGGCGTAAAAAATGAACTCTGCACTCCTTCAGGTACCCCCAGTCTCTATTGACCAGCCTTGGCTCAGTGAACTCTGCACCCGGCAGTCCCAGTGCCGCTGCTGATGCAGTGCCTATCTTAAACTGACCCTTGCCCAGGGCTGGTCGAAACCTCAGAAGATTGGAAAAGTAAATTGTGTACTTACCTGCTGATGCATAACTCTGTTTTCCTTCCTTAGGATTGCATTGCATTCTATCTTATGCATACAACTGTCTATCATTTTCAAGTACTAAATGTTACTGTTTCGGATTGACAATACCAAAGTATTTACAAGACCATAAAGCATTTTTACTGCCTTTTTGAAAGTATTCAACTTGGTTACCAAAATAAAGTAATTAAAGTAATATTTTTGCAAACCATTAGTCTGGAGTCATTGAGTGTGTGTTCCTGTAGTGTATGAGTGTGTACACCAAATACATTCACACTTCCCTCTGATAAGCCTAACTGCTCAGCCCAGCTGTCACTAAATTGAAAGTAAGGTATTATTTGCTTTAACCTTTGCCGTACCTGTGGGGACTCACTGGACGCTGTGCACACTATACCTCTTTTGGGTATAGTATATAAAGAACCAGCTTCTTACACTTATCAATCCTCCATAGGAGCCTTTGTGCTATAAATTGAAAAGCAGGAAGTAATGTTTAGTCATTTACTCTACTTACGTGTCATAGAGGAAGAGGAAGTTGGCCATATTTGTAGTTTCTGGTTTTTATTTTTTAAGATCGGAAAACTATTTCAGTGTCCCGAGATGCCAACTGACAGATTAAGGACTGGGATGAGGAAGATGGATGAGGAGTTCATTTCCTTTAATATTGTTGAGTGTGTTAGAGCTGTAAAAGGTACTGGGTAGCTTTACTGCCAGATTCCTAAACCTGTAAGATTCCTGTTACTCACTGGCTAACTCTCCTGCCATATATCTGGGTATGAAAGATTTGCTTAAACTTTGGGGTAACTTTGCTGTGAGAGGCTGGGTCTGTGATCTGACAACCTGAAGGAGAATTTGTTTTCGCATGCCTTATCATGTAAGATGTGTGGATGTATGACGTTACAACGCAATCAACAATAAATTCCTAGGCAATGGTAAGCTTGTCAAACATTATACTATGACAAAATAAGTAATAATTAAACGTAAACTCAGTGTAAGAACCAAAAAAGAAGGAATGCAATAAAAAGATTTTTTAATTTCAATTAATTGAGTTCCATTACATCGCATTATACCATTACAACGCATACCATTACAACGCATGCCATTACATCTCATGTAAGGTAAGTGTTGGATAGTGTAGGGGTAAAAATTACTATTCTATCTCCAGTGAGTGCAACAGTAGGGTAAGTGTTGGATAGTGTAGGGGTAAAAATTAATATTCTAACTCCAGTGAGTGCAACAGTAGAGTAAGTGTTGGATAGTGTAAGGGTACTATGTGTTGTAATGGTATGCGTTGGAATGATTCGCAACGTAATGCCTGTGTTGTAGTGACATGCATTGTAATGACATGCGTTGTAGTGACATGCGATATAATGGCTGCATTGTAATGACATGCGATGTAAAGGATGTTGCGATGTAATGACTGCGTTGTAAAGGTTGTTTCCCAAAATGTGTATCCCAAGGGATAACGCAGCTATCCAAACTCTTGCCTTGTAACCAGATGGATAGCTAATATGTCTGAGAACTTAGCTTTTAACATTAAGGGGCAGCTATGTTGTCAGAATCCTGGTAGTTCTCATGGAGACCCCCAGGAAATGGGAAATGCCAGGGAGCCCCCGGGACTGGGGGCACCAAGCGCCATGGAGATTCCTTGAAGTGCCTTGTCAGGGGTTCCAAAGCATCTTCTGATGAAAAAGAAAGTCCATGAGATTCCCTTGACAGTAATGCGCATGAAGCCCCATGAAAAGAGAAATGGCGAGCCGCACCACTAACCTGCTATTCTCCTTCCTCCTTGCTAGTCCATGTGCATGGTGAGCGGTACGAAGTGTTGCAAGAGGGGTACGAAGTTCCTCTGTATTTGTGGGTTTGAGAAGTTAGGAGCATGAACTGGTAGTAGGGTCACTGGGGAACCACTAATGTGTGCAGGAAGGAGAGGGAATTCTCCTTGTTGGAACTAGGGCTCTCACACACCCAGCGAAGCTAAGTGTCATGCTTCATCATTTGAGCCTGCCCCTCGTCAGGTCGACGCTGCAATACCTGACGGGCACGAGGAAATGGGAAATGCCAGGGAGCCCCCGGGACTGGGGGCACCAAGCGCCATGGAGATTCCTTGAAGTGCCTTGTCAGGGGTTCCAAAGCATCTTCTGATGAAAAAGAAAGTCCATGAGATTCCCTTGACAGTAATGCGCATGAAGCCCCATGAAAAGAGAAATGGCGAGCCGCACCACTAACCTGCTATTCTCCTTCCTCCTTGCTAGTCCATGTGCATGGTGAGCGGTACGAAGTGTTGCAAGAGGGGTACGAAGTTCCTCTGTATTTGTGGGTTTGAGAAGTTAGGAGCATGAACTGGTAGTAGGGTCACTGGGGAACCACTAATGTGTGCAGGAAGGAGAGGGAATTCTCCTTGTTGGAACTAGGGCTCTCACACACCCAGCGAAGCTAAGTGTCATGCTTCATCATTTGAGCCTGCCCCTCGTCAGGTCGACGCTGCAATACCTGACGGGCACGAGGAACCGGGGCTCTTTATCGGGGATCTTTTGTCCCTGCCGGTGGGTGCAGTGGGGGTGAGGGGCCTAGTGTGTGTAGAAGTAGGGAAAATGTGAGTTAAAATAGGTCAGTTAGTCCTATCCGAACTTTATTATAAAGGTAAACTGCCTAATTAAAAGGTGGAGAGAGGCCAAACCTAGTCGTGAGGTGTCTAGTGGTGAGAGCCCTGCTCTCAAATGATCAACATGTTTCGTGTCTCAAAAGTCAAAAAATTATCAGGACACTTCTTCAGGATCAACGTTATACTATCTACACTACAAGGTAAGTGTAAAACTACATACCCTGTACTTTCATAGTAGACCTGAATGTGGAACAAAAAAGGGGTAAGGGATTCTGTTAAAACCACACATTAATGAATACATCATTTCAAATTAACCATTATTGTCCAGTAAACTGGTGCTCGTGGAAAGGATCTTGTATTAGGTGCTCTGTCACACAGAATCATAGTGAGTGATGAGTATTACACAAGGTATCTTAAATATTGAAAACATACTTTGAAAGTATCACCCATTCTTAAGGTTGAAGAACTATATTATTAAAAACAATGAAAATTGTTAATCAGGACATAACAGGACTCACCTAAACTGTCCGCAAAATTTATATGCTACAGTAGCCAGCGGTTTAAAGGACACCGATTGGGTCCTAATTGGGGAAAGAGAAAGGGAAGAGGGAGCAGCAATTGCACTCCAGTTAAAATGCCACCAGTATTGGCCATAAGTGGCAGCTCAAGTATCATAAATCAGGGGGTAAATGTACAACAAGGTGAGGTCATCCAAATGGTGGCCTCGCACCACCGAAGTAATAACCAAATGCCGTGGGTCACGGGCAGCGCCGAACCACCGCCTCCAGTGTGCACCACCGCACCACCTCCAGCGAAGCCAGAGTGTGTCATGCCAGTACACCACAGTCGGAGCAGCCCAACGTACCCGCTAACCCAGTGTGCCATGGGTTGCCATCTCAGTGGGTAAACCTGGAAATGGAACGAGCCCAGAGCTTCTGTAACTCACCTCCGGATGAAGAATACAATTCAGGAAACTCACCAGCGGGTGGTACTCTCGCAGGCGTTTGACCTACCTTGCCGCCGACACCGGGATGGTAGAGGTACGTCGGCGGCGGGTCTTGAAGTAGTACTAAGCCGGTCGTGTAATAGGTCACGTGTGTGAACAGAACCGGGGAAATGGAAAAAGGACAGTGTCCATAGGTTAGGACTGATGCCGGGGTGGCGGCCATCTTGTAGAGGGGTTTGTTCGTAGTGCACATGGGTAGTGTTGGGTACAGTAAGTCTCCACTGATGTCATAGAGGCTAGCCTGTTGATGGCTAAACTGGATAATAGGCACCACTGGCTTGTGTGAATTAAGTGGTAAACTATTACCTTAGTCATCAGCGGTAAACGCCAACTCGTACATCTTGGTATTACGAGTGGCAATAATATTCTGATTTTAATGTAGTGAACAGTGAAGCAATAATTTCACTGAGTAAATGTTTAAGGGACTAAGATGGTAGCAGTAATTTTCACTGCGTAAGTATCTACGAGACTAAGATGGTAACAGTGTCCAGTAGAGAGATAACAAAGCCTTAGTGAACATGGTGCCAATGAGATAGTTCAACAGTTATATAGAATGAAGGAGTGAGTCATATGGTGCAGTGGTATGTATCTCAAGGGACCAAGAACCCCGGTATATACAATGATGTAGTCAGAGATGTGTATTATCCAGGCAGTTACATGTAGCTCAGTTCAATGATTCCCAAGGAATGTCATCGTTGAGGCCAGTGGTGTGTGTGGACAGTCTGTGCACACATCTTTGTTCAATTCTGGACAATGCAGCTTTAGTGATAACTTGGAAATCTTCCAGTATCTTCCAGCATAGATCATCAGGACAGTGTGGAGTATCTTTGTAGTGAGTGTACATTTTTGTCGTGACTCTTTGACAACGGATGTTGCTTCTGTGTTCAGCAATTCTTTTAATGGGACGCATGGTCAAGCCTAAGTACTTCATTCCGCATGGGCACTCGAGCATGTAAATTACTGTGTTTCTTTTGAGTCCATTTAAAGTTCGGTTGCAGTGATCATATCTAAATGCCTCAACTCTCTTTCCTCTTCCTCTCTTTCCATACTGGGGGTGGATAATCTGCTCCTTAGTATAGGAACCAACACAGGTGCCCTCACGCTGCTCCTCCTCTATCGGCCACCATATCCCATGACCACCTTTGCCACTGTGTTGAGCGAACATCTGTCCTCCATTTTGACACATCATGCCAGTTTCGCACTTGTCGGCGATCTTAAATACTGGTACAACGACCCCAACGCCGGCTCTCACGCCTTTGCACTGTTTGAAATGCTTCACAGTCTGAACCTGACGCAACAGATCCTTTGCCCTACCCACCTCAAGGGCCACATTCTGGACCAGATCTGGTCACATAACTTAGCGCTGTCTCAGCCTATTGTCTCTCCCTGTGTCTGGTCAGACCACTTTTTAGTCGATACGGTTATTACCCTCACAGGCAGGTTCCCTGCCCCTCGTATGGCTGGCGGGCTCTCTCGAAAGTGGAGCACACTGGACTCCCAGGCCTTCCTTACGACCCTAGCGGACACCAGCCCAGCCCGGGATCCCATAGTCTGTTCTGATATCGACACATTAGACAGCAACATCAAAACTGGCTAAAGTCAGCCAGCGACCAATTTGCCCCGCTGACGCGATTCCCCTCCACCAAGCATTCCACCTCTCACAGATGGTATACGCATGATCTCAAACTGCACAAACTAAAAGTACGCCAACAGGAACGCATCTGGAGGCACACCTACTCCGACTCAGCTAGATTACTCTACATCACTGCTCGTAGAGAATACAAAGCAGCCATCACCTCAGCCAAATCAGTCCACTTCTCGGATAGGCTCTCTTCAGCAGCCAATAAATCCAAGGAAGTGTTTAAAATCATGAACGAGCTCACCACCGACGACAGAACCCTTCCTGCTCAGACCCCTTCTCAAGAGACATGTGATGCCCTTAACCTTTTCTTCATTGAAAAGATTATAAAAATCAAAGACTTGATTCACTCTCCTCCCCAGCCATCCCTTCAGGACTCCACGCCCGATAACCACTCGACCGTTACGACGCTCCCTGCTCTTAATGCCGACTCACTGGCTCGACTCGTAACCCGAGTCAAATCAGGTTCTCCCAGAGACTGTTGCCCGCCTTCAGTAATGCGGGACATCTGCCTTAAACTACCGGATCACATCCTCCCTCTGTTGAACGGCTCCCTCAACAGCGGTACTGTCCCTGCATCCTTCAAGGAGGCAATTTTGGTGCCCCTCTTAAAAAAACCTGGAGCAGACCCTGGAGAACCTTCTAACTATCGTCCCATTTCCCTCCTTCCCTACCTCTCAAAGTTACTGGAGGCCCACGTTACTCAATTTCTTTCACACTTTATTGAGTCCCCCAGTTACCTCGAGCCCAACCAAGCTGGGTTTAGACCTGCCTATTCGACCGAGGCGGTCATCCTCGCAGTTTTGAACACTCTGAGAAGCAATGCGGACGCTGGTACTCCTCAAGCCTTGGTGCTCCTGGATTTGTCTGCCGCATTCGACACGGTGCACCATAACATCCTTCTCCGCCGTGTCGCACAGGCAGGCATCCAGGGCACCGCCCTCAATTGGATTATGTCCTTCTTAACCGGCAGAACACAGGCTGTACGTCTAGGCCCTTACACAGCCGGGAGAACTGCAACTACCTGTGGAGTTCCCCAAGGTTCCTCTATTTCACCGCTGTTGTTTAACCTCTACCTCCGCCCACTCATCCACTCACTTAGGAACTGGGACATTACGGTGTATAATTACGCCGATGACTTACAAATCATTTTTCCACTCAACTCCCCTAATGCTGTTAATACCTTCCATTCTGTCATGATCCATATACTGGAATGGATGAATATCAATCAACTAAAGTTGAATCCGGGGAAGACTGAACTACTCCTCCCTGGTTCTAGTGCTGCTCACTGGGTCCCGCAGTTCTGGCCTACTGAATTGGGCCCTCTTCCGGTCTCGCTTAAATCAGTGAAAAGTCTCGGCGTGATAATTGATGCAGAACCCTCGCTAAAAGCCCAAGTGGGGGCTGTCATCTCCTCCTCTATGTACCAGCTCAGGAAGATCCGCAAGATCAGCCATCTACTCTCATCCCCTGCATTAATCCAGGTTGTCATCTCCCTGGTCCTGTCCCACTTGGATTTCTCAAACTCCATCTATCATGGTCTCCCTCAGTGTCTTTTGCACCGCCTTCAGGTCGTTCAGAACCAGGCGGCCCGTCTCATTTACAAAATCCGTAGATGGCAGTCGGCAAAATCACTACTACAGCGACTTCACTGGCTGCCAATTGGACAAAGGGCAGCTTTTAAGGTGGCGTGCATCACCTATAAAGTCCTTCATTGCACTAGTCCTGCCTTCTTGCAATCTCTAGTTACGGCCCACCGGCCGTCACGTAATCTACGCTCTGCTCATCTCCACTTACTGACTGTTCCCAGAGTCAAAACCAAGAAGTTCGGTGGCCGTTGTTTTGCTCTTCTGACCCCATCCCTCTGGAATTCATTATCTCTCTCCATCAAGTCGAGTCCCTCCCTCTTCAACTTTAGGAAACTGCTAAAGACTTCCCTTTTCCCTCCTTCTTGCTAGCCAGCTTACTGTTATTTCCCATTTGCTGCTGTTATCACTCTTCTGTTATTAAGCGCCAGGAAACCCTTGGTGTCAGTGCGCTATACAAACTTCATTTAACATAACATAACATAACAGTGATAATTCTTTGGTTGCAGTGGTTAGTGGGCACACGACGCATGCCCCACAGGGATAGTGTCCAGTCACTGGTGGCAGACCCCACAGAGTCCTCTGGGTGTCAGTGTTAGATTTTTTTGGTCTGGTATGCGCCAATGCGTCCTTTAGGTTGCGTGTTCTTTTATATGCAAACCTGGGTCTGGGAAGTAGTAACTCCCCTGTGTTTAAAATCCGCCAGTGTTTGAGAATTATCTTTTTA
Source organism: Triturus cristatus (assembly GCF_964204655.1). NCBI lineage: Eukaryota > Metazoa > Chordata > Amphibia > Caudata > Salamandridae > Triturus > Triturus cristatus. The sequence goes on along the minus strand of NC_140590.1, from coordinate 629,316,341 downwards.
ATCCTTGCAGAGTCTGGGGTGAAGGACGTTACACATGCGAGGTTGTCGGTGGGTGGTTTAGGGTGAGTCTCTAGTAACATCTCCCTTGGGTTGTTTCTTGCCCTTTTTAGTGAGTCTCTGACTTGATTTCAGGGTACCCTCTAACCTTGAGGTTAGATGCCAAGGTGTCAGCTTCTGTCTTGTAGTCTGATTCGTAAGAACTGGCCGACCGGTAAATTGTCCCTCAGTGTTTTGGGATGGTGACTGGTGTACAGGAGTAAGCTATTCCGATCGGTAGGTTTTTGTACAGGAAGGTTTGTAGAATCCTTGTCGTCAGTGTGATGTTTATGTCCAAAAATGGAATGGACGTGTCTGAGATCGTGTGGGAGAACCTGAGGTATTCATTAAGCCCCTTAATCCACCTTACAAATTCTTCACAGTCAGTTTGTGTCCCATGCCAGAAGATCAGGATGTCGTCGATAAAGCGTTTCCACAGTTTCAGGTTATTGTGGTACGGATTGTCAGTGTTAAAGATGTTGGCTTGTTCAAAGGATGCCATGTAGATGCATGCTAAATTGGGAGCAAAAGTGCTCCCCATAGATGTGCCCTGGCTCTGATGGAACAACTGTTGTTTGAACTCAAAGAAGTTCTCTGTCAGAGCCAGGGTAGCACATTCCATTATGAACGAGATGGGGTGGGTGATGACCAATCTCGGGTGCTGAGGGCTGTTTCAACAACCGCTAGGGTGTCCCTCTGTGGAATGTTCGTATAGAGGGCCTCCACTTTAAGGGTGATGAGGAGGTCAATCTCTTGTATGTTAGGTGTCTCATCTATGATTTTCAAGATGTCGGTGGTATCTCTCACGAGTGATGGAGCTTCTCTGACCACCGGTTGTAAGAAGTGGTCGCAGAAGATGGAAAGAGGCTCTAAAATGGAGCCTATCCCTGAGACGATGGGACGGCCGGGAACCAGGTTGACACCTTTATGGATTTTGGGTAAGGTGTAAAAAGTAGGGCACCCTCGGTTCCTTGGCAATCAAGAAGTGTGCCTCCTTACGGCTGATCCAACCATTGGACTCCGCCTCGTAGACCAATGCAGAGATCTTGGTGGCCAGTCGAGGTGTGGGGTCACTTGTGATCGGAGTATAGTACCTCCCATCAGAGAGTTGGCGGGTGCATTCCGCATCGAAGTCAACGGTGGACTGTATCACTGTGGCACCGCCCTTATCAGCCTGAGTCCTAACTGCATTTTCTTCCACGATGGAGAGGTTGAGGAAGGGTGCCTGCCTCTGCGGTAAATCTAGCTCTTTGAGGACAGCTTGTTCAAAGGCTAATACTTCTACCGGAACCATATTGTTGTATGGTGTGAAGGATGATGGATTCCTCAGACCAGAGTCATCTTGCTCGTTGAGGGGGGTGTCCTTGAAGAAGGCCTTTAGTCGTATAGTACGGAACCAATTGTGTATCTCACAATGTGTTTTGAACCGGTCTGTTTTAGGTGTAGGGACAAACCCCAAACCCTTCTGTAGTACCGTTTTCTCAGAATCAGAGAGGGTACAGTGAGAGAGGTTCACCACTAGTTCTTCCTGCCTTGGGTCTTGCTCCTGGTGTCCATCCCGGTTGTTGGGTCTTGCCAATGGGCTGAAGGCAATGTCTAGTTTAGCCCCTTACAATTGGTAGTTGGGGGGCTGGAGGCTGTGCTTTGATGGAGGAAGGCTATCACCTATGGATATATAGACAGGTGGTGCTTGCTATCTGAGGAAAAGCTCAAGCCTATCAGACATCTTTAAGCTAAGGAATAGCTTTGCTGGTATATGTCAAAACCTGTACGATCTCTGCAGCATGAAGCCCTGTAGTCATACGTTTTAGCCTATACTTTTTATGCAATAAGAAGCACAGCTCTGCTGTCAGAAAATGTCTGGACCTGGGTACAGGTAAGGTGGTCACCAAAGGCTACTACAATGTGTCCCAGTTTGACACTGCACAGGAACAATACAAAAGGGAACTGTGGAAGGCCATGGAGTAAAATATAGTGCTTGGCCATATCTTTTTAAAATATGTTGTAAGAGGGATCTCGCCTCCCTTCCCGCTGGAAGGTGACACTTGCTCTCCCTGTGTTATATGGGCACGGCATTAAATACTTTTTAATGGCTGCTGAGTCAGATGCCTGATTTTGTAAGATATTCATATCCAAATTATAGCTGGGATGTCCAAAGAATATCTCACTAGGTCTGTAATATCAGATGAATAATTATTTTGTAGGTGACACTTGCTTGGGAGATCTTTGTCCAGCGAGTGGTAGATGTTTGTCTGATGACTGCCTGTATGATCTGTTTTAACTGGAGCGTAGTTTTGCTGATAAGTGCCTGTGTCTGTAAACCTGGGAGAGCCCTTGAAATATAGCAATGATGTCAGAGGATACAGCCTGTGACATTTGTTTAACTTGATAGATAGCCTTTTTCACCTGTAGCTTCTTTTTAATCTGAGAGGTAGCTCAGATGGGGGTATCCTGAGACTGTACGTTTTGTGAAACTGCAAAGGTGTTTAAGAAATCTGTAGTCTTAGTGATATCACTGCCGTCAGATGCATGAATCTTTGAAATTTGTTTAACATGATAGATGGGTTTTCTATCAGGGATCTCAGTCTATCAGTTTTTTGTTACTTAAGTGAAACGTTTGTTTCTAAAGTCTGAGAGGTGATTGTAACGTGTGGGTACATTCTTCTGTCTGAAGTTTGAGCTCATACAATGTCTAAAACATGAAGGATGTCTGGTGGGGACATTCTTCTGTCTGTTTGAGCTCATTAAATCTCTGAAACATGAGGGGTGTCTGGTGGGGACATTCGTCTGTCTGAAGTTTGAGCTCATACAATGTCTAAAACATGAAGGATGTCTGGTGGGGACATTCTTCTGTCTGTTTGAGCTCATTAAATCTCTGAAACATGAGGGGTGTCTGGTGGGGACATTCGTCTGTCTGAAGTTTGAGCTCATACAATCTCTAAAACATGAAGGATGTCTGGTGGGGACATTCTTCTGTCTGTTTGAGCTCATTAAATCTCTGAAACATGAGGGGTGTCTGGTGGGGACATTCGTCTGTCTGAAGTTTGAGCTCATGCAATCTCTGAAACATGAGGGGTGTCTGGTGGGGACATTCTTCTGTCTGAAGTTTGAGCTCATACAATCTCTGCAACATGAGGGGTGTCTGGTGGGGACATTCTTCTGTCTGAAGTTTGAGCTCATACAATCTCTGAAACATGAAGGGTGTCCGGTGGGGACATTCTTCTGTCTGAAGTTTGAGCTCATACAATCTCTGAAACATGAGGGGTGTCTGGTGGGGACATTCTTCTGTCTGAAGTTTGAGCTCATACAATCTCTGAAACATGAAGGATGTCTGGTGGGGACATGTTTCTGTCTGAAGTTTGAGCTCATACAATCTCTGAAACATGAGGGGTGTCTGGTGGGGACATTCTTCTGTCTGAAGTTTGAGCTCATACAATCTCTGAAACATGAGGGGTGTCTGGTGGGGACATTCTTCTGTCTGAAGTTTGAGCTCATACAATCTCTGAAACATGAGGGGTGTCTGGTGGGGACATGCTTCTATCTGAGGTTTGAGCTCCTACAATCTCTGAAACATGAAGGATGTCTGGTGGGGACATTCTTCTGTTTGAAGTTCGAGCTCATACAATCTCTGAAACATGAAGGATGTCTGGTGGGGACATTCTTCTGTCCGAAGTTTGAGCTCATACAATCTCTGAAACATGAAGGATGTCTGGTGGGGACATTCTTCTGTCTGAAGTTTGAGCTCATACAATCTCTGAAACATGAAGGATGTCTGGTGGGTACATTCTTCTGTCTGAAGTTTGAGCTCATACAATCTCTGAAACATGAAGGATGTCTGGTGGGTACATTCTTCTGTCTGAAGTTTGAGCTCATACAATCTCTGAAACATGAAGGATGTCTGGTGGGGACATTCTTCTGTCTGACGTTTGAGCTCATACAATCTCTGAAACATGAAGGATGTCTGGTGGGGACATTCTTCTGTCTGACGATTGAGCTCATACAATCTCTGAAACATGAAGGATGTCTGGTGGGGACATTCTTCTTTCTGACATTTGAGCTCATACAATCTCTGAAACATGAAGGATGTCTGGTGGGGACATTCTTCTGTCTGACGTTTGAGCTCATACAATCTCTGAAACATGAAGGATGTCTGGTGGGGACATTCTTCTGTCTGACGATTGAGCTCATACAATCTCTGAAACATGAAGGATGTCTGGTGGGGACATTCTTCTGTCTGACATTTGAGCTCATACAATCTCTGAAACATGAAGGATGTCTGGTGGGGACATTCTTCTGTCTGACGTTTGAGCTCATACAATCTCTGAAACATGAAGAATGTCTGGTGGGGACATTCTTCTGTCTGAAGTTTGAGCTTAACCATTCTCTGTAACAGGAGCAAGATGTCTCTGAGGCGTAAGCATATACTATCTTTACAGCCTGATAGATAGCTGCATGAGCCAGTAACATATGTATAAGGTAGGGACAGATTTCCTGAAGTCCCTCTGGGCATCTGTTGCTGTTAGAAGCCCTAAAGTGTGGAATAGTTCTGGCAATGCTGCTTTGGATGGCCACCCCGTTTGTGAGTCTGGCGACAACCCTAGCCCTTTTAACAAAGTTTGGTGGTCACACACCATTCTACTGTTCAAAGACAACTTCTTTGCCTCTTTAATGTGGGCGTCAGCAGGGTCATACCCCAACTCTCCCAGACAAGGGTCTATAACATGGTCTACAAAAAGAAGGTTGAAGAAATCCTCAAACACCAACACTTTTTATCTTTCATCTGCCATTCAAATGTTTAGTAGCATGCATACAAGTCTCCCATGTTTTAGGCTTATTCTTCAAGGCGACTTTGGTATTTAAATGGCATTCAATAGTGGAAAGAGCAGAGGTGTGCTTTTTAACATAACCCTTATGATTTTACCAATGTGTATGCTCTCTTTTAGCTAATTTATTTACTGATGTAATATCATAGAGAGGCAAAAGGATGAGTAAACCTGTCACTTCCTCTCCTGCACTAAGTCTGTGAATCCCACACAACAGTCAAAAAGAAGCCAATCACACCAGCACATCCTTGACCACTGCACACAGTTTCACTACCTCCTCATGGGTATGAGGAGGAGAGGGAAAGGACTGATAGCAACTTCCACTGATGTGGAAAATATTGGCATGGGGTGGAGGCAAGGACCTCGATCACTAGTCTCTCTATTCCCAGAACATTAATTCTTTTTTTTTCTTCTTCTCCATCAATTCTGTATTAAGATTTGACCTCCAGAACTTCCTCTCTGTATGTGACTCTTCAAGCTTGTTCTTCTTCACCCAATTCTCAGTTTTCTTGAACTTCAGTTATAAGGCATGTTTCCATATTTGATGTATAGAAGGGGCCAGCTTGCTCTGCTAAGAGGGTCAATCTTACCAGAGGTAGAATCTCCTATAGGAAAGGCTTCCATCTCTCTACTACCTCATCATTCAATGGGTATTCCAACAATGCACATTTTTATACTTTTTAGCCCCTCATTAAGAGTCCCCTGGAACTGGTGTTATATTTATTGTACCAGATAAAACGCAATGCAGTGGGGTCATAATTATTTGCATACAAGAAATGCCACCCGGTTGTGAGTTTTTCCCTGATAATTAGGAAAAACATACAGATTCTGGTACTTACAACATTATAACCTGCAAATCCCCCAATAAAAAACATCAGGTTTGACCTGCTGAAATGTATCCAGGATATGCAATTCTTATTGCAAAACTCATAATACCAACATGTGTGGTGACAGAAGTTACTATACATATTGGAATTTATTAGGCCACTCGGAATGAGGGTCTAAATGTATATTGCTATTTAAGTACCTCAGTAGCCATCCCCTTGATCACAAATTCATCAACTTATACAAAAAGATCCATGTTTATACTGTGTTAAGGATGGAAGCTAAGCATTACAGCACTACAACAATGTTTATCCCAAGGTCTAGACAATAATCAGCACTTCTAGCTACCAATTCCAGATACTTTTCCCTGACCTGTGAAGGAGTAGGAATCACCTAGCAGTATCTGAGGTGAGACTACATGTGCTCTATACTGGCCAGCATGCTGGGATACAGAAGGAATGTTATCAGAGTCCAAAGGCTGCTTGGGTCTTGTGGAGGAGTCGAGGCCTATCTCAAAGGAGAAGGTGATCATTCAGATAAGACAGAGTATATCATTATTATTATATTCTCTATAAAGTTGGAACACTGTGCCATAGTTGTTACTTAGTTGAAAGAGCAGCACTTTCATATAACCTTAAAATATATACACAGTACAAATTAATTAAAAACAGTAAGAAACAGGTGAGTAAATGAGTTACACTAAAAAATGACTGTTTTCAATCATCAGTTGATTGTGGTCACTGTAGTGATAATAGTCAGATGTTCACAAACTAAAAGGTTTCTGATCCAGCATCTTAGTCAATAGGCGGCATATGGAGTCCTACTTGAGATACAATGAGGAGATTCCTACAACTTTACCGACATGAGAAAAAGTATAATCGTATCTCATCCTTCACTGACTCACTGGAATTCACCTCATCGGCTAAGAACCTCGATGTCCTCTTCAATGTAGATGCAGACCTTCAAAATAGCAACATAAGCATAATTCCAACTACATAACATATGTAAAATCCATTCCCTCACCCCATACTACATTGCAAAAACACCTTCTTTCAGCAGATTTGATTACTGTAATAGTCGAATGGCTGGCCTATCTCCCCCAGATAAGGTTTTGAACTTTGCAGCCTGGATATTAGTCAATCTCCCCAGGCATAGCCCCTCCTCCAACTACCACCAACAAGTAGATTTGATAAAGGCAAAAAACACACCATGATATAAATAACCAAACATATCATATAAATCGATTTGCAATCTGACCCCCATTTTCTTGAAGAGCCTCTTTCATGCTACTCACCATAACATAACCTTAGATCTGTAAAATAAAACCTTTTGAACACACCAAAGCCACCTTCTTCCTCTTCCAATGTTGTGCCTTTTATGTGTTCATGCTCATTCCGTTGCATCAGTCATTTGGGTCTCAAACTCGCTCATGGGGTTTAAATCAGCACTACAAGAACACCTACTACCTCTAGAGATACCAACTGAATAACCACGAACTCTACTGTACCTTTTTGTACAACATACCTTCTAGAATCTCGGTCCATCTGTACTTACACCTAGCCAGTAGTACCCTCGTCCTACATGCAGGCCTTGCCAATCGTACCCAGATAGAGTGAAAATCCAAACAGTAATAATGACACTTGATAGTTCTCAAAGGATGGTACAATGCAGGTACACGACATTTACACCCACAAGACCTGCTCAGTAAAATGTGACCGCCCAAAGATCAGGATCAGGAGATAAAACAAGACACAGACAGCCATTACTCTCAGCCCTAACACAGACAGGTGAGGAAGAAGATGCAGGTTTAGAATACACGACTGAAAACATCATTATGTTCTGTCAACCGTGGAGAGCATTATTGTATTGAGAAGGGCCTCCGACTGCCCATCCTGATATTAGGGATCTGCTGACATGTTCCCTGACAAGGGATAGTCCCTGCCCTCCTGTAGCATAGAAGCATCAGCGCTGGTCTGAGACAGCCTGGCAGGCTCTGAGGAGCTGGGCATTTACATCACTAGGTTCAGGATGAGTCATGCCCCCATCGCTCAGTACAATCCCTGAAATTAGTAGACACCCTTAATAGTATATGGGACTCACACTCTTCTCCATAACCACCCATCAGACGTCAGATGCATGAAAGGGACAGGACTCACACTTGAGAACACTGAGGGTGATAGCCACATGCAGCTTTGATATTCTACCCTCACTCAGGTTAAGGCCCTGTGGACATTGGCATTCTTGTGAATACACTGAGACATTGAATGGGAACTTAACGAACCGACCTTAAAAATAAAACCACAGACAACAGATACAAATTGAGACAGTGTAACCATCAAGAATAAGATATGCTCTAGGTACTTCCCTTTTATCCTTATTTGACATCTGGATTTGGTCACAGAATGTGTAATCAGACAGTAACAGCTGCATTTTTAGATATATCCTGATGACAACCAGGTTTATCTCCATATGGCTATGTTGGAGTGCCTGTCCAGAAGCACTTTGTACCTGGATGGGGTACTGGATGAACGAAAACTACATCCGTGTTTGAATAACGCAGAGTCATGTGGCGACATACCAGAAGACAGCACAAGCCTATTGCAGAAAGAAAATCATCTCAGCATAATCTTTGACTTAGAAGCGACCTCTCATCCCTAAACAGATGCAGTGGTCAAGGGCAGCGCCTTTCAACTTTCCTTTATCTGAAAACTCGCTACCCCTACAGATTAACTGGCAATTGAAGCTCACAGGATCACCCTTTTACTTCAAAGGAATCTACATTGAACACCATATCTAAAGATTGTAACAAGTGCAAAATTTAGAGGTTAGCCTTTGTTTCAACTTGAAAAGCTGTGACCATATAAGGCCTGCCTACAAGGCACTGCCCAGGCTCCTACAGGAGTTTACAATTAATTTTGAAGTCCTCTCTTCCATGCCAAAATAATTCTGGTCCAATGCCAATAGATACCCTGAGAGGCTGCATCCTTTCTATGCTCCGTCCAGTAAATTCTGGTTAAATAGGAACTGGAGAAAAACCCTATATCCATGGAATGGGCCATGCTACTACATCAGTTCAGGCAGCTAACCCCGGGCGCGGACCCCACACACGACCCACCCACATTGTCAGCCCTGCAAGCGCAATCACAGACCCCACCCGACCAACTTCTTGTTATCCCGACCACGTGATCACATGCAAGGCCCCAGAAGTGGATATGTTATCGCAGTTACAGGTCGAACCTAAGAGTATATGCAATCACGAGTCATAGAGGCGCCATACCCATACGACGTTTAATGCACTCGCTGGCGTAAACTGGATATGATCTTCCATGCCCATCCCCTAGTTTATACCTGTGTTATACCCTAGTTCACGTGACACGTCATGTATCCGCGCCAATAGGGTACACACATCATGATATATCTGTACGTTGTTTTTTCTCCCCGCTGATGCTTCACTAGTCTATGCAGATGATGTGTGACACCACATGCTGTACTATTAGGCATAACTACTCGAAGGCTCTGTATAATGCGCAGTATGTGTACTATGAAAATGGCAATAAAAATGTGTTACAAAAAAAAAAATAGGAACTGGAGGGAAACACGCGATCTAAAAGGGTTAGACACAATCTCAAATACAACTGCAGGATCACTCCCTCAGGCCCTGCTTAAAAATACACAAAAGTGACTCGATTTTGAGGTCTTACAGTCAATGAAATATAATTATTGAGTCTTAAAGAAGATTAAAATTTTCTTTAATTTTCCTTCACGTGTTAATTCGACACAAAGGGCTAACGTGTTTCACGACAAGAAATACAGAGAAGGCAATATGAACTCGATGACGAAACCCTTTACCAAGCACATCTATCATACAGAGACATTAAAATTCTGTAAAGTGTACCGCACATAATTTTGATTTATCCGAGAGTATTACGCTGTATAATGTTTTTGAGCTAAATGTATGTAATGTTTACAATCAATCCTAAAATTAATTCATCAGTGCTATTCTTGTAATAATGGCACAAGGTGTAGAATATGTAACTGTGGATTGGAGCTGAAGAAGCGACTTGTTTGTTGTGAAACACGAGTTGGCCCTTTGTGGAGAATGAAAGAAAATTTGAATCTCCTTTAAGACTCAGTAAATATATTTCATTGACTGTAAGACCTCAAAAATCTAGTCTCTTCTGTTCTGGTTAAATAGAGCCCATGAAATATGTCAACACAAGTATGGGCTGCAAACACACATATGGCTGTCCCTTGGAGAAGAAGGCCTAGAGCTCTACGATGCACTTACTCCTCTCCTAAGACCAGTAGTAGATCGCCGCAACTCTTCGGAAGTGTCCCGAGAACCAGAATACTGAGGCCAGACTTTGGATGAGGACTGGCACCACGGGCACATGAACCATTGATTCACAGGTAGGGAGATCTGGCTCCAGAGCTGCACTCTCAGGACCATCCACCGACTGCCACCCTCTCCTCTCACCGGTACTGTCCTCACTCTCTCTGCCACCACAAGTCAAGAGTGAAACTGATGCCGTCTCCACCACTACCTCTGTGATGCATCCCTACCACCGTGCCATGTAGGGTACAACCTCTTCCAAGGATCAGGTTTCCCTCGTCTATCCGAACCCGCCTACTTTATGTACATACATTCACATACAAACACTCTAAATTATCCATGAAGCCACGTGGCTGCATCTATACAATGCAATAAAATAAAAAGTAGACCGTTACCTGCAGGCATGTTCAAATAGCCCGCGGCGTACATGCTACTTTGTCAGATGTATGACCGCCCAGACGGTACTGTTTGTTACTTCAAGCTGTTTTTCACACCTATGCTTTAAACAACCTGTCTACTGATATTTCTACAGATATTATAAGAGTAAAGTTTGGCAATGGTGGTGCTGTATGTGGTCAACCCAACTCTCAGTCTAATGTTTCCAGCCATAAATCAAAGTGACAGAGCAATAAAAAATCAGTGTAGGTGCAGGATTGTGCGTTTTTCAGTGTTCAATAATCCCGGTATAGATGACATTAGTATGGAAACATAAGTACATGTCTGATAATCCTCACTGCACACTAGGAAAAACACTTTGATCTCTGTTTTTAAGCAATGCAACTACAGTGCCAAGGTCGAAATACATATTACAAATACAGTACAGTATGACTGCCTTTAGAACTCTCTGTGGATTGTCTTGCAATTAAAAGGTTTCTGACACTTTACAGGCTAAAACAGCTGAGCCGTCCTCACGAGCCCAATTTACAGAGCTCTTATCTCACTGCACAGCTCTAACCACATGTATCCTAGCTCTGGCTACACCCCTGTGTTTGTGACTCCTGCATATGAAACATAGCAAACCATGAACCCCATATGCGGCTCTGCAGAGAGTGACATGTTAACTACGATCATGGTTCAAGGAGCTGGGTCCTGGCACCTCACCAACGCTATCACCAACGGGAATACGTCGCATATTCCACTACCTGCATCGGCTTATGCAGGGCAGATTACTATGTCAAAAACACAAAACTGGGGTAACAGTGCATTGTGGTAATTGAAACACAGGAAATGCGTCACAGAAGGGAGGGAGTGTTGAAGGAACGTGACCAATAGTGAAAGAGGAAAGGATTCAGTGGCACCCAAAGCTGCTGGGGGTCTTTATCGCTTTGTTGGCGTGTTCATAAATCCATGGTGGCACCCACTGAAAAAAGCGAAGTATAGTGCCAGCAGACTGCGGACTGCGGAGACTAAAGTCACTCTGAGACTTCGGACTTCTTCCAAACTCTGAGCCACACTAAGGGCAGAGCGCGCCACACTTCCAACAGACTGAACCAGGATTGTTCATTCTGCAGTAAAGCAGCTCCCGCAAAAGAGAGCCCAGCTGACCTCAAGAGCCCCACCGCATGGGCCTCAATATGGTGTTTTGGTCCTGGCCATTCCTTGCACTCTCTCTCTCTTCCCTGCTCTTTTCCCAGCGAGAATACCTGAAGCTGCCACTACAGAAAGACCTATAGACTCCTCTCTTCGACCAGTTCCAGGCAGCCACCAGCCAATCTTAAGCACCATTGAGCATAACAGGTCCCTGGGAATCCATTTTATTCCAAACTCAGCGGATCTTGACAAGCAATCTTGACACTAAATACTTTTAGTCCTACTGCAGGATCTGTAAAGGTGTCAGATAGGGCAGGATGATGAGAACCGACGGAAGGAACCTGGGAAATACTACAAAATGTTTAAAGTAATATGCTTACCATGGTCGTCGACTACAGCCGCTCCAGCTGGAAAAAAAACAAATAAAAATATATCAGTCTTTTAGAGCATAAATCTGGCACAACAGTCAGAAGTCGGATACTGAAAGAAGAACAGAACCAGGCTAGTACCTAGCAAGAAAAAAAGATAAATTTTTACCCCAGACAAAATCAGCCCAATCTTTACCAGTATCCAACACTTCTTGTAGGTTTTATGGAGCATTTGACCAAGGTCAGCAGTCAAAGGGGTTTATTTTGCAAAGTGCAAACATTTTATTCCGTCTAGGGCACGATGGATCACCAACAGTTTTGCTTCTGCTCTATTCGAATTAGTCGGAGGCATTGACCAGATCATGTCAACAACTTTTTGTAAGCGGCAATAGATGTGTTGGGGGCAAAACCTGCCGGAGGTGTTTGAATTTGTTAGTAGTATATTGCGAAGTGCATAATGCCATGATCTTGCTCCATAGAATGTATTTTTGATAGCACAAAAGGCTTTACAGAATCTGGTCTTAGATCCATATGGCAAAACGTGACCAGTAGGAAGTTAGGGAAAAGAAATAAAACAAACACACAAGTAATTGATGAGGCACAAAGGTGTGATTTACCTTAAAAAAGGATGTACCAAATAATCAGCAAAGCTTGGAAGCAACCAACGTGAGGCCCAGGTGAGAAAGGTTCTACCCAATCCAATACATTACAGACCTAAAGGAAATTATTTCTACCGCACATAGGGAGTAATGTAATGCAAACCAAAAGGGTCTCCCAGAGAAATTGACACGGGTACCATAAAATGTCGATTACTCTAAATTTCGATTACTCTGGCCACCTCACCTATATAAAAAGACCTTGTGCCGAGCGGGGGCCCTTGAGTGCTAGGACCCACTTGCATGGCAGGCACTACCTATGCTATACTCCTGTGTACAGTGCCTGACAGAAACCTTACATTCTTCTGCCACTATTCCCTGGCACCAAATATGATTCTCTGAGTACTATGACCTAGTAGAAGGCCAGATATATTGAGCCAGTGTGTGATCGCTGACCCTGAGATTCACAAAATCACTGGGTTTGCAACCACAAAAGGCCTATTCTAATACACAACACCCATCTTACAAGTCGGAAAAGCTTTTAATGATGGTAAAATGGGTTCTGCAACAGATACTGAATCGTAATTTGAAAGGGGTGTAATTGGGGCCCAATTGTGACCCTATATGCAATGTATCAATTTCTGCAAACTCACTTCCAGTCACAAACCATTGAACAGTAACTGACCCTGCCTTAAAGGAAGAAGTAACTGATTTGCAAAGTCGAGGGGGTCCCCACGGAACCCCTTTCCTTTTGGAAATGATGTTGGCAGGCTTGTGGAGAGAAGCAGTGGTCCTGCTTTTGAACAAAAAACAAAGATGTCCATTTAGAAATGCAAGCCCTTATAGCCAATCATTGGGGTCGCAAATTATGTCCTGCCTAAATTAATATTAATTAGGTAGGTCATTCTGTGACATCATATAAGTGATTTTACGACGGAAACTATTAGTCCATTGGTTGTTTCACAAAATTGGAGTCTGATCGCAAAAAGTTGGTATACAATTTGCAACCCCTTTTGTAAATGGACTCTTAGTCCATCTGGCCCTGAGGTCCCTCTGTAGACACACTGTGGCTCCGGCGCGCCCTTCGATGTATGCACTCTAATGTCTGCACTCCTTTTCAAATTAAAAAAGTCCGACGTCTAAAGAGAGTCCCGCGGGCTGGCCCAGTGCCCAAAGGTGGAGCAGGCACTATTTTTATAAATGTAATTGATTGCATTATAATGTCATATTCATGCCATGCTTGTGCTGCATGAGAGAGCACTCTTAATATGGGCGTAAAAAATACATATGTGTTGGACATGTTACTAAAAGTGGTGCAGGCAAAGCTGGAAAGAGATAAAAAGTCATGCAGGTTCGTAAGAGTGAAAAAGAACCGATTTTTACTTCAACTGACATGGGTAACAGAGAAAACATGTTTCAAAGTGATAGAAGTGACTACTTACAGTAACAAAGCCGCGAAGATGTGATAAGCAGAGTCACCGTCCAAAACAACAACATTATTCAATAAAAGTAAATAGATTTAAAAAAATGAAAGTAATCCAGGATCTCCAGCTTCATGGAAGATGTTTGGCGAGGTCTAAAAAAGAAGGCTAGAGGCACCCGCTCCAGGAGACGGGAGAACAGGAGGCTTCCTGGGAGAGGATGGCATTTAACAGGACTCCTTGGTCGCAGTTGAGGTCGCCGGGGCTCCTCGCTCCGAGTCAGGTACTCACTCCCTCCACTGGAGACTGGAAGTGGAGAACAATGAGCGAGCAGTCCTGGCACCCGGCTGATTAGTTTCTCAGGAAGTGACATTTATCCTGATTGGGTTGCTGAACTTATTTTCCCTTAAAACGTTTCTGAGCGGGTGTGGTGCATTCTAAGCCAGAAACGCAACCAAAAGTGTCCCCCGAAAATAAAGCACATATTCAAATGCAGTCCCATCACCGGGGAAGAGATGCCGCTATTTCGGGCGTACTTGTTTCGCCTAAGCTATTTTAAATTTCTAAAAGTACTGACTGGCTGCTGTCCATCCTTACATGGGGTTCCCACAGATGGGATCATCTTTTCTGAGTTCAGTGGGTATTTTCCAGGGCCACTCCCATCCACCACCGATTTTATCACGGAGCTGCCACTTGGTGCTGTACTGTGGTTTTCAGTTCTATCCCCACATCAGCCAGGTTATCTTGAATCCAGTGGCAAAGTTAGCAGGGGACCCACGTCTGGGCATGCTCTGCTAACTTAGGGCAAACAAAGCAAACACAAGGAGATGAATGATGGAGCGCTGAAACTTTTCAGACACTCACCCCCAGTCACAGATCTGGGTTGAATCCATCATCATTCTTTAGCTCACTTTGCCACCCCAGTTCAAACCCTGATATATGCAAATCAGTCTTGACCCTGTGCCTCATGGGACAGTCCAGCCCGAGCTGTCAAGCCAGGTCTTCCGTGGACCGGAAACAAGCATCCTGGGACCGGTTTCAGGGTAACACTCCTCATCAGCCAGGCAAGTTTGAATCCAGTGGCAAAGTGAGCAAGGGACCCAAGTCTGGGCACACCCTGCCAACTTAGGGTATTTTCCAGTGCCACTCCCATCCATTGTTGATTTATCATGGAGCTGCCACTTGGGACTCCCACAGGATCTTAAAAAGAAAGTGTGGCTGCTTTGTTTTATTAATAGGAGGGAGGCGAGTGGCCCCCTCACCTAGCCTTTACAGGACTGAGGAGCCCCCCCCCCCCGGGGCTGAAATTAATATATTTTGGGAGGAGGGACATTTGGATCCCCCCAGGCCATCAGAGGCCCTGAGGAGCCCCCCAGGGATGAAAACAAATATGGGAAGGTGTGTCAAGCGCCCCCCTCTACCAGAGCCTTCATAAACCCCAGCGAGCCCACCCTCGGGCCAAAAACATTGTATTTGGGCAGGGTGGACACACGCCCCCTCCCATTCCTAGGCTATCAGAGGCTCCGGCGAGCCTCCCACTGGGCTGAATTTTTTCAAAATGGGCAGGGGGACCATGCAGCCCTTCCCTCCGAGCCATGACAGGCCTTGGGAAGCCCACCCCCCGGGGCTGAAAGATATAAAAAAGGGGAGGTAGACCGCGCGGCCCCCCTCCGTGAACTATTAATTGCCCTGGTGACAACAACCCCCGGGGCCAGCTCACTAGCTGTGTCCTGGGGTGCCCACCCCTGGGCCATAGCGGTTTCCCTGCCCATATCGGATCGGGCAGGGAAACCTGTGTTTGCTCCCTCTTGGCAGGAGCATTTTAGAATCCCCTGCCAAGCGGGAGCAAACACAAAGTCTGCTCCCAGTGGGCAGGAGCATTGAAAATGCTCCAGCCAGCTGAGAGCAGGATTTTGATCTGTTTCTCTGCCCGCAATGATGCGGGCAGGGAAACCGATCCAAATATTGCTCCCGCTAGCAGGTAACAGCATTAGTAGCTGTTCCCTGTGGGCAGGATCAATGCAGTCTCCCACTGCATGTGGGGAGCCGACTGGAGCATCGGGGGATCTGGGGCTTTCACTGCGGCCCCCAATGAATGTATGGTGGGTGTCCTGGGTGGGCACCAGGACACCGACCTTTAATAAAAAGCCTTACGAAGGAGGGGTTGTGCAGCCCCCCTCCCTTTAATTTAAAGAAACAGGCTTGGGGGATGGGGAAGGGCCTAAAAAGGCTCAGAGAGAGGGCCACGCGACCCCCTTCACCTTTATTTTAGATAGTGGCCCTGGGGGACGGGGTCCCCGGGACCAAGTAAGGTTTGGGGAGGTGGGGCCACACAGGCTTCCCTTCCTCATTAATTTAAAAAAAAACAGCCCTGGAGGATGGGGTCCCCAGGGTCTAATAAGGCTCAGGAAGAGGGCCCACGCAGACCCCCTCTCCTTTAAAAAAATACCCTGGGGGTTGGGGTCACCAGGGCCTCATAAGGCTAGGGGAGGGGGCCACATGGCCCCCATCGCCTTTAATTAAAAAAAGCATCCCTGAGAACATGGGATCCCAGGGGCCTGAAAAGGATCGGGTAGGGACCCACAGGGCCTCCTCCCCTTTAAAAAAAAATGCCCTGGGGATTGGGGTCCCCGGGGCCTAATAAGGCTTGGGGAGGGGAGGGGCACATGGCACCCCTCCCCTTTTATTAATTTTTTAAAAAACGGCCCATGGAAAATAGGGCCCTCCACTTCCATAAAATAAGGCCATGGGGGTTGATGTCCTCAGGGCCTAATAAGGCTTGGCGAGGGGAGGGGCACATTGCACCCCTCCCCTTTAATAAAAAAAGACAGCCCTGGGAAAATGGGGACCCCAGGGCCTAAAAAGGCTCAGGAAGGGCAGGGGTGGAGGAGTGTCGGCCCACTGCTTTCTCGCAGTGCGAGAAGCAGTAACATAAAATGGTAAAACTACCATTTTATGTTTTAAACAGGAATGTGGCAGGGCCCTTTGCGCAAACTTTTCATTTATTCCCCCTCCGTCCAAAAAGGTTCCCAATTGTGTGCTCCAAGGAAGTGGGCTGCCACTATTGCCCACACATACGGACTAGACACATCCAGTCTTGAACAGTCCACAAATTATCCTGAGCACCCAATGTGTACAATGGAAGTATGTCCACTTCTCTTTATCCAATTCAGTCTATTTTCAACAGGACTTCTTTAGAGGTTACAGTTACTCTTCTTCGGAAACCACAAAAATTCTCTTCATATAGCCATAGCCAACACGTGTTTCGTCAGAGTTGATGTGTGTACATCACTGACTTCCTCAGGGCTATAAACAAATAAACAGCATGAGTCCATGCTCATAATGGTTGTCTCATAAGACCCAGGTGCATGGTTATCTTTAGCCAATTGTTTACATTGTGAACATCTCTAGCAACAGGGCATGAAAATATACATGAAAGAGGGAATCATAAGTGCAAAGTGGTGATCAGAGAAACGTCCAGTATGGAATGTATTCCACAACCGATCCTAAATATCTATTCACTTTAAGTAAGCATTTTAAAATCATGCAACAGAATGTGCAGTGCACACACAATATAAACACCTCTATAGCCCAGGGAAAATATTAACACAGTACCATTGTTGGTAACCAGGCTCACCTCTCAGCTAAGTCTCTCAAGATCCAAATGTCAAAGTATTATATTCTAAACCATAAAAATATATAAATGAGAACATGAACACATATATCAACTGCAAGAAGAGTTACAGAAACTCACTATATCTCCTATATAACTGTTACGCGTCTTACCTAAATTCTTCTCTGTCTTCTCAATCCTAAACAGTAGAATTTCAATTGTGTAGTTTCACCTGTAAACAATATGCGTACCTTAGTGCGATACTAGTACTCCATCCTTTCCCAAACCATGCGAACATTAGGGCAATACCAGAAATCTATTCTTCCCCAGACCATATTATCCTCATCACTACCTCGAAATGTATTGACCTACTTAAACTTAGACACCAAAGGGGCCATTCCATTCATTACTTGCTCCCAATATCAGGTTATTCACCAAAGAGAAAGAAAAAGGCGGAGCCACTTAATCTTTTACTCACACAATGCTTTCCATTACCTACGTTAAAATTTCAAAGATCCCAACACCACTTTCTGTAACATATCAATAATCACCTTTCCCTCGTTCCCGCCCGCATCCATATACTCGTATTACTTACTATCACTCCTTTTGAGTACCCAGTTACATATTCTCACTAGGACACACAGGCACAACCCTCACTACATACCTGTAAGCTGGAGAGTACTCCTCGGACAATTCTGGAGAGTGCTCCTCGGACAAGTCTGTACGTCAGAGCTTTCCAAACTCTGTGTCGGGACACAGTACTGTGTCGCCTGCCATGTGTGGGTGTGTCGCGCGATGATGCATAGCTGCCAAGATTTCAGATTGCCATCATGGTTCCCACTACAATCAATGCGCACTACAAAGGATTCCACTGCATTCAGTAAATACTTCACAGGAGCCTCTGAAGTGCGGCTGATGGTGATGCTGCTGCGCTTCCAAATGCATTTCTAAAGACGTGTTTTTTGTCTTTGGAAATGCTAATGGGGGATGTTTAAAAACCTACAGGGCTGTCATTAAACATCAGGAGACAATTCCCAGAGCTTTCTCTGCAGCCTGAGTCCTGTTTGCCAAGTCCACAGACTTCTGGCTCCCCCACCTTTTGTTTTCTCCTTCTCTGTCTGGCTGTGGCGTCACATGTGCTTGTCTGTGGCCTTACCAGTTGGTATGCTGGTTGGTCTCATTTCAGCAGCCTCTGGTATTTTTGCTGGCCATTCACCTCTGCAGTACTAGTTAAACTTTCCTGTACCAGACATTTGGTTCTCGTTTATAAAATGCAAATAAAATATTTTGAAACAAAAAAGAGTAAGAGGCACAGCTAGAAGTCTGTGCTGATCTTGGAGGCTGGTGCTTTTTACCTGAAATGTTAGCTTTAGAAAAAAGAAGACTAAAAGGGTAACCTGATTTAGTCCTTACTAGACTGTACCTCACCTGTAACATCTGTACTTTGAGACCCCCCCCCGAACCCCCTTAGGTGGTTCAGGCTCGCTCGCTACACTGCTTTACCATGTCGCAAAATGATGCATGTCTAGAAAGTGTGTCACCAACATGAAAAGTTTGGAAAGCTGTGCTGTACGTAGTGATAAACAGGAGCCATATTGGTAATCCTGTTTATATAGACGCCGGCAACTCAATTGGTTTCCTGGCTAAACTGTCTGGCCAATTTATTTCCATTCCCTATTCCTCAAATACTTGTTGCTAACTCTTAGACTACGGCCTCCAAAGTACAGCCAAAGTTTATACATAGCGTATCATGTTCTTTATCGAAATGCATGAAATGCTAACACAAGATGGCTGCCCCGGACTTCATACAGTCCTTCACCCAGTTATACAAACATGGACCACCGTTATTTAGATATCTATATTTCCATAATCCTTCTAATTCACCACAAACATTCCTCTTATTTAAATATATCAGGGAGTAATTATTCCTGGCAAGCGAGAACGTTCCATTACAATAACTACATATATCAAAAACTCAATTAATAATTAACGTCCAACTATGGAAAACATCATCTGATAATATCAGTTGCCAGCTATGTCGCCTTTATTTATTTTTCGACAGCTGGAGTCCAGTATTCAGAACACGAGAATTCAACCTATTACTCATTATTATCTGATTAAAAAATGGCAGTCCATATGGCTCGTCGCACTTATAGCAAATCTATAGCTGTTAGAGCTCTGTCAACGTGCTTTGCTACTTATATTCTACAGTTGTCGGGTTCTCTTTCTTTATCAAAACCTCCTCATATAAGATCCACTCTAATTCTCAAACGTCGAGGATAATATAGAGCTGGATGCACCCCAATCTCTTCTAGGAGTATCATTACATTCCCACGATTAGTTCATTTATTAAAATCCTAATCATTCATATTGTCCATGTGTACAGTCTAAATACCAAATGAACCATATCCTAGAGGTGAGCCTAATGACCAAGATGTCTGTTATCAATTCTTTTATGGTCGAGTCACACTTTCCAATTGTAGGGCATAATAAAATATTCTCAGAAGAGAAATCATATTGTTATTTCACATTATGCTTCATTTTTCTCATGTCAACACTTCATAACTACGCAAACATAGTACTATGATTGAGCCTGTTGACTTACATCCTATATTCAATATTGTTGTTATCTCAGTTAGCAATTACAATTGATCATATCTATGTATATAAAAAGTATTGCATTTCGTGATCTATATTGAGTCCCTGCTCGATTGGGCTTCATTCTGCCTCAATGCGAGTTCCCTATTGCCCCCTCTGTGGTTGCCCTGTATTGTTTGCAACCCATGGAATCTAAACTGAAGATGTTTACCTTGTGCTGTACATTCACACATATGTTGGGCAATAGGATATCTCATATCACGCTGTTTAACTGCTCTAAAGAGTTCAATGATTCTATCACTTACAGGTCTAATAGTACTCCCAACGTATGTTTTACCACAATTACATATAAGTCTAACCCGGGACACGTAGGGGTACAGTTCCACATCAAGTTTTAGGGCTCTCCATTGCTGCTCCAGAGCCTTGTCTGTCTCACATGACTGCTAACATACACTGGCCCTGCTATCACAGGCTGCTGTGCTGGTATGATATTGCTATGTGTTCCCTAGTGTTGCTCACACAACCTGATTCTTCCTCAATTGCAATATTTGTTTCTCAGAAAATTTAAAATGTCCAAGTGGTGCTATTTTGCACCTTGCTGCTTGTCACTGTATTACCTATTTTAATTTTTTTTTAGAGTTTTATATAGAGCGAACTAGACCTGAAGATATCGGGTATCACACCGCTTTACATAGTACCAGTTCCGTTACACAAGGACACATTCATTTTTAGGTCGAGCCTGAGCCAGCACGCATGCGCTGCCCTGCGAGGGTTCTTGTAGCTTCTCTGTGGGGGTCTGACTTCCCCCATGCATAGGATTGGCTTTTGCGTGTGTCTTTCAAGAATGAAAGAACGCAAATGGCTAAAGGTGGGTGCATGTCCCACCTCTTTTTGTAATGTTGACTCCCACGGTGTCTTGCTCTCGGAAGCGAGCAGCGGCGCGCAGGGCGGCAGCTGCATTCCTGTGCCAGCCCCCACCACTCCTCTTGAACTGCTTGTTTATTATTATTGGCTACACAGATGTTGAAAACCCGCTTAGCTCAGCTCAGTCATGAGAAATTAGTAGCTCTCTTGTGCTTATTGTAATTATGGACTATTCACAGGCAGGATTAGGTCTGACAAATTTATTTAGCACGCTCTAAAATTAGCATCAGCTCCTTAAAATAAATCATTAGCACGGAAGGAAATCGGAATCGTGTTCGGAGGGGGTCCAGCAGAATGCACTTGGCCGGGCCCATCTTTCATGCACAGCGCCTGCTCTACTGTCCTTGCCATCGCCACACATCATGCGCAAAAAAACACAGGGACAGGGAGCTCGCACCGGAAGCAGGCAGCATTGGTGCCTGCGACAGAAAGCGGAAAATGTGGACTGTTGTGTTATTGAATGCATCACACCAGCTCAGACGACAGCGGCGGCTGTATCCCCTCTCATTCTGTCTCCCTCCTTCGCCCCTCAGCCCCGTCTCCCTTTCCCCCAAGGGCTCAAAGTGGACAATTGTGTGGCAGTCTGCCTTTGCCAGCCTGGTGAACAGCTGGCTTGCTGGAGACAGAGGCTCGCGGATATTCATAAATACAAATGAATTTATCCTTTAGAGGTTGACATATGGCTGAGATGCTAATGGGGGGATCATGATGTGGTTGAAGTTTAAGTTCGATCAATATTTTTGATTTCCTGCCTGAGGCTCCTGTTCCTTCCTCCTCTGCTAGCTCCCTCCTGCCTCATCCTCCTACCCTCCACTTACAAATCAAAATAAATGACCACAGTGTTTAGAAGATGCATGACATGTAGAAAGTGATTTCTCGGAAGCTTGGAGTGGGGTTTCCTGTCATGCCAACTGCAGTATCAGTTCATCGCAGTTTCGCACCACTGTTGTTTTCTTTCCCTTCTTACAATATGGATGAGATAAAGTGGGCACTGTAAAAACAAGCATTTAAAATGCAATAGGTCTCTCATTTATGCGAGTTTGAGCTATTGGCAGTGTAAATGATAATGCCTTTGATTTATGTTTTGGTGTTTACAGCATAAGTAAAAGGCATTGTCATTTACAATGCCAATAGCTTAAAATAGCGTAAATGCGAGACCTATTGCATTGCAAATGCTTGTTTTTGTTAGGCACAGGGAGATTAAGTGATTTGCCCAGAATCACAGGATGTTGGGCGTTATTGCAGAGACTCGAACCCAGTTCCCTAGTTTCGACGCCGACCACTTTAGCCATAAGGCTACATCCTCTCACCAAGAGTATGATATTTTGTGTAATTTCTTTTAGCAGCTGTCAGTGACGTTTTTCAATAGAAAGGAATGTGCTTGTGTTTTCTCCACATAGACAAAACTGATTGCCACGAAAATAAATTAAGGGAATTTACGCACCCTTGAAGGATGTTATATGTTCTGAATAAGTCCTCTGTGCAAATTAGGACCACCCAGGAAGTTTATGTATTCTGGCCCTATGTGTCTTCCAGCACATCTCCAGTAATGTAAACCATTCACCTCAGACACTGAAATGTATTTTTAAAAGCTGTTCCTCCCCAAGTTTCTCTCTTTCTCTTTCTTGTAGTCCCTCTCACATTTCGTACCCTCAAAATATATGAGCAAGATTGAACTAATCTTATTATTTTTTCGTCCTCACTCAAGAAAGAAAGTGAGTGGTCTTAAAGCAGTACCATGGCACCCTACTGGACCCAATAGAGGGGACACGCAGCCCTGTAGATCTCTTTCCACCTCAAGGGTTCCTAGAGTCGCCGACCACAGGACTCTTGGGAATTGGCGGGGATAAAATCAAGCCCTCGGTTTCTGCATAAACCATCTTCCTGTAAACTCACTTATTTCATAATCATTGGACTTTTATTTATTCTAGGAAGTTGAAATACCCATGTTGTAAACCCACTCTTCCCATAACCCCCAAAATCTAGTTCTTTTCTTTGACATGCATCTCATGTTCAATTTATGGACTCTTTTAACAGAAGTAACCCAATCTAAAAACCTTGGCGGGTTGGGTGATACCCAGTTTAGAGACATTTCCCTTCTTGCCTGGAGAATTAAAACAAACAGAAGTGAAGCATGGCCATTTGACAGCTTATTATTATTATTATTAATACTGTCTTCAGACAAGATTCCAAAAATAACTAAAACCAGGCTTACCTTGATTTCTTGGCCAATTACATCTGAGATTGTCTTACCCACTTGCCTCCAGAAGCCCTGGATCTGAGGACACTGCATAAACATGTGCACATCATCCGCACTCCTCAGGGTACATTTCAAGCAGGTCCTCTCTCCTCCTCTGAGCTTGGAAAGCCTCTTCGGAGTCCAGTAGGCTCTATGGAGTGTAAGCAGATGATTTCTCCTCAATGGTGCAGCTTTGACCACCCTCCATAAAGTGCGCAGAGATACTTGCCAATAAGATGTGACATCGCTGGACGGCAGTTCTCTTCTCCAGGGCTCCTCCATAGGCAATGGCCGTGCATCTCCTTTAACTAAAAGCCAGTACCATTTAGAAACTTCCTTGCGTAGATCGAGGGGAGCTAATAACTTATCCTCCAGCTCATCATTCGAGACTCCATCTTTGCCCTGGTTTACAGCTCAACCAGACAGTTGATAACATTTAAATCTGGATAGTCACAACTGGTTACACAGGGGCTATATTTGACAACCACTCGCTCTCATTGCTGCTCTCCTCTTTCTCTGCCTCTCTTCATCCATTTATCTCTCTCTACCATCTTTTTGATGGCAACAGTTTACTTGTCAGCATTAATGTTTTAATTATGTGGTCTGATAGCACCCAGGAACAACGTCACAAAACTATTCAAGATGTTATCTCCTTAAGAAAAACTTTTTGCTGATTTCTGAGTGGAACGTGTCAGGGATTTTTCAGTGCCACATAAAACATCACTTCTGGTCCCGTCACTTCCGTTGATGTCCAAGGTGAGGCCTTACTGCGAAATTCAGAAGTTAGCCCCTATGAACATGGTACTGGTTGGAAGTCTTAAACACTACTAGGTCCATCAGATTCCTGAGGTTTGGGAACTAGCCCAGGTAGTACATCAACCACGAGATGGATGAAGGGTAAGAAAAAGTTGTCTTAGCCTATAAGGTTTGATTTTTTAAATTCAAATTTGTAATTTGCATACCAGGAAATAAATAGAACAGGACAGGGTGCTAGAGAGCCGGCGTGCGAGATCGCTGCACTAACTTGAGGCCCCTGCAGCCAAGGGTTGCAATCCGGCATTATATTGCCTCATTTGACCCCACCCCACCATAATTATGTGCAGCTCACAATATAGACACTTACTGGTGTATGCTCATGTAATTCTGGAGAAAAACGACACCGAATAACTGAAGTAACAAACATATGCATCCTAGTCCACGGCATTGAAATGGCGGCCGCCTGACCAACTTGCACACTGGGTGCTACAGCCAGACTGCAGTGAGTGCTGAAGCAGGGCAGAGCTCGGTGATATTCGGGCCTAATTTCAACTTTGGAGGAGGTGGATCGCACCCCCATCCATGGACCAGGTGGCGTGGCTGGTGAGTAGAGTGGATCACCAAACACTGATCACAGGCCCGTGCATGCCACCCCTGGCTGACTAGCCGCGGCCACAGATTTGGGGCCCTTGCCCCAGAGGGGAGTGGTGTCATTGCCCCCAGTGACGCGCATAGTAGTGGGCTATTGGGCATCAGCGAACCTCCACGTGAAGAAGAGGAGGGCGAGGCGGCCCGCTGGCATGTGGAGGCTCGGGCCAGTGGGTCCTGCTTGCGGCTGAGCGGGGTCTTACACTCCGGTGGGGGACTGTGAGGCTCGAGGCCTGAGCGATCAGCCCATCAAGCGCTAGGAGTTGCTGAGCCAGGCGGGCTGCTGGGGTCACTGGGGAAGGCCACATTCTGATTCCCTCTCATTGAGGGGCTCCCTTCGAGCCCCGGCTTCTCCCCTCATGAGCGGCATTGTATTCAAACCAGCCATCCGCCACATACACTGAGCCCCCCGTGTACCTAACCCTTGGAATTATTGGCGGCCTGGGAGATACACCATTGCACTTCACATTGCATCAGCCACCTATGCGGGGTGCGACTTGCCTTCCCCTGGGTGCTGGGATGGGTGAACACTGGGCTCTCAAAATGTACAGTCCAATAATGGCAGACACTCCACATCGAAGCTGTCATATTGCAGCCTCCCACATGTGAAGTTGAGACCTACAGACTCCCAGCTTGGAGATGCACACTTGACCGGCCTGCCCAGTACCATTCTTAGTGCAATTATTTGACTGGCTCAGGACCCCAGAACTCCAAAACAACCTTCTATGAGTGGGGACGCACTCTTGGCACACCTGGAGGCCTGGACACTGCTGCTGTGAACCGAGTCTGCTTGTGCCCCCTGGCAAGGTTACGGGACGAGGGGGGACTGGGTCACTGAGGCACTTCGGGAGATTTTCACTCTGCTCCTGCTGATTCAGTGGCCCCCTGCTCATCAGGAGATGCTGCACTCTCACACTCTCATATCACTGCCCATACCTTCTTCCATGGACTCATACCACTACTTGGGTCACTCTGTGCATCACAACTGGGACCTTGGGGCACTGGCGTAATGAAACATGAGGGGGGCCCCCCTGCAAGGTACATCGAGGTGCTACCTCGGTCTCAATAAGGAGCTCTCAAGCCAGAGTATTATGCTGAGAGGGCCCCCTGGAGCTTAGGGGCCCCCCTGCACCACGGGAGCTGGGGAGGCCTGTGTTTCGCCACTGCCTTGGGGTGACTTGTGGGTACTTACTTACCATATATAACTTACTTACGCAACAGTCCATTGCTCCTAGAGGGCACCTTATAGCCCACACCACAGGCACTCTATCATACAGAGAACCTTGGGCATAACAGATGGGCAACAGACCAAATTACAGTTTGTTACTCGGCGGTCCACTCTTATCGCAAGCTGCTGCTCAGACCAGCCTAGTGTAGAAGACTCACCTGCAGATGACCTCACTGATGCGAGAGACATGAAGATGCTACTGATGGCCACGCAGCAAAGCCTAACATTAAAGAAAACTAAAATGGACACTATGAGTAAAAGAATGGACTCCATCATACATAAACTGGAGAAACAAGATGGTCAACTCACAGAAGCAAAACAAAGGCTGACCACAGTAGAAGACACAGTAGTGACCAAATGCTCAACATGGAGAAAGTGCTCAAACTCTATTCAGCCAAAAATGAAGACTTAGAAGCAAGATCCCGTCAGGGCAATTTGTGGATATTGGGGCTTCTGGAATACACCAATACCAGAAAAATGGAGGACTTGATTGAATGACTCCTCACCACCATTTTTGGCATAGACTCCTTTTCTAAAATGCTCATTGTTGAGCGCACTCATCATGCACTACTGCCTCGTGCCCCGCAAACTCCTGCAAGACCGATCATCACCAGGCTACTTAACTATTGCGATCAGGACACTGCCCTTCACCTACCATGTGAAAACAGACCCTGCAATTTGACGGAAATGAAGTGACCATATATCCCGATTTCACCATTGTAGTGCAATAAGGGCAGAGAAAATATGCACCCATCAAACAGAAATTGAGAGTCGCTCACATCGCCTACGCGATGCTATATTCAGCTCGCATTTGCATCTCCTTCCAGGGGAAAGACCATTTCTTTACGACCCCACAGCAGGCTGCTGACTTCTTGCATTGGAACTCCATACGCACTTCCCCGACATTATCTCCTCCCGTCTCCTCCAGATCGTCGTCACCAATGTCAGAACTGGTCTAAATCCAAAACCTCAATGATGCAGCTGACTCACTACCAAAGCGTTCTTGATGGTGCCAGCTGTGTACCACATTGGACTCTGAAAGACGTTTTTCCTCACCTACTAGTTGATTACGGCAACCATTAACTGCACTGCCTCCAGATCCGTCCATGTATTCATCTGTTCTGGCTCTCTGCCTCAATTCTTCATAAATAACTGTGATGAATCACCTGAGACAATTAATAATCTCACCCTGGGCACCCTTGTACACACAAGGAAGACCCCCTCTGGCTCTCTGGAGGATCCCCACAGGATACCCCTTATTCAATCAGTTGATGTAAACCTTGTCCACCACACGTGTTCTTCTAACTATCCTCCTAAGGCCACACTCACGTTCTCTGCTCTCTCACAGCTATCCACTCTCTCTACATTCCCCTTCACTTTATGCCCTTTCTCTTCTAATTCATTCTCCTATGAAGCACACGGGTGACATTCCTACCAGAACACTACCATGTTTGCTATGAAGTTTATCAGGGTTCTTAAGCTTGTTTGGGAGGGATATGCATCCCTGGCGGAAGTGGTCCGCCAGTGTTCGTGGAGGGGCAAATGGGATTGTCTGATAAGTTATACTGTGCACATCAAATCATCATTCTAATGCCACACTGTTCTCACCTCACATTTTTTTTTTTTTTTTTTTGAAACCGTTTATTACAAGTCTCAAGAATATACAAGTATGGGCCTACAACCTTCCGGCCGGCCGCTAGCAATGACAGGAGCATACGACATACATTTATAAAACACGTGGTGTTGCGGAGGAGCATGCTCAGGAGGTAACAACGTCAAAAGCCACATCAGCCAGACCCCACTATACGGTTTCATTTTAAATTAAGAACAACAAGAAAAACCACACCCACAAGGCAACCCACAATCGGAAATAGCAGCACGTGCTCCCCTAGAGGGGGGATCCCAACTATCCACAGGAGTCTAAAGAGGGGGAAGAGAGCAGAGCGGGGACTGGGGGAACCCAATGCCCGGTACCGGGGGAATGAGTCGGCTAAGGGGACGGGGCTGGCGAGGTATCAGGCAGCAACGGTGGTGCACAGATACCCCCGCGGTAGGCGTTCCAGGGGCCCCATACTTTCACCCATGTCCCAGGCTTACCCCTCGCCACATACACCACCTTTTCTCGAAACATGCACCAGTCCATGTGTTCTTTCCAGGCCGAGACCGTCGGGGGCCTCTGGGATCCCCACAGTTGAGCAATATCACGCTTGGCTACCATATATCCCAGAGTCACCCACCACGTCTGCGGCGCCGAGTAATCAGTCGGTTCCCACACATTCAACAGGCATCTCCTCGCTTCAGGCAACAGCGCCACATGCGTAACCAGTCGCAGCACCTCATGTACACCACGCCAGAACCCTTCCACCTCCGGGCACTCCCACAAAATATGCAGAAAGGTCCCCAAAGCACCACACCCACGCTTACACAACCCATCTTCAGCATAGCCCATACGCAGAAGCTTTGGCCCCGTCATGTAGACCCGGTGGAGTATCTTGAGCTGGACGAAGCGAAGGCGAGCCGGTATGGCCACCTCCTTCGGGGAGGCCACCGCGGAGGTCCAGTCCTCGTCGTCCAACTCCGCCCGTCGGCGACCCAAGCCGCACGAAGGGCAGTCAACAGGCCCGAGCGGTCGTTAATCAGCTTTTTGTATATCAGTGAGATCATGCTGTCCGGGACATGCCCATCCAGCATTCTATCCTCCAGGGGGGAATATTCCGGGATGGAGGCTACTTCCGAAAAGACGGAGCCCAGCGCATGACGGACCTGCAAATACCGAAAGTATTCACTGCCCTGCAACTGGAATTCCGTCTGCAGCATCTCGAACGTTTTAAATCCTCCCCTCGTCCAGAGATCCCCCACTGTACTAATGCCTATTATGTCCCACTTCTCAAAGCCCTTAGAGGTCCACAGGGAGCCCAACCGCTCAGACGCGTATAGTGGTGACGCCCGGGTCAAACGGTCCTTCCACCCCATAGCTGCATTGGCCGCGTGCCACACTTGCACCATGACACGCGTGGGGCCCGTCAGACGAGCGTCGGGCGCGCTAGAATAGAGCGCTCGATTGTAGTCGCCACCTGGCAGGAGCATCTTGTCCATTTCGAATGCCGGGTTTAAGGCGGGCCCGTATAGGCCATGGTTAATTGCAGCTAGCTGGGAGGCCCAATAGTACCGTTTAATATCCGGGAGGGCAATCCCCCCGTCATACCATGGGAGCGTCAACTTCGCCAGGGCAATACGCGGCCTCCCGTCCCAGAACAGGCGGCGTTGCAGACTCTCCACCTCACGGAAGTAGCGCGCCGGGACTAAGTCCATAGTGTTCTGCAAAGCGTACAGGAAGCGTGGCAACGACATCATCTTGAACAATGCCGCCCGGCCGAGCGGCGAAAGCGGCAGGCGCCGCCAGCGTGCGACGTCCTCCTTCAGGCGCTGGAGGGGGGGAAGCAAGTTCCGTTCGTAGCGGGCCTCCGGGTCCAGAGTAATGAAGACACCCAGGTACCTGAACCCCCGCGAGGCGATCTGAATCGGACAGCCCCGCGGGAGGATGGGAGCCTCCCCAGAGAGCACATACACACATGATTTAGCCCAGTTGATGACAAGGCCGGAGTTGCGACCGAATGAATGTAAAACATCAACCAGTACTATTAGTGATTTACGTGGGGAGGCTAGGTACAAGAGGATGTCATCAGCGTATAGGGACACGCGGTCCTCATACTCGGGGGTCCAGCGGAGACCACGGATAGAGGGATGCCACCGCAGCCACTCCGCCAGGGGCTCCAAGGCAAGCGCAAACAGGAGCGGCGACAAGGGGCAGCCCTGTCGCGTGCCCCGGCCCAGCTCGAACGGGGCCGATACTCTTCCGTTCACCACCACCTGCGCCAATGGGCCCGAATACAACAATTTGACCCAACTGATGAACCCTGGGCCAAATCCAAACTTCGCAAGCATTGCCCAGATGT
Source organism: Triturus cristatus (assembly GCF_964204655.1). Lineage (NCBI taxonomy): Eukaryota > Metazoa > Chordata > Amphibia > Caudata > Salamandridae > Triturus > Triturus cristatus. The sequence continues at coordinate 629,286,447 of NC_140590.1, read as the reverse complement.
ATGGCCACTCAAGCGTATCAAACGCCATGGTGGCGTCTAAGGACGCCAAAATGGCCGGTTCCCGTATGAATGGGACACGTGCGAGCACCCCATGCAAACGCCGCAGGTTAAGGGCTGTGTTGCGATGGGGAATAAAGCCGGACTGGTCCTGATGAACCAGATCGCCCACCACGCCGACCAGCCGATTGGCCAGTACCTTGGCGAGAATTTTGGGCTCCGCATTCAGTAGCGAGATAGGCCGATAGGATGTAACCCGGTCCCGAGGTCTCCCTTCCTTGTGGATCACCACGATTGTAGCCAGACGCTGGTCCAGCGGGAGGGAGCCCAGCGAGTGGGCCGCCAGGAACATTGCACGGAGGTGGGCGCCAGTGCATCCGGTCGCAACTTGTACAACTCGATAGGGATACCATTCGGGCCCATGGCCTTGCCAGAAGCGACCGAGCGTATGGCGAGGGCGATTTCGTCGGAGGTGGGAGCGGCGTCCAGCGACACCCTGTCCTCCCCGGAAAGGGACGGCAGCACGATATCCCTGAGCAGGGCACGGGAATCCTCTTCAGAGCAGGAAGAGACCGGGGAATACACCTCGCGGAAATAATCCGCGAAACAGGAGACAATTTCTTCTGGCTCAGTTACACACACACCATCCGTTTTCTCAATCAGCGGGACCACACGATTCGCTCTCTCCTTTTTGTCCAACCACGCTATCAGTTTACCAGCCTTATCACCCACATCATACAGTCGCCCCTGTTGCTCTCTACTGAGGCCCCTGGCCGCCTCCGTGACGAGGGCCCTATAGGCCGCTTGCTTGAGTTGGAGGACATGTAGTGCAGCATCCGTCACCCCACCTTCTAGATTACCCTCCAACTCGGCTATTTCAGCCTCCACCCGGGTCACCTCCTCCCGCTCGCGCCTCCGGGCGTGGGAAATAAGGGATAGGGCCTCCCCTCTGAGTACTGTCTTGAAGGCCTCCCACAGGGAGATAGCCGAAGGCACGGACCCCACATTCTCATCAAAATATCGCTGCAGGGATTTAATCAAGTCAGCGCGAATGGTTAGGTCGCGCAGGTACCAGGAATTGATTGGGACTACCCTACCCTCACCCCTCGGAAAGACATCGAAATGTAACAGGAGCGGGGAGTGATCCGAGATACCCCGTGCCAAATGGCGCACCTCTCCCACCCTCCCGACATAGGCCGCCGGGACAAGGACATAATCAAGCCGTGAGAGACTACCATGGGCCCCCGAGTGGAAAGTGTACTGCAGCTGCGTGGGATGTTTTAAGCGCCAGCAGTCCACCAATCCCAGTGTATCCAAGAGGCCGGATAGGCACGCCTGTGCCCGGGGGAGGTCCCTAGGGGGGTGACGATCCACAGTCCCAGAAACCACCGCATTGAAATCCCCCCCCACCACCAGAAGCCCCCCGGAAGGCCAAGGAGGAGGCGCCCCAGGTCTGCAAAGGTGGTCGACTGCAGCCCCGGTGGGACGTATACTGACACAAAGACAACCACTTTGCCCTCCATTCTCCCCACCAAGACAGTGTAACGTCCCCTATCATCGTGGAGCACCTCATCAATTTCCAACGGGAGCGATTTCTTTACCATGATGCCCACACCCCTTGAGCCTGACGTGAAGCCCGAGTGGGCCACTAGGCGGTAGCCACGCCGATTCATGGCACAGAAGGAATTGCCAATAAGGTGTGTCTCCTGCAGAAAGACTACATCGGGCGAGAGTCGCTTCAAAAACTGCAGGACCACACCTCGTTTGATCTTGTCCCCCAGTCCATTAACGTTCCAAGACAACAAAGTTAATTCCCTACCCCCCATCATACACAGAAGCCATCATTCGTCCCCCCGAGAGCACCTTAGAACCAACACAAAAATAAGTTTGCCTTGTGATAAAAACGAACAACACCCCATCCCTGCCCACCCACCCCAACAGAACTCCCCCCTCCCTGCACCCCTGCATGAGCCCAAACAGCCCCCCCAACGTGCAGTGTGCCTGTCGCCCCATAGATAGTTAAACTAACTAGACCCCCAGAGGAGGAGGGAGAACCCCCAAGAGACCCTACACAACCTCCATAGGAGGGGAACTTACACGAACAGACGCATGGTCAAAAGTGGCATCATTTTCGTCCCGAGCGAGGCCTAATATTAGTCCCTCAGTCCTGATCCGGCGAGCCCTCTCCCCCCACCGCTCCCCCCCCCCCCACCCCCCCGATCCCGATCCCCAGACAGAGTATCCAGCCAGTCCCCGGCCGCTTCGGGACGATCAAAAAAGTGCGTGCGACCATCCACCTCCACTCGCAGCTTAGCTGGGAAAAGCATGGCGTATTTGAGGTTTAGGTCCCGAAGACGGCGTTTGACACCGAGGAAGCTCAGTCTCTGCTTCTGGACCGCTGGGGTGAAATCAGGATAAAAATTAACGTCCATATTTTCAAGTCTAACCGGTCCCTGCAGTCTGGAGGATTGCAGGATAGCGTCTCTGTCCCGAAAATTGAAAATCCGGGCAATGAGAGGTCTCGGAGGGGCTCCGACCTTAGGCCTTCCCCCGGGAACCCTGTGGGCCCTCTCCACAGCGAAAAATTTACTCAGCCCCCGTGGCTGGAGATGGGTAATAATCAGGTCTTCCACGAAGAGGTCCGCCGCCGCCTCCTCACGTCCCTCAGGCACCCCGATGATGCGGATGTTGTTCCTCCGGGCCCGACTCTCGGAGTCCTCCAGGCGGCGATCCATCAGCGCACTCGCCTGACTAAGCCGGCGCACCTCCGTTTGTAGGGCCGCCACATCTGTCGTAAGGCCCGATGCGGTGTGGGCCAAAGAATCGACTCGGTCGTTGGTTTTGGAAAGATCGGCCCTTACCAGGCCAACATCCACGAGGACCGAGTCGATCTTCTGCGCCAGCGTATCGAAACGCTGGCCCACCGAGGCCTTCATCTCGGCGATGGCGCCCATGACATCCCGCAGAGTCAGATCCGTGGGCAGATCGGGGGCATCAGTAGGGCCCTCAGGGGACCTGCGTGGCACCTCGGGAGATCCCTTCTGGAGGGTATAGCGGTCCATGCTGTTGGACTGATGGACTGCGCCACGCCGGGTCGATTTTATCTTTGCCCGGTCACCATCTTGTTTCGTGGCCATGGTCCCAGTCTCCCGGTCGCACCAGCCACGTCGTGAAGGGCAGGCAAGCCGGTTCACGGGCTCCGGGGGGGGGCCACCTCAGATCTGCGGGGCGGATCACAGCCGGCGGGCAGGCAGGGTCTCCCAGCGAGGCCACACCAACACACAAAGCCCCGCGACCCAACCTCGCAGAGACAGCAAGGGGGGTGCGAAAGCGAAAGTGAAAGTGCGGGGTACACGAGTCGCCAAGCCCTGCCTGCCGCTGTTGTTCACTTTGTCACTGGATCGCCCCACAGCTCAAATCCGGGGTTCGGCGAGGAGAAGGCCGCAAACCTCGATCGGTGCTCACGCCGGTGTCCGAGGTCCGATTTGGAAGCGGGAAACGGGTGCCACCTCAGCTCAGGCTCACCAACACAGTCCCCTCATCTGGGACAGGATAATTTCAGGATAGTCGTAGGAGGTCTCGGAGGTCCTCGGGAGCCTCGCACCTACGCGGCCATCTTGGTTGCGCGCTAGGCTCCTCCCCCACCTCACATTTTTTTGCTTTTTCACGTGACACATCTAACGCATGCTTAAACACCCACCCTGAGATGAACAACGGCGCCTCCGCCCAGACTAATACCCCACATACAACATACAATTGCTTAACATGGAATGTCAGAGGGCTAGGTAATCCATGTAAGCGCAGACACATACTGGCAAATTTAGATAGACACAATAACCACATCGCCCTAGTACAAGAACCCCACCTAATAGAATCCACAAGTACAACATTTGCCACCTGTTGGGCCTCCAACAGGCAATTCTCCACATACTCCTCATATACAAGAGGTACCATTGCCCTAATTCACAAAGGCAAAAACAACAGTTGATGGACAGAATGCAGAACAATGTCATACATTCACCCCAGTACAGAGATCTGGGCCTAAATCCATTGTTTATCTGCTCACCATGCCATTCCAGTTTGAACCCAGCCATATGCAAATCAGTCTTGACCCTGTGCCTCATGGGAACTGTCCAGCCCGAACTGCCAAGCCAGGTCCTCCCTGGACTGGAAACAAGCATCCTAGGACCGGTTTCGGGGTTTCACCCCTCTTCAGCTAGGATAGCTTGATTCCAGTAGCATGGAGAGCACGGGACTCACGTCGGGGCATACCCTTCCCACTCGGGGTGACAAATGCAAAAACAACAGTTGATGGACAGAATGCAGAACAATGTCATACATTCACCCCAGTACAGAGATCTGGGCCTAAGTCCATTTTTTTTTTGCTCGGGCTGGACTGTTCCCATGAGGCACAGGGTCAAGACTGATTTGCATATGGCCATGTCTGAACTGTGGTGGCGTGGTGAGCAAAATAACGATGGATTAAACCCAGATCTGTGACTGGGGGTTGAATGTTTTGCCAATGTGCAACATTCCGTCCATCATCTTGTGTGTTTTGCTCATTCACAAAGGGGCACCGAATGTCCCACATGGCACCTAGAATGATAGTCAAGGCCGCTATTCACTGATGTGCAGCAGATTGGCCTCGCCTGCCATTCAATGTTACCCTGAATGCATACACTGATTGATCACACACCCCGCCACCTATCATAGCACTGCCGTCATATACGGGACATTGTGAAAGATCAGGAGCTACTAGACACATGGAGGACACTTCGCCCATTCTATAAAGAAGGCACCTTCTCTTCAAGGGGTACACAACAGCTGGTCATGATTAGACAACTGGCCTGTCTCCAGTGGGTTAGGGCCCTGGCTACACGAAGTCTCACACCTAGCGCGAACATACTCTGATCACTCCTATGTCCAAATGGTGTTGCACCCCCCAATCCTCGCCCAACATATATATCATGGCGGCTCTCTCCCAAGCTCCTCCTAGACACCACATTCCACGAGGAGTTGCGACAGGAGATTGACGACTTTTTGCTTTGAACCCAGGCTCAGTTCAAGTGTTGGGTACCATATGAGAGGCTTTCAAAGTCATAATCCGTGGCATATGCCTGGCCAAAAGTGGGGGAGTGGTGAGCTCTCTGCTTGACCAATTGGGTAAACTAGTGAGAGACTTGAAAAATCTTGAGGACCGGTTAGGCGTTTCCGAGATCCTGACTTACCTAAACAGATTAATACTACTCTGTCTGAATTTCAGGGGACGGCAGAGAGAGAATGCCTCTACTTTAGTAAATATGGCAGCGCTAGAGCATGTGAAGAAGGCGAACGCCCAGGGCATACAGTAGGCACTATGACATGAAAGCCACACTCTGCCAATGATGTCCTTGAGGTGTGGGACAAGGACAGGGCACGGTTTACAGACACACCGGAAATTTGACACACATTCTCCCTAGTTTATGGCTCCCTGTACACGTCCCGCAGGTTGCCACATGCAGATGTAGATGCCTACCTAGATGACGGGGTGCTCGGCTGGTTAAATGGCACCCACCGAAACTTCCTTGCAGCAGATATTGAGGAAGATTAAATAAGAGAGGCTATCATGCAGCTACAGTCTGCCAAGGCCACTGGGCCTGATGGTCTGCCTGCAGATTTTGACAAAACATACATCAGCACATAGCTTCCATTCCTAAAGTCTGTGTACCAAGAAGCAAAGATGAATGGCCTACTCCCAACACCCATGAGAGAGGCTATGATTATTACCCTACTTAAAGTGGAACCCCCCCGCCCCCAGTCAGTTGTGAATCTTATAGGCCACTGTCTCTCATCAACTGTAACACTAAAATTTAGACAAAAGTACTTGCCAATTGCCTGGCCCTCCATGACGTTCCTAGTTAGACCAGACCAATCAGGCTTTATACCTGGGCGATCCACGTCTCATAATTTACAGACACTATTTGCTCTATTACAGGACATAATTCCCGACCTAGCTGTGGTTGCTGTGCTTCTTGATGCCACCAAAGCCTTTCAATCTTCGGAATGGGATTATTTAATGACCATCCTCTCCCAAATTGGGATCCCCCACTCTTTTTTGACATGAACAGCTCTTCTCTACTCACAACCAATGGCAAGAGTTAGAATTAATGGTTCAGTCTCAGCTCCATTTACCATCACCAGAGGAACATGGCAGGGCTGCCCACTGTCACTGCTGCTCTTTGCCTCGGCAGTGGAGCCCTAACTGCAAAACTACACCAATGTCACCAATAATTTGTGATCTGCTACCCTCTACAGACATATATTAGTCTCACAATATGCAGATGGCATCACCTTTTACTTTAGGGATCCTCAGATCAGTCTTAATGGGCTGCTTTGCAAATTTGTCCGGTTTGGGAAGCTGTCTGGAATCTAAATAAATTGGGAAAAATCCAATCTGTTTCCGCTCACACCAGCAATGCAACAGTTCATTGCGGATTTTCCATTGAAATAGTGTAACTACGAGCTCCGATATCTTGGGGTAGTAGCGTCGAGGGACAAGGAGGAAACTATCAGAGCAAATTATGGCACAGCGCTATCCACCATTACTGATGGTATCACACGGTGAACTTTGCTACCCTTGTCTCAATAGGGAGTAAATATTCTTCATCTCGCTTGGTCAAGTGACCCAATATAAACATACTGGAGAGAAGATTCTGTGGCTCTCACTGTCATGGTAGGTCGGAACCTTACGTTCACTCCACACATGGCCCTCTTGGGACAAACTGGGGTGGTCGAGGCTGAGCCTCCTTCTGGCAAAACATAGAATCGCTTACAGATGGGGATAGGGAAGAGTGCCCAAATTTAAGAAATGGCTGACAGACTTGCCTTATTGTAAAGACCAACGAACCACATATGCTGAACTATTACTCCCACGATCCCACCTAGAGACATATGGGATCTATTGCATAACTAGGCCTGGGCCAAAATTTAGTTCCATTCTCGGAAATTGCGATAATTTGACATTTTCGCGTTCCACGGAGAGCGCGAAAATGTCAAAATTTCCGCAATCCGCACTGTACCGGAAATTTTTTGCTTGCTCGCGCTGTAAAATAATACATTCTCGCGTGCGCGCGATCGCCTTACCTGAATCCCCGCGTTCGCCGACAAGTTTTCCCGAGCCGGTCGCGTTCTCCACGAGATGTTGGATTGTTGGTAGCCATTTGCGCTGTCTCACGACAGTTCGCGCCCGCAGTAACGTCATGCGTCGCGCAATCACGTCTTTCTTCTCGCGATCATGCACCGCGAGTCAAGTGAAAACCGCATGGGTAAGTTGGCGAGCCGCGACCACGCAGAAAATAACGCGAACGGGGGAAAAAAACTTCCGCATCTTCGCGATATTTCCGCGTGTTTGCGGAGATTTTTTAACATTTTCGCGATAATTTGCGTAAGTGAATTTCGCAAATTCCGCCCGCCCCTATGCATAACTACCTGTTAATCCTATAGACATACCACAATGGAACAAGCATCCAGGATTGCACACTCAAACTCATCACATACTATTGAAACGTTACCATGCAGTGAGATGGGACATATAACTCAGATATGTATTGTGCTTAAACTGTATTGTTTTATACATGCTCAAAAAATGCGAGTTGATGTGAGAAACAGCAATGGCATAGGTTATAAGCTATTACCAACACCAATGATGATGCACGTTGGTTTCCTTTTATTTCTGATTGTTCTTGTTTTCAGATGAAAAACTCAAGAACGAAATCTTTAAAATATATATATATCTCTCTCACTCTCTCTCTCTCTCTCTCTCTCTCTCTATATATATATATATATATATATATCTATATATATATCTATCTATATAGGCAGTTCGCCGAAACGCGTTTGTTTGATTCGGAATAAAAATTTCCTCCGAGCGTCTCCCGAGAGTGCTTATTTCTCTACATGAAGAGGATTTGGAGCGTTGATATATATATATATATATATAATTTCCGCTTTCTAATTTCCCCAAAACTGCTCCATAGATTTACACTAAACCAAGCAAAAGAGTTGCGTTGGACCAAGACATATCAGTATGCCAAATTTCATGGCGTTCAGTAGTTTTTGTATGGAGTGTACTGTGACCAAACATTTCTCCAGTAATTTGAATAGAATAGAGCTTTGCAGTGCGATAAAATGATATTAAGTAAAGCTTGTGATCATGAGCCCAGCAGTATTCTTTTCTAAAGGGTTTGTACCAAGGAACGGAATTTGTAATGTAGTAAGCAGTGATTTTTAGCTCGAGCCTTGGCAGCTCATGCGCTGCGAGGCATGCTATATTGGGCTTGAAGCTCCACCCACTCTCCACCCATATTTTTCATTGGCTTGTGTCATTGTCTTTTGTGAATGCTAGCTTATGATTCGTTAATAGGCTTGTTAGACCCTCTATAGTACCGCCATGTCTTTATTTCTAGCCTCCCATGAGGACTGGCCCTTTTACAAATGTTGTTACATGGTATCTCTTATTTAGTCTATAAGCACTATTTTCTTTAATGAGTTTCTCCTACTGCAGGCATGGCATGCTTTGTGAAACCGATCCTAGAATGCTTGTTTCTAGTCCAGGGAGGACCTGGCCATGCAGTTCGGGCTGGACTGTTCCCATGGGGCACAGGGTCAAGACTGATTTGCATATGGCTGGGTCCAAACTGGAATGGCGTGGTGAGCAAATAAACGATGGATTTAGGCCCAGATCTCTGTACTGGGGTGAATGTATGACATTGTTCTGCATTCTGTCCATCAATAGTTCTTTTTGCATTTGTCACCCCGAGTGGGACGGGTATGCTCAGACGTGAATCTCGTGCTCTCCATGCCACTGGAATCAAGCTATCCTGGCTGAAGAGGGTGAAACCCCGAAACCGATCCTAGGATGCTTGTTTCTAGTCCAGGGAGGACCTGGCCATGCAGTTCGTGCTGGACTGTTCCCATGGGGCACAGGGTCAAGACTGATTTGCATATGGCTGGGTCCAAACTGGAATGGCGTGGTGAGCAAATAAACGATGGATTTAGGCCCAGATCTCTGTACTGGGGTGAATGTATGACATTGTTCTGCATTCTGTCCATCAATAGTTCTTTTTGCATTTGTCACCCCGAGTGGGACGGGTATGCTCAGACATGAGTCCCTTGCTCTCCATGCCACTGGAATCAAGCTATCCTGGCTGAAGAGGGGTGAAACCCTGAAACCGATCCTAGGATGCTTGTTTCTAGTCCAGGGAGGACCTGGCCGTGCAATTCGGGCTGGACTGTTCCCATGGGGCACAGGGTCAAGACTGATTTGCAAATGGCTGGGTCCAAACTGGAATAGCGTGGTGAGCAAATAAACAATGGATTTAGGCCCATATCTCTGTACTGGGGTGAATGTATGACATTGTTCTGCATTCTGTCCAACAATAGTTCTTTTTGCATTTGTTCCTGTAACATTCAGCGCGCCACGCAATCTTTCACTTTCTAGGCAGCCTGGGACAATGGCTGCCACTTCTTTGAAATTAAATAGGTCTCGCATTTACCAGAGTTTTAACTATTGGTATTGTAAATAACAATGCTTTTTATTTATGTGTTGATTATCAAAACAGATAAATAAAAGGCATTGTCATTTACAATGCCAATAGCGTAAACTCTCACAAATGCGAGACCTATTGCATTGCAAATTCTTGTCAAGTTGGCTGTACTGTACATTGATAATAACTGTTAGACTTGAGATACTTAGGGTGGTCATCCCCAATCTTTTTTTCTTTTTACCTCCAGGTTTTGCTGTATCTTTTTGTTGGTCTTAGGACTCTGAGCCCTTTCCCACTGCTAATCAGTACTAAAGCTCATGTGCTTCTTCCCTGCACATGTGTGTTAATTTGGTGTATGCATGATTAATATATTTAATCTACTTATAAGTCCCTTATAAAGTGGTATACTATATACCCAGGGCCGTTAAATTAAATGCTGCTAGTGGACTGCAGCACTGATTGTGCCATCCACAGAAGTAGCCTTTCAAACCTGTCTCAGACCTGCCACTGCAGGGCCTGTGCACACAGTTTACTGTCACTTCAACGTGGCATTGAAAACCTACTTGCAAAGCCTTAAACTCCCCATTTTATTACATATGTCACCCCTAAGGTAGACCCTAGGTAGCCCTAAGGGCAGGGTGCTATGTAAGTAAAAGGTAGGACATAAACCTCTATGTTTTGCATATTCTCGTAGTGACAAAAAGCCTATTTCGTTTTTTACTACTGTGAGGCTTACACCGCTCGAAGAGTACCCTTGGGAATTCCTTAATAATCTTTTAAGCTGCAATTTCTGTTGTTTCGTATGTTTAGAATGGTATTGATAAATTCCCATTATTTGGTGAGGTTGGATTTACCTTCACTATTTTAGAAATGCCTCTTTTAGAAAGTGGACATTTCTCTGTACGTACCTCTCTGTGTGCCTGACAGCCAGTCTTTAATTCATGTCTGGGCTGGGCTCGGTCACAGCTACATTTGGGCATTCCCTCTAGACAGGCACAACACAGGACACTCAACTACATCTGCATTCATCTGCATATTAATGGGTCATCTTCGGCAGGAGAGGGAGAGGAGGTAGCAATTCACTTGAATAGGTAGTGTCCTGTCTCCACACAAAGGGTTGATTTACCTCTATAGCTAGGCTGGCAGACAGGAATTATTTTTATTTATTCATTTGCTAAGCTCATGAATCATCCCCGAGGGATCTCTTGGCGCCAAAGCCATCAGATACATGTCACAATTCCATTTAAGAAATGGACTGAAGGGGGACGTGTGCACTTCAGAGAGCTCTTTTGAAGTCACCCCTCACATCAAAAGCACTTTTGGGTACAAGTACTGGGCCTTTGACGCCATCGAAGCAGACACTTTGTTGGACTTGTAACCTGATGCCACAGGCTCTACATCTGCACATAACCAGAAGGACTGTTGTGCTGCCAGGAGGGACTGACACTCTGCTAAGTGCTTTACTGTGTTGGCCTGCTGCTTGCTGATTGCTTCTTGCAGGAGGGACTGTCACTCTGCAACCTGTCTTGTTGTGCTGGCCTGCTGCCTGCTACCTTCTTCTGTGCTACCTAGAACGTGTTCTCCAAGGCCTTGTTGGCTTGCCCCCTGTTTCGAAGCCTCAGGATCATCATGGATTCACCACTGCCGTGGGACTCTGGTCATCATGAGTCCAGTAACTGCACTTGGCTCGCCGCTAACTGTGCTTGAACGCCTGCTGGTGCAGTTATAAGAGAGATTGGGTGCCCTTTTTGTGTTCACAGTGGACTGTGCCTGATTGCCCACTTGTGCTCCAAACGTGCATTTTGTCGGGAGAGAGATTGAGCGCCTTCCCAAGCCTGAGCCTGCTTCAGCCGAGAGACGCCGTTTGCTAATCCTGAGCATCACACGGCAACGCTGGGTCCCACCTACCATTCAGAAGGGAGACTGCTGCAGCACCTCACATGCGCCGACTCAGTGCAGCCCCAGACAGTTGGCCCCTGCATCGAGAGCCCCATCTACCAGGCCTCCCCAGTCAGTGGTTCGCCTTGCTGGAGTCGAGAGCCTGGAGAAGGTACCGTGTACAAAGGACTAGTGCTGTCCCAGGGGACTCACCAAGGATCTCCTGTGCTTGTGCCTGTTGGGCATGACTTGCACCACTACTTGCCAGCTGCATAACTCCTGGGCCTCTGTTCAGTGAGGCCGTACTCAATGGAACCCGGCTGGAGTGACCATGCATAACCTACAAAAATGTGTGTGTTCTCTCAACACCATAAACCACTGTGATTTGATTGTACTTTTGTATGCTCATAACCTAAGAAAGTATTCCCTATTTCTCCAAACCCTATGTGGAGTCTTTTTGTGTGGTATT
>NC_140590.1:629264579-629269579 GCF_964204655.1 Triturus cristatus | reverse complement strand
GTCTGTGTTCAACCTCATGGTCAGTTTTTTTTAGTTGCTCTAGCCCCGCCCCCTCCACCACTGACCCCGCCCCCACAGGCGCGGCCCTCGGCCACAAACCACACTGTAAATTTGGCCCCCGAGAGAACGTTTGTGAGTACCCCTGCTATCTCTTACACTCACTCACCCTCTCTCTCTCACACACTCTTTCTCTCTTACTCTCCCTCTCTCTCTCTCTCTATCACTCACTCTCTCTCTTACTCCCTCTCTCCCTCTCTCTCGCTCTCTCTCTCTCTGTCTCATTCACTCTCTCTCTCACTCCCTCTCTCTCACTCTCTCTCTTACTCTCCCTCTCTCTCTATCTCTTACACTCACTCACCCTCTCTCTCTCACACACTCTTTCTCTCTTTTTTTTTTTTTTTTTTTTAAAGTTTTATTACACAATAATTCGATTACAGGCACGGGCCTACAACCACCAGGGCCGGCCGCTAAGTACAGAATAAAATACACATTTATCAAAGCTGCAGTCGGTTCCCGGGGCTCGGCCCCGTAGTGACTCCGGATAGTTCTAAGGGAACAGGAGACTTAAGTCCAACAAACACAAAAAACTAAAAGAAAAACAAAAGGCGAGGCATAAAGACAAACAGTGCAGGTCAGGCTTCCTCCGGGGAACTCCAGTTCAGACCATTAAGCAGCACGCGAAAGGAAGGAGTACCGGGAGGCTGGGGACGGGGGGGGGGGGCCAAGGGAAATGAACGCCCATATGTAGTCATTCCAAAAGGTGCCCGGAACCGTCAAGGGTCAGGGGGACATGGCGATATCGGTGTCCACCAGGGGGGGCGTACAGATACCCCCGCGATATGCATTCCATTGCCCCCAGATTCTGCCCCATGCCCCCGGCTTACCACGGGCAACATACACAGTCTTCTCCCTGAACATACACCAGTCCATATTCTCCTTCCATACTGACACGGTGGGCGGCCACTGGGCACCCCAAAGCTGCGCTATATCCCTCTTGGCAATCATGTTCCCCAGGGCCGCCCACCGAGTCTGAGCCGCGCTATAATCATTGGGCTCCCACACATTCAGGACACAGCGACGCACCTCCGGCAGCAGCACAACCCCAGTGACCTGTCCCATAACCGTATGTACCCGGCGCCAGTAGTCCGCCACCTCGCGGCACTCCCACAGGATATGGAGAAAGGTGGCGCTGAGCCCACAACCCCGCTTACAGAGCCCATCATCGGAATATCCCATCGAGACTAAGCGAGGACCCGTCACATACACCCGGTGAAGAATCTTAAGCTGTACCAACCGGAGACGGGCCGGAATGGCGACCTCCTTGGGGGACGACAGTGCAGACTGCCAGTCCTCGTCGTCCAATTCCACCCCATCCCCCGTCCAAGCCTCCCGAAGGCGAACCAAGAGGTCAGCCCGATGATTAATCAGTTTCTTATAAATTAAAGAAATAGTACTGTCAGGGACATGTCCGTCAAGTATGCGGTCCTCGAGGGGCGAAGAAACCGGGATCTTGGTCCCCTCTCCAAAGACTGAAAGCAGGGCGTGTCGGACTTGGGCATAGCGGAAGAACTCCCTGTCCGTAAGCTCATATTCGGCCTGAAGAGCCGCGAAAGTCTTAACCGCGCCCTTATGCCACAGGTCTCCCACTTTGCTGATACCAATCGTATCCCACTGGTCAAACCCCTTCGTAGTCCAGAGGCTCCCCAGGCGATCGGAGGCAAACAAAGGAGTAGCACATGTCAGTCGCTCACTCCAGCCCGTGGCCGCAGTGGCAGCCCTCCAGGTCCGCACCGCAATCTTAGTAGGACCCGTAAGGGTCCGGCCAGCCGAGCGGGAGTAAAGCGCCCTGTTATAGTCCCCGCCGGGAAGCAGGAACTTGTCCATCTCATACGCCGGATTCAGGCCAGGCGCATACGTGGCATGGTTGATGGCCGAAAGCTGCGCGGCCCAATAATACCTGCGAATGTCGGGAAGCGCGATGCCCCCGTCGTACCAGGGGAGAGTAAGCTTAGCAAGAGCAATACGCGCCCGCCCGTCCCACACCAGTCTCCTCTGCAGGCTCTCCACCTCCCGAAAGTAGGCCACTGGGATGACGTCGAAGGAATTCTGGAGTGCATAGAGGAACCTGGGAAGGGACATCATTTTGAACAGCGCGGCCCGACCCAGCGGGGACAGGGGCAGCCTGCACCACCGGGCCGTGTCCTCTCGCAATCGCCGAAGCGGACGCAGGAGATTCTGCTCATAGCGAGCCACCGGGTCCAGCGAAACGTATATCCCCAGGTACTTAAAGCCGCTCAGAGATACCTGGATCGGAAGCCGAGGCGGCAGGAGAGGAGGACCACCGGAGATCGGATAGACGCAGGATTTAGACCAATTGATCGTGAGGCCCGAATTATTCCCAAAGGAAGTCAAAACGTCAAAGAGGACGTTGAGCGACTGCCGCGGTGAGGTGAGATATAGGAGAATATCGTCCGCATACAGCGAAACCCGATCTTCAAAGCCCGGGGCCCACCGGATCCCTCTAAGCGAGGGCTCCCAGCGGAGCCAAGCCGCGAGTGGCTCCAGGGCGAGAGCAAAGAGCAAAGGGGACAACGGGCATCCCTGCCTCGTGCCCCTGCCGAGGGCAAAGGGCCGAGAGACCCGCCCATTCACCACCACCTGAGCCATGGGTCCCGTGTAAAGAAGCTTCACCCAGCCAATAAATCCTTCCCCAAAGCCAAATTTAGCCAAGACAGCCCAGAGGAATGGCCACTCGATGGTGTCAAAAGCCATCGTGGCATCCAAAGAAACCAGCACGGCCGGTTCGGAGAGGAGCTCCGCCCTGGCAAGGGCGCCGTGAAGACGCCGCAAGTTAAGAGCGGTGTTACGATGCGGGATGAATCCGCATTGGTCCGGATGAATAAGATCGCACACGACGCTCAACAGACGATTGGCAAGGACTTTCGCCAGGATCTTAGGCTCCGCATTTAGCAGTGAAATAGGCCGGTAAGAAGTACAGCGATCTCGCGGCTTGTCCTCCTTGGGGATAACGACTATCGTGGCCAAACGCTGGTCGGCCGGGAGGGAACCCGCCGCCAGAGACTCACGGAACATGCGACTGAGGAAGGGCGCAAGCTTGTCAGGGCGCAATTTATATAGCTCAATGGGCAGACCGTTGGGACCCATAGCCTTGCCCGAGCGAAGGGAGCGGATCGCGGTTGCTATTTCATCCGCCGACAAGGGGGCGTCCAGCCGCTCACGGTCCTCAACGGACAGGCCGGGCAAGGCGATATCCCTCAAAAGAAGGCGAGAGTCGTCCTCATCCCTGTCAGTCACTGGGGAGTACACCGCCCGGAGGTGGTCGGCAAAACATTCCACAATCTCGTCAGGCTCCGTCACACACACACCATCCGCAGCACGCAACTCCGGGACCACACGATTCACTCTCTCCTTCCTGTCCAGCCACGCGATCAACTTTCCCGCCTTGTCCCCGGCATCGTACAGTCGACCCTGCTGTTCCCTATACATAGTTTTGGCCGCGTCAGTGACCAGGGACCTATACTCAAACTGTTTCAGGCTGAGGGCATGGAGCCCGTCCGGAGTGACATTCGCCTCCAAGGCCGACTCCAGCCCCAAGATGTCAGTCTCCAGCCTCACCACTGCCTCACTCTTGACCCTCTTAGCCACCACTATCTGGGAAAGGGCGTGTCCGCGGATCACGGTTTTAAAGGCTTCCCACAGGGACATTGCAGACGACACCGACCCCTCGTTATCCAGGAAGTATTGGTCCATAGCCTTGACCAGGCTGTCACGAGTCGTAGGGTCTCGCAGGTACCATGGGTTAATGGGAGCGATCCGCCCTGCAGACCGCGGCCCGGTGTCGAAAAGAAGCCACAGCGGAGAATGGTCGGAGATACCCCGCGCCAGGTGCCTGACCTCACGAATCCGACCAGTCTGCGCCGCGGGCATAAGGAAGTAGTCTAACCTGGAGAGACTCCCATGCGCCCCCGAGTGAAAGGTGAATTGACATTGGGTCGGATGCATTAATCTCCAACTATCCACCAGGCCGAAGGTATCCAGCATCCCACCCAGCCATGCCTGGGCAGCGGGGAGGGTCCTTGGTGGGTGACGATCCAGTTCACCCGAAACCACAGAATTAAAGTCCCCGCCCATGAGCAGGAGGCTGTCCGGAAGGTCAAGCAGCATTCGACCCAAGTCAGTGAAGGTGGAGTTCTGGAGGCCCGGGGGGACGTAAACTGAAACCAGGGCAAGGGGCTGCCCCTCCCACCTCCCAATCAAGCACACATAGCGCCCTCTGTCGTCCGAGACTATCTTAGTGATCTCCACCGGAAGTGAGGTTCGCAGGAGAATGCCCACCCCCCTGGAACCAGTTGTGAAACCAGAATGGGCCACGAGGCGGTATCCCCCCCTGTTCATTGCATGACAAACATTGCCAACCAGATGCGTCTCCTGGAGAAACACCACATCAGGAGTCAAACGACGCAAATATTGCAGTACTACACCCCGCTTGATACGGTCCCCCAACCCATTGACGTTCCATGACATAAGCCTCAACCCGTCCCCCCCCATCCCCCCCAATAGATCAAGGGTCCCCCAGCCTGCAGCACAGTTCCCCAATGTGGACAAAAATCAATACCTCGCCCTGTAAACAAAAAACACACAGCAAAACAACCCCACCTCCCCCCCAACCCCACCCCAGGACCAACTCCCCCCACCCTGCACCCCTGCGGGCCAAAAAACCCCCCCAACTTGCAGTGTGCCTGTCGCCCCTCTAACCCCATTCTACGAAAAGACCCCAGAGGAGGTAAGGGACCCGTCCCCGCCCGCCCCCCTCACTGGTCCTGGTTAAACACAATATGCAAGTGAAATAAGACCCGACTGTACAGTGCAAAACGGCAAAATCAAGGACCAAAAGTCATTCTAAAGGGGACCCGTCACCCGCGGTGCCCGCAGAGGGTCCGGGACGGCCACCTCCGTCCGGCAGAGAGTCCAGCCAGTCA